>NC_072390.2:94520000-94820000 GCF_028885625.2 Pongo pygmaeus
CCATATTACCTTTATCATTTAAAATGCTCAGCAAATCTGCCAAAGTTCATTTTCCTTACAAAAGAATACAAATCCTAACAACCATGGATTTTTGAAAACGATGTAATTCAAAGTTAGCTATTAGACTGCTATAACTATCCTTCATTCTTTTTTCTCTTTCTTTGCTATTCTATGTCTGCAATTCTGCTATTCTGCCTTAAAAATTAAAACATTTACCTATTATTAGCTTCTGGTTAATAGCTAGTTAAGCAGATGTGTGGGCGGAACAGAAAATGTACAGAACCTAGTGACTTTGTTCACGATGGTAGTAATTCTGAGGTGTTTCAGACATTGGTCAGCATTTTATATATCCTCATGTTTTTAATATAAATAGGTGAATATGCATTTAATTGCAAAGGGAATTAAATAGAATACTGATTGTAGTTCTGATCAGCAAATATTTTAGTCACACGTCTTGTCAAGACAGCTAATGGCTCTTGATTTAAAAATAGTGTTGAGTAGTTTTACATAGTGGTAGGTGCCAGATATCTGGAGAATGGGATGGAGGGAGATCTTCCAGTGGCTTATAAATCCCCACGTATTTACACAATAAGCCAAGAAACGCAGAAGGAGAGAGTGACATGTTACTTGACAGTGACAGCCTTGTGTCCTTGACTAGGTCCTGTAACATCTCTTCTGTGCTGATTCTGATATAGCTGTATGTAGGTTATCAAGGTGGTGGAAACATGCTGAAGTCAGCTGGACCACAGTTGAGCAGTTAAGCATTAAGGAATTTTCCTGATCATTGTCATTTTGTGGTGGTTTCTAAGATACTGTTAGAAGAACAATTAGCAACTTCAAATGCTATGTTTAGTGTTTCAAGTAGCCTTAATGAAACCACTTTCTGGAATCTATTACATAAAAATATTTTTCACTGATACTGTTTAGTAAATTCCCTTGCACAAACCATTAAATATGTTATGCTTGTTGGCATGCCAAAGAAAGAATTCAGATGCCAACATTTTGAAATTAATTGCTGAAGAAATTTCTCACTTTACTGTAGAAACTAATCTGTATCATTACCTCTTATAAAGATAATCTAGGTTGGAAATTAAAGTTTTAATTATAAAATTAGTGATCTTGTTTACTAATAATCATTTAACCATTCTCTTTTCTAAAATTTTATAACAGAAATAAGCAGGTGGAAAGTAGTCTTCTCCCCCCACCCCGCCCCCTCTATTCTCCACAGTTTCTTTAAAAACACAGTTTTCATGGCCATGTTCCAGGCAGGCTCCATGGAAGGAGGGCTAGGCTGGTGCCTGTCTGCTGGGCCACCCCCCTGCCCTCCTGTGCACCGACATTTGCAAGGACTCACTTTGCCTGTGAAAAGGAATGGTCCCATCTATTTTTCTCTTCTGAATCCCAGCCTTTTCCCACCATCTATGGCCCAACGTTTCCAAGCTACTTACTGGAATAATTTCTTCAATATCTCACATTCTGAACACTAGAAATGCATCAACTAATTTTTTTTAAGCTCCTTGAAAAGAGTTCAAAGCTTTTTGAAGGAAAGACAGACCTTGTGCTTGGGAATTTCGGAATACTGTGACATTAGAAGCCCTGACCACATAGTTAGTAATTTTCTTCATGAGTTTTTAATAGAATCTGATGACGTTTTAGTACTATACAAGATTTTTTGTTCAACAATATATTTTGTAAATTATACTTTAATGAATATTTAAAAGTATATTTTAAGAGTGTTTCTACCCTACCCTGAGATATTTAAAATAAAGACTTGCTACATTCAGGGTAAAATAAAAAGGCAGATACCTCCCAGAAGAAAGACTTCTAAGGAGCATAGTCTCTTCAGTGTGTACTATTAGAAACAGACTGAGAAAATGAAAGGAGATGAGTGCTCTGTATTTTAAATCATTTTAAAGAAAGCCATGGTCTTCCCTTTCTTACCATGTCTCTTAAAGTTTTATGACTCCTAGTAAGAGACTTTCTTTTACAATATCAGTACCACTTACAGTTATTATTAGAATAGAATCTATTTTATATGC
This sequence comes from Pongo pygmaeus, assembly GCF_028885625.2. Taxonomy (NCBI): domain Eukaryota; kingdom Metazoa; phylum Chordata; class Mammalia; order Primates; family Hominidae; genus Pongo; species Pongo pygmaeus. Next base: position 94,522,040 of record NC_072390.2, read on the forward strand.
CTTGGGGCAAGAAGTATTTGAGTGTGTGCCTTGTAAAGAAGCATGAAGCAGTCAGAACTCCTGGGCTCCTGGGGACCCTGAGGTCCAGTGACCTCCCACCCCCAACTGGCAGGATCTGCTCTTCTTGGAGTTCCTGCAGAGCTTGCTGGCTTGTTTGTAAAATACAATGAGAGCTTTATAACCCCCCTAAAGTCCTGGGTATTGTGTGTTTAGATAGTAAGGGTTAGAGAATAGGTTCATGCTCTTTGTAAAATATTTGTTAAAATAAATATAAAATTACCCAAATAAACTGTGTATTAGACTGAAAACCAAATGCCACTTCTATGAATGATGTTGCATGTTGAGGTTTCTGGTGTTAGTGGGTAGCTTACGTTATTGAAGGAATTATTTTAAATTGGTGGCTGGTCTTGGCAAAACCATTTAAAATTGATGCCTTCCTACATTAAGACAAAAAAAAAACAATAAATATATTCAGGATCTTGAAATCATTAAGGAAGCTGTTGTTACAATGTTATCAACTTAGTTTTTAGCTCTGAATCTTCGAAAAGCCTTAGGAGGGCACCACCCTACTGACTGAGGAGGGCACCACCCTACTGACTGAGGAGGGTACCACCCTACTGACTGTGCGGAGGGCACCACCCTACTGACTGTGGAGGGCACCACCCTACTGACTGTGGGGAAGGCACCACCCTACTGACTGTGCAGAAGGCACCACCCTACTGACTGTGCGGAGGGCACCACCCTACTGACTGAGGAGGGTACTACCCTACTGACTGTGCGGAGGGCACCACCCTACTGACTGGAGGGCACCGCCCTACTGACTGCGGAGGGCACTGCCCTACTGACTGTGAGGAGGACACCGCCCTACTGACCCTCCTGACTGAGGAGGGCACCACCCTACTGACTGTGTGGAGGGCACCACCCTACTGACTGAGGAGGGTACCACCCTACTGACTTGAGGAGGACACCACCCTACTGACTGTGCAGAGGGTACCACCCTACTGACTGGAGGGCACCGCCCTCCTGACTGCGGAGGGCACTGCCCTACTGACTGTGAGGAGGACACCGCCCTACTGACCCTCCTGACTGAGGAGGGCACCACCCTACTGACTGTGTGGAGGGCACCACCCTACTGACTGAGGAGGGTACCACCCTACTGACTTGAGGAGGACACCACCCTACTGACTGTGCAGAGGGTACCACCCTACTGACTGAGGAGGTTACCACCCTACTGACTGAGGAGGGTACCACCCTACTGACTGTGCAGAGGGCGCCACCCTACTGACTGAGGAGGGTACCACCCTACTGACTGTGCAGAGGGCGCCACCCTACTGACTGAGGAGGGTACCACCCTACTGACTGTGTGGAGGGCGCCACCCTACTGAGGAGGGTACCACCCTACTGACTGTGTGGAGGGCACCCACCACCCTACTGACTGAGGAGGGTGCCACCCTACTGACTGTGTGGAGCGCACCCACCACCCTACTGACTGAGGAGGGCACCACCCTACTGACTGTGCACAGCATTTCTGAGGTCCTGTCTTGAAATTAGGGCTTCTTATGAGATGCCAGATTTTTATTCAGGGCCCCCTTCCTACCCCCGATAATCCAGGATGTTCAAGTATGTAGATTCTGGCCAGCATTCTGCGTGACAAAACATATATTTAGGGTAACGCTTTTTGTCAGAAATAAATACGTGAGTGAGTGTATGTGATGTGCTGGACTGGTTGGGTTAGAAATGGCCGGCGCTTTCGGGAGAGCGGGCCTGCAGGGATCAGGACGCGCGCCGGCCTCGCGCTCCCCCTGCTGGCCGCGCCCCGCACTCCCCGCGCTCCCTGGCTTCCCCTCCCAGCCGCCAATGGGAGGTGTGAGTACGACTCTGAGACAGGTGACTCTGAGACAGACGTGAGCACCGCAGCGGTGGTCGGCAGTGTAGTGTTGGAATGAGAGTGACTCCTACACTTCAGCCTCCTCCTCCTCCTGATTTTCAGTTAAACAATGTGGTGATTGTAAAATAAGATTAGGAATAATGTACATTAGAAAATGTATAGGCTTATCTTAATATTCAGTGCTGGATTTTTAACGTAATTTCTATATGTAGAGCAAAAATTAAATTTCCAAATGGTTTCTGGATCATTTTGCATGTTATCACATGCTTATTTTTGTTTTAAATATGGCTTTGATGTATCACAAGTTGAGAACATTTGAAAGAATTTGTAATACTAAAAATAAAAGTTTTAACTTACTACTTACCTTCCAGCCACAGTATTGCTTTGCATTTGCTGACTTTTCATATATTGATTTACTTTGTGAAGGTTCTAATATATCAGTAAAGGCTGTCATACACTAACAGATGGAATCAAGTTGTCTTGTATGAACATAGAAAGTCAGCATGAGTTTTGTAAGGGCAAGCATGAGATGTGTATATGTGTATACATGTGTTCAGAGATGATGCTACTTTCTGACATTATGGACAATTATAAAAAATTCTGGTGAGTGGATACGTGTCCTAGGAAATGCTAGAGCCAGTATCGAAATTTCTCAAGCGATCTAGAAGTCCAGCAGTTTGAGAAGATAACCTCATTCTGCACTCATGAAGCCCCCTTCAAACTTAGCAGGTAATATGCTTGCAAATTTTAGTAATAATTTTATCCTTAAAAACATGTTTATATAGGTCGGCGGACAGAGTGACAATATGCATTGTCTGTAACATCAAAAGTTGGGTAGCTCCAGTTTGTGTAAACTAGGTGTGAGGGTTTACTTTGAACTCCCTTGTCTCTTAATTATGTGTCATATGTTGGTTTCAAAAGTGGTTTTGCTTCCCTGTTTAGTAGCTGATTCTTGCATTAATACTTTTCTTACTTGTACAAAAAATATAGTACTTTTTTATGTTAAATGTTCAAGGGAAAACATTCTATATAATAACTATATAGCAAGCCAGGGAAAAAGCTTAAATTCTGAGTATAGAATAGGCAAAATGTTAAATTTCTTGGTAGGCAAACATGTAGGTTATGAAATAATTCTTTCAGAATAGACTTTAAATTGTCTATTGTATAAATACAGGTTTTGATTTTTAAGAACTAAGGTGATAAATTGTAACATTAAGAATTGTTGTGCTGATACTTGTTTAGGGAATTCTTAAAGCACAGATTATTGAGCCAACAGACTATAATGGCCAAAAGAAACCCTTCTTATTTCGCAGATCACTGAGACGATAAACGATAATGGCTCAGACACATCTATAGTGTGCGGTCAGCCTGCATGTACTACACACGCTTAAGGCTTAGTAGTTCATATCCAAAAAAGAATAATAAACTTCAGAAGGAAAAAGACTATGTAGCATCACTTTTTAAAAACTAATACTTTTAATTTAAACTTCGTAATGGAAAAAGTTGTTGCTCTAAAATTTAGTACTTAGATTTAGTGCATGAGTTTCATTTATTTGAAATGCAGAAACACAAATGAAAGTCTGAAAATTACTTATTTTTTTCTTGTCTCTTAAGATTCTACTAGCAGTGGAAAATATAGAGCTTATTTGTTTCAAAGATACTTAAAAGAATATGCTTTTTATAGGGATTTCAGTTAGGTTAATGCATAGCCCTATATCAATTTTGTAGTCAGGGTCCAAATTCGAAATGAAGAACTGATCCACAAATAGTTCAGCTGATGAAAGACAAGCAGTGTTAACAGTTGTGTTTTTCCGTACGTAGTCAGCCGTGTACAAAACTGTTCTTCTCTGCCCGTGCAGAGTAGCATGAATGAATTAGGTGTCAGAGTCGGGGCTTTTCAAATTGTCCTGTATTCACAGGGAAACTACAGGACAAACCAAAATAATTTGGTGTTCTACAAGAGTTTGAATTGGCTATTTGAAGTTTTGCATTTTACTATTCTAAACTACTTCTGTGTAAGGGGTAAGTACGCGTGAGTTTTAAAAGATGGGTGAGAGTGTTTGGATGCCGACATCCTGTTCACCCGGGGTGACATCATCAGCAGTAAGTGTTGCACGGGCACTTTGTTGAATCATGGATAGGGCCTGAGACTTTACGGCATTCAACGTCTGCTCCAATTTGCCGTGTACATTGATTGCTTAGGAACTTAGTAGTATGATGTGAGTTTTAACTTTGAGATGGATTGAAGTGTTGCTGTGTCATGGAGATAAGGTCCGATTCTCACTCGTCCGAGCATTCATTAAAAAAAAAAAAGCCTGATCTTTTCTTGATTAAGCAGGAGAATACCGTATTTACCCTTTATTGTTGGTATAAACCATTATTTTACTGAGAACCATTAGCTGTTTAAAACTTGGTACATAAATTAAAGAGGAGCTAAATGGATTTGTGATCGTTGCCATTAGTAGCATTTTAGATTATACAGGCAATTATTGTGTTCATTATCCTAGAACAGCCCCTTTGCAGAATCATTGTGGTTGTCTTAGACATTATGCACAAATTTTCCCTTGGAGATTAAAATTTCCAGTAGCGTATTTAATTTTGGTATCACAGTTGTTTCAAATAAAACAAATATTATGACAAGTAGAAGAAAATTTGCTTTACTAATATAGGAGATGACAATGAATGTTGAAAATAACTTCTAAGTGTATTTACATTACCTTTTCTTAAATAGTCGTAATTACTTCAAGTGATTAATATATTTTATGGGTGAAAAGTTTACAGTCATGGCAAAAGTTATCTGGTCTGTCCAGGTATTTAAGACATTTTTTAAAGAAGGAAGAGATCCACATCAAAACTAAAGTTACCACCTTCTTTGTAGAATCTGTAACTTTATAAGTTAACTGGTTTTTATTTTAAATAGCTTATAAGAGTTCAGATTGTATTTTAGATGAGTTGAAGAAAAGCATGTTTCAGAGAAATTGAATATTAAAAGATTATTAATTGAAGTGGGTTAAAAAAACGCAAGTGTTGAAATGTGTCTTCTGTTTTGTTAGAATTGAAAAAATAAAATAAAAGCAACCTACAAGCTTTACACTATATACTGTAGTTTGCTTACAAGTTATATTCCAGGAACAACAGTCATAGTTTAGAACAGGCCACCTGCAAGGCACAGCCCATTCTTGAAAAGTTGTATTTTATTCCACTAAATGTTTTCTCGCTCTTCTTTAAGTTTAAAGGGGTTGGGAGAAGACAACATATACTTGGCTTCAAAGTGATTACATTCCCTAGTCAAGCATCTGACCACATCTGTCTTCATCAATGAGAAAGGTACTAATGCTTTGATGATCTGCATATCGGTGTGCAGTGGGCTGCTTCGAATGTTTCCATCCAATACGTGGCATTTTTTGAAAGGAAACTTTGTATTCATTTCTGAGTGTTTTTGTCCTGGCTTTTACAGTTCATCACTGCTATGTTGCAGAGGAAAGTGTGAGGTGGTGGTTATGCATTTTGCAAGACAGTGATTCTTTATTTTATTACAAAAAAAGACCAACTCTGGAAGGCCAGATTAAATCATTCCTTTCACTTTTTAATGGGATTTGGATGAATAGAGTAAAATATGCACTTTGCATTCATTGATAGCATCTTTAGGTTGAGGTAATTGAGTCTTTTTTCCCTGACTGAATGAATAATGACTTCATCTGATCCTCAGTGAGGCCTGAAACTTAGACCGCCTTTGTCACAGCAAAAGGATCTGGGCTTTGAAACATGCTCTACTTCCCTGGCTTAATTTTTCTTCATTTTAATCCAAAAACCTATTTTTCTTAATAATTCAAGCATAAACTATGTAGTAGTTGAAGTAGCGGAAATTGCACGATATTTGTCCTGGTTGTGCTGCTTTTTAAATAGAGCTGATAAATCAGCCGCTGTGGTCTTCAGCTGCCCCATTCTCAAGGGAAGGCACAGCCCATACCCGCAGCAGCGTTGGGAACTTCAGAACTGGTTGAGTACCGCTCCCTTTCAGACCATTTGTGATCTGGGGGAGCGGCGCTGTTACTGGTCCTGTGGCTGACCCAGAGAAGAGAAAGCCCCGTGCTGGAGCTCCGAGATGTTGCTGTGGATGTTTTACTTGGCTAGAACAGCATCTGCTGCTGTGAATTAGAGGGCAGTGTGCTTTCTTGGGAGAATATAGAGCTGGGAATGTGCAGTCTTTGAAGAGTTTCTATTGAAAATGAGCTGCTGTCTGTGTTGCTGTATTGCAACATGGAGAAGAGTTTTTGTGGCAGACCAAGTGTCTCATTAATTGTTACATTAGAATCGAGTTGCTATTTCATACTTTGTGTTTAAAGTGTCCTCAGTTAGGAGTCTTACACAGTGAAGTGGCCAGGTGAGCCCTGTGGCAGTGTGCGCAGGACAGAGCGCAGGAGGGGCCGCCCCACCCTGCTGAATGCGGCACCCCGTCTGTGTTGGTCATGGAACCCACACTCGGCACACAGTCCCATGCTTTGGGGTCCTTGTCATCGCTCCTCTTGTGCCTACACTGTTGTGAAAGGCCATGAAGTATTTATTAACCAATGGTAGTGCTGACTGTCGACCACAGGAAGTGATTTAAAACAGGCCTGGTTAGAAAAGAAAACTTACTATTTTATGATTCTGTTTGATAACATAGATCACTGGTGTTCATCTTATTTCTCCTACTAGATTAGCTGTTTCTTGCAGGTAAAATCGTATAGTTAGCTCATTTTCATAACCTTAGAGTTTAGCACAAAATGTAGTAGACATTTAAATTTATTTGTTTAATTAGTTGAGTTTTCTTCGCAGCTGCACTTAATGGACTTTCTGACAAAGTTTTATTTTTGCTTGATAATTGCAGGTTCTGATGATCTCATGAGAGTTTGTGGAAAATATTAATCAAAACCAGATATAAACTAAATATATGAGTTGTGGGAAAAGGCTAGCTTTCTATTGGGCAAAGTTACAGATTTTTCAAAAGGCCCTACAAAGTAAACCAAGTTATTTATTAGCTCAGTAATTCTCAAACTTTTTATTTTTTTAATCAGGTTTTTTGCAATCATGTTTTCTTCGTGTACTCCTTTTCAAAAGTTGTTCCAGATTCAGGAGAAATTGCGATGGCAGATAGATAACTAACCCGATAGAATTTAGTCTTCTGTTAATGTCACATAGATCAGAAATCAGTAGGTAAGTTAAGTACATGCTGTTCCCTGACCTAGTGATGCCGAAGGCAGTGGCCTCTCACCCTGGCACCTCTGCCCTGTGGGCACCACCACTTACAGATGAGGAAAACGAGGTTTAACAAAGAGTTTAAGGGTGTTCCTCAAGTCACACATTTAGTAAACAGAGAAAGTGGATTCCAATCCAAGTGTGTAATAAGAGCAGTAGCAGTGCGCATGGGGGGCGTACTGCCCAGTAGGAACCGTGGCCACTGTGCTGTGCGCTCCTTCTTTGCATCCCCTGGGGGCTGTAAGGAAAACATCCCAGAATCCCTATTTTACAGATAAGAAAACCAAAGCCCAGCTTGCCCAAGGTTATGTTGCTAAGTGGCAGAGTCAGCATCTAAATTAACCTAAATCCAGAGTCCCGAGGAATCCTAGTTGCTGTGCTGTGTCACTTCTCCCACCCTTCCTGCAGTGCTGAGTTCCCTCTCATCCCCCAGCCCTACTCACTGGACTGCCTTGTGGTCTTTCAGGGCTGAAAGCAAGCAAGGAGAAACAGTCCATAGCGATTGCTAGAGCTCGAAATTGAAGCTACATGCTTCAAAAGAGCTGTATTCTCTTAACTTGTGCAGTGAGAGCTGCTTGGGTTGCTAGTTCTCTCTGTTTCCAAGATCCTATACAGAATGCAGCCAAAAAACTGAACTGATTCTTACTGACATAATTTGCACTCACATTTTGCTCAGCTGGTAAACGATCCATAGAATGGACTTGCGTGTAGTGTGCCTTACTGGGAGAACATACAATGTAGGATCTGTGCAAATTAAAAAGGTTTTATTTTAAGCTAACTATCTATTGCTTTTTTTTTTTTTTTTTTCCTTGCTGTAAGACAAGTTCTTTCAGAGAGACTGCTGGTAGATCAGAAAGACATACATACTGTCCTGTTCTTGGGAACTCTCCATCTTGAGTAGAATCCTCATGGGGGATGTGCAGAGGCACCCACACGGATAACAGAGGCATGGCCATGGCGTAGCACGTGCAAGGAAGACCCGCTCGCGCCCTCAGAAGTCTCTGTTCCCGGGCTGGGCCCTCAGAACTCTGTGTTCCTGTACCGCGCCCCGAGCAAGCTTCCAGTGCCCTTCTCTAGGCTTGCGTTTCACTTTGCCTGAGCCAGTGACCAGCACGCCACCCGTCCAGAGGCCATGTCTGAGTTCATTGCGGCTGTGTGCTCTGGCCTTGTGTTTTGTCAGTAGACCCTTTCTGGAAATGCTCTGGGGATCATGACTCATTTCTAGAAATTCTGCCTGAATTGTCTTATTTCATTAAGGCTAATACCAAAAAATTTTAAAGTTTTTTTTTACGTCATCATTACCATGCATTCTGATTTATAATATTAGGGACATTGTGGTTAGCTTGTTCATGTATTATGTGTTTTTCTTTCAGGTTGGTTTGTTGGACCTTGAACTCAATCGGCTGACGAAAGCGCTATTTTTGGCTTTAGTTGCTCTTTCCATTGTTATGGTAACCTTACAAGGATATGTGGGTCCATGGTACCGCAATCTTTTTCGGTTCCTTCTCCTCTTTTCTTACATCATTCCCATAAGGTACGTTTAAAAACAAAAATAAAACAAGTGTCTGGTTTCATTGAGTATGATTTTATTGAAATTTATCTTTCTCAGTATGAAAGAAATTATCCAAACAAAGCTAGAGAAGTAGGAGCCAGAAGTTCTGAGGAATCTTGAGGAATTCTTCTGTGGAAATGTTGTTGGGAGAGACGTCATAAGTGCCAGTAGAATGATCTAGAGGTGCCATACTTTCCTGATAGTGAATGTGTTGATGGTGTCTTCTTCAACAATCAGAAGATATTTCCTGATGAAACATAAACCAGAATTTCACAAAATTAGTTTTGTTTTTTGCTGATAGACTTTTAAACATCCAGTGCCCTTTGATCTGTGTGGAATCACTGGCATTTTAAAGTTCTATTTAATATATCTAATATCTGTCAAGTTAGATAAAATATTAAGGCTGTGTTTTGGTTTGGACTATCATTTCAGAATGTTAACCTATAACTACAGATTGGGGTATAAATAGTTGATATTAGATGCCTATTTAATGTAAAGACTAATATTTTACCATATAAACATAAATCCATTTTAAACTATTTTCTAAAATATTTTAAGAAAGATATTCTTAATATATATGATTTAAAATTTTCATAGGAATGAGCAGCTGAAACCTAATGATGGATAAAGTATGAATCTAGAATATCTGCGTTTTGTAACAGAGAATGGACTAAAGCGGTATAGAATGTTTAGGCTCAAGAATGTAGCCACTTTGAAGAGAAAGATATCTCTATTTCTAAACCAGCTTTCTCCAAAATTTGCTCTAAAAGGTGATGTCTCTTCCATTTACTTACGTCATAAAGTCAGAGCTATAATCTGTTCTTGGGATGTGTACACACTGCACTGCCCTCACAGACAGTCACCAGGAATGAATCCAGTTACTCTCACGCAGTCTGTTCAAGAGGTAGGAAATCAGCCTCCTTTCTGCCCGTCACAGCACAGATTCCTGTGGATGCTGCCTTCCATGGTGTTGCTGGTTCACGGGTGGCCAGGCCTGTGCAGAGAGCACGCAGCAAACAGCAGCTTCTCACTGCGGCTGTGTGACTTGCTGCTAACTTAGACTTTCTGCACTTCATAAAGCTGACTGCAGAGATGGCTGTTCCAGCCTGGCTTGTGGATTAAACCTAATAAGGCCCAGCTTCCCCCTTCTCCTCTCCCACCACACTGCAGCTATCCCCATGTGCCAGCTGCTTCCCACCCTAGCTGTATCCTCTGCTTCGGTGCTCCTCTACCTCATCATTCTGTGGCTGGGCTTGTCTTGTCACTCGGCTCTTACCCTAAATACCTTTCCTCAGAGAGGCTGCCTGTGTCTGCTCAGTATAGACCAAGAAACAGCCAGCCACTTGCTATCACAGCAGCCTATTGAATTCTGTGTAGATCTCTATGACATTCATCTTGTTTGTTGCCTGTTTCTCTCTTCTCACTAAGCCCTGTGAGAATAGAGGCCTTGTGTTTCCCATTTGTTGTTGTGTCCTAGTTAGGACCTAGAACGGAGCACGCTTGGGATGTGGTAGGGCCTCTGTAAGTATTTGTTGAATGGACCCATTACAAAGGCCCCGTCCTGCTCAGAGGACCCAAGCACAGATTATCACAGTTCTTGTGCCAGCACGTATTGAGTGCTACAAGTGGACTCTGGAGATATAATCTTTGTCCTGAAAATACCCCCTGCCCATTGGCTAAGTGGCAATAAACAAAGTATAACCAGAAAGTAACCTGCCTTTTTTATCTTACTGTCATGCCAGAATTTACTTATTCAGATGTGATGGTCCTTCAGGTAGTTCTCATTTGTTGTTCAGCCTAAATACTTACTTTGATCCCAGGCTTTTCACACATTGCATCTTCTCTCCACCAGCTTCCTCCATTTGATGCCACCCACTCCCCAAGAGTCTCCTTTGTCTCCAAACACATGAATGAACCCTAATCTCCGTTTTTGTATTGTCCAGTGTCGTGTGAGAAGATAGGTTAGCCATCAGGTGAAGGAGGAAATAAGACATTTATCCTGCTTTTCTTAGTTTCTGCCTGTCTCAGGCAAAGCAGGCTGCAGTGACTGACTCAGATGGAGGAGCTGCTTCTGCTCCTAGAGCTGCAGTGAGCCCCTCCTGACACTGCAGCCTTGCTCACTCAAAGACCTTCTGACGAATGGGAGTCGAGTCTGTGGTTCTCAGTAGCTCCACGTAAGGCACATAGAGGGGCACATATGCATGTTTGTGCCAGCTTGAGAACCTGTCTCAAGGGTGGCATATTTTTCTCCGATGGAGCAAATGTATTCCAACTCCCAAAATATGTTGATAGACACTTCTGAGATACCGCCTTTTGGGTTATATTAGGTTATGCATTCATTTTTATCAGAGCTTCATGACCCAGAATGTGTTTGGGATTCTTCTCCTGCAAGTTGCTTCCAGAGCCTCATAGCATGTTGTTTTCGTTACCACTTGCTTTGTGGATTGGTACATGGTCATTTTATAAATATTCCTTGTGTGCTTTAAAAAAATATATTTTTACATGAAATTACTCTATAAATATCCATTAGATTTATCTTCTTTAATTTTTAATATCCTGTATGTGCTTTACTGTCTTTTTTTTTAAAAAAACTCCTTAACTTTTTAGTTACTGAGAGTGTGCAAATCTGTCACCATAATAATGAATTTGTCCATTTTCCCATGCCATTTTGTGAATTCTAGCTTTATATATACATATAGTGAGGTATGTTATTAGTTGCTTACAGGTTTAGAATAGCTCTTATTATTCTGGTGAATGAAAATCTCTTATAAACAGCATTAGCTAGGTGGCAGTGATGTTTTCTTAAATCCCATGCTACCATTTTACACTTATTGTGATTAATACTTTATTTGCATTAATTTATGCCACCTTATTTTTGCTGTTTGTTTTACTTCTGTATTTAGTTTTCTTTCTTGCAACCTTTGGAGTTTTTTAAATTCCATTTTTTCTTTTAACTTGAAGTGATAACCTGTATTTCTATTATTGTGGTTTCCATAGAAATTTTACATATTTAATATATAATATTTAGTAAAGTTTAAAGTTAAGCTTTATCTTTACTCTCCTCTCAATCAATGCTAAGACCTTAAAATATTTTAAGTCAGCTCATCTTCCCTCTCCCATCCACTTACATGCTTTATCTAATCGACATTTGCTTTCATTTTGCTGTCCTATTTGGTTTATACTCAGTGTTTGCACTAGACCTCCGGGCCACAGCCTTCATGGCATTACTGCAGTAGTCAAAGGGTGCTTCTAGCGAATCATCCTACATATTCTTGATCAGTCTTTTTTCAAAAAGGATAAGGGCTTTTAGCAGGGTGTATTTCATTTACAGAAGAATAACCTTAATGATTATGTTTGAAGTAAGACTTGGAAAATACAGTGCATATTATTCACATTCAATCCCATTGCTTTTTATTTTGGCCGGGCGCGGTGGCTCACGCCTGTAATCCTAGCACTTTCAGAGGCTGAGGCAGGTGGATCACCTGAGGTCAGGGGTTTGGGACTAGCCTGGCCATCATGGTGGAACCCCGTCTCTACTAAAAATACAAAAATTAGCCGAGTGTGATGGCATGCACCTGTAATCCCACCTGCTTGAGAGGCTGAGGCAGGAGAATCGCTTGAACCCAGGAGGCAGAGGTTGCAGTGAGCTGAGACTGTGCCACTGCACTCCAGCCTGGGCAGGCAAAAGAACAAAACCATCTCAAAAAAAGAAAGAAACAATACAAGGCAGCAAGGTAAGTGTTGTGGTCAGTAAATAGTCAAAGCTGATGCACTGGCCCCTGCTGACACAGAGCAAATGGGCAGGCCATCCAGTGCCCTTGGCCTCTTCGTAATTGGAGGAGATAGGCGTAAGCATTTAAACGAAACAGTTACATAGTGGTAAACACCGTTAGTAAAGTCAAACCGGGCACTGGAACAGAGAGAACCTTGCAGGGCTTCAGAGCAATGTGGGGCTTCCCTGGCCTGGTGCTCATGAAGCGGCAGCCTGCATGGTGAGGCCACCGTGGAAGACCTGGGGAAAATGTCCTGGCAGAGAAAGCACATTGTCCCAGCACAGCAGAGACGGCCTGTGGCTGGCACACGTGCACTCCAGCTCAGCCTCCCCAGCCTCCAGCACAGGGCGCCTGCTCCCATCTCTGTCCAGCAAACACATCTTTTTCTAGGAATTCCTTTTTCTTCTTTGCTTTCATTAATTTGATTTTTCTTAATGTCAGTTGATTTCTTTTAGTTCTAGAATGTCACATGATGTTCCTTTCAAGACTGCTTCTCTTTCACCACGTAAAAGGCCTAATGAGAGCTTTGCTTCCTTTTGTATCTAGGGCACCTCTGTCTTTAACTGACAGCATTGAACAGTATTGAGACTTTTATTACATTTTAGTGAAATATTTTATTTATATGGACTGTCTCCAACCACTTCTTTCTTTAGTAAAATAATATAGAAAGATTTGACCTTTTTCCTTTATCCAGTTACCAAGAAAAATTAATTATAGTTATGAAAATTAGTTTATGTAATAAGCATTTTTTAACTAAAACTAATTTTTGTTTTCATACCTTAGTAATTATATGTATTTATAGTAAAACAAAATAGAAAATAGGGCAGGCTGATAGCTTGAGTCCAGGAGTTAGAGACGAGCATGGGCAACATGGTGAAACCTGGTCTCTCCAAAAAAAAGAAACAAAAACAAAAATTAACCGAGCATGGTGGCATGCACCTGTAGTCCTAGCTAGTTGGGAGGCTGAGGCAGGAGGATTGCTTTAGCCCAGGAGGTTGAGGCTGCAGTGAGCCAAGATCACGCCACTGCACTCCAGCCTGGGAAGCACAGCAAGAGCCTGTCTCGAAAGAAAAAAAAAATACCTAATAGTAACAGAAGAAGATAAGTATTATCTGTAATCCTGCTATCTCCACTTAAATTCTGTCAAACCTTTCCAATGTGTTTATACAGACTTACAAATATGACTGCATATTTATATCTACATACAACACCCACACCCCATGTTAAGTCTGTGTATCCTTTTCTAGTGTCTGCTTAGAAAATGAGGATGATAGCCGGCTTTCTGCAGGTCTCTCTTGCTCTAGTTTTTCAGTCAGCTGTTTTATGTTTAGCATGTTCAGTCATGCTTGGAGAGACTTACGAAGCAGAACTGTCACTTCCCCTCTCTTTAGCTCCAGAACATCTCACACCCACTTCAACACAAGGCTCTACCATGTTTCTGTCACTCAGCATGCAGTTACACAGGGTGCACGCAGGGGTGAGAACCATTGATGTCAAAAGCACAGGACACTGATTCGGGGAATTAAAGTTCACATTTGATTAAAGCCAAGTTTGTTTTCCTTTTGCAAAGTTTCCGTAAAATATGAATAACAATACATTCTAGTATTTGCTAAATATGCTTTTGGATTGAATAAAGGGTAAGACTTCTAAAATATGTTTTGGTTTTGCACAGTATACAAATCTGAAAAGTAAAGTGCTTTTTTCTCTGTTGTCCTAACACTCTTAAAAGGCTTTTCAAATTTAAGAAAGTTAAGCTGTTTTATAAAAATTCCTCTGTATGAAGTAAAATATTTTGAGTTACTTGATACAATTTACATTGTAAATTTCAAAGGAAAATATTATAGTATTTAACTTTTACTTTTGTAATTCTAAAATTCATATATGTTTCCTAAATCCTGTGCATCTCATAAGAAAAGGAAAACTGATGATCAGAATTCTGTATTCATTTAAAGTTCTCTGAGGTCAGGGACTTGCAGTTACTTCCCTCTTTATTAACTCTTTCGTCCCTATGCTTTGAAATGCTATATACCATTGTAGTTGATAATGCAAAAACTGTCCTTATCAGTGCTGGGTCAGAGTGTTTTTACTCCCACATGAGGCATATGTGGGTGTTAGAGGCAGAATGTTGTTTGACAAAGTGATAAAGGTGTTCCTTCTGAGAACACTGAAGAACCTCTTGTAAATACAGTGGCTTTGTTGAAAGCACTGAAGGTGAAGGGTGTTTGTGTGGCTTGGGAGACAGGGTTTCCTGTCATTTACCAAGAGTCTGGCCTCCAACCCAGTGAGCGTGGGGATGCTTGCCCGTGAGCTTCCAGAGCAGATGGACCAGGGACCCCAAGTGCTCTGTGCAGTCAGCACACACCCAGACAGAAGACCAGAAGTGTCAGGCAGCACAGGCACAGCAGCCATTGCTCCTGGATTTAGGAGAGAACTTTTCTGAAGGAAAACTTTTAGGAGCTTTATCAGGTTACTTTTCGGTTAGGTACCCTTTCTGTGACATTTTACAGGTTTTTGCTAATTTACCAAACATCTTCAGTAAGACCTCATTTTCCAGGTAGAATGCTTGGTGAAAAGAGTGTTTTCAACTTCTTTAGACCTAGATTTGATATTCAGGTATTGATGATTTGGAAAATTT
This sequence comes from Pongo pygmaeus, assembly GCF_028885625.2. Lineage (NCBI taxonomy): Eukaryota > Metazoa > Chordata > Mammalia > Primates > Hominidae > Pongo > Pongo pygmaeus. Next base: position 94,537,126 of record NC_072390.2, read on the forward strand.
GGAGCCTATCCAGGTCACATAAAATGCTAATATTGGGAGATTCACTGTTTGGAAAGCATTCACCAAGGATGTGTCCAGGTGGCGTTTTGCTCTTTGAGGAGAGAGATAAGGGGCAGGTGTTAGTCCGTTCTCACACTGCTGTGAAGATACTATACTAGACTGGGTAATTGATAAACAAAGGAGGTTGAATTGACTCACAGTTCTGCATGGCTAAGGAGGCCTCAGGAAACTTGCAGTCATGGCGGAAGGGGAAGTAGTCACCTTCACAAGGCAGCAGGAGGTGTGAGCATGTGAAGGAGGAACCATCCCACACTCATCAAACCATCAGAGGAACTATCACACGCTCACCAGACCATCAGAGGAACTGTCACACTCTCATCAAACCATCAGACCTCATGAGAACTCATTATCACAACACGGCAGCAGGAGAAGGTGTGAGCATGTGAAGGAGGAACCATCACACATTCATCAACCATCAGATCTCACGAGAACTCATTATCATGACAAGGCAGTGGGAGAAAGTGTGAGCATGTGAAGGAGGACCCATCCCACACTCATCAAACCATCAGACCTCACGAGAACTCACTCATTATCACAACACGGCAGCAGGAGAAGGCGTGAGCATGTGAAGGAGGAATCATCCCACACTCATCAAACCATCAGAACTCATGAGAACTCACTCATTATCACGAGAACAGCATGGAGGAAACCACCCCCATGATCCAATCACCTGTTTCCCTCTACACATGGGGAGTACAATTCGAGATGAGATTCAGGTGGGGACACAGAGCCAGACCATCTCAGGGGCTGACTAAAGGATCTACTCAGCAACTCTGCAGAAACCAGAAATAGAGATGGGTTATCCAAGAAGGATCTGTGTTGGAGTCTGTTTTCTAATAGTGGGGACTCTCAGGATATGCACAGGAGACCCATCATGTTTTATCAGCAGAAACTACCAGCTTGACCTAAAGGAACAGAGAGAGGATGAGATGAGAGAAGTCTGTTGGACTCCCAAAATCTTATAGGCAGGAAACAGCTTGATAGAGCTACTGGCTGCAAGCATGTGCTCCCTTTCAGAAAGAGGAAGAATGACCCCAAGGTCAAAATTGGCATGAGCAATGCAGAGGCCATGGAGCTGTCGGCCTAAGGGCAGAGCACTGAGACACAGTTCTTCTATTATTCTCAGCTCTCGAAACTTAACAGTTTGCCTTGCTGAATTTCAAACTTGCTTGGAATCAGTGATCTTGTATTCCTTCCAGTTTCTCCCATTTGGAACGGAAATATCTATTTATCCTTGTTCCACCACTGTATTTTGGGAGCAGATAGCTTGTTTTCTAGTTTCACAGGTCCACAGGTGGAGAGGAACTTAGGTCCCAGCATGGACCATGGCCAGTATCTCACCCATGCCAAATTTAGATGGTTTAGATGATGAGATCTGGAGCCTTTGAGCAGATGCTGTTTGGATGAAATTTTGGACTTAATGTTGATGCTGTAATAGGCTGAGACATTCGGGATATTGGGATGGGGTAAATGTATTCTGCATTTGGGACCAATGTAAATTTGCGAGTGCTAGAGGGTGGACTCCCATGCATGCAGTGATGGCCCCCAGAACATGTGCCCATATGAAATCTGTGAGTGGGACCTTACTTGAGAAAAGAGTCTTTGCAGATATAATTAAGATAATGATCTCTAAACGAGACCATCCTGAATTAGAGTAGGCCCTCATTGCAGTGAATGTCCTTGTAATCAAAGGAGTGGGAATATGCCAAGGAGAAGGTGAAGTGAAGACAGTGGCAGAAACTGGAATGATTCCTCCACGAGCCAGGGACTGTGAGCAGACCCAGAGCTGGAGAGAGGTGGAGCAGCCCACCTCCACCCTCCCCACCCCCGACCAGTCCAGGAAGAAACAGCTCTGCCCACACCTTCCAGATGGTGAGAAAATAAAATTCTGTTGCTTTAAGACATCTAGTGATGGCATCTTTAAGAAACCAGTACACCACATAGAGTCATTTTTTACAAAATGCTTCATCCCCTGCTCTTGGCAAGGTAGTGTCAGGAAGGGTGAGATGCTACAGTGCTCCATGGCTACTGTTTCGCTTGTAAGAAACAGTTCAGTTTCCCGATATTCAGGAGTGTTTCCTTTCTGCCTGTTGTTGCTCGAGTGTTGTGGTAGGATGTCTCCTTGTCCTGCTGAGTGTCCTGCTAAGCTCTCACTTTTTAATAGGCAGCTCAACCTTCTGCCTGCTGAACACTTGGTTGAGTGTGTAACAGTTCTTCGTTTGCTCAACATCCGAGTATGTGCTTTTGGGAAGGTGTTGTGATGGGCCATTCAGCTCAGTACATGTCCCATGCTGCTGTGTGTGAGGGTGCAGGGATGAATGGCGTGCACCCTCGGGGCCCTGCAGCTCAGTCCTCAGCTTCTTCATCTGGACACCGTGCTCCCCTCCCTCCCTCCCTCCCCTTTCCTTGCTTTTTCTGTCCATAGAAGTAAAAATTATCTGAAACTTTGAGTTAATTCCTCCTCCTCTCCCCACAACCTAGCCCTCAACAAAAGCCAAAAACCAGTCCCTAAACGTTCAAGTTTGTTTAGAGTTTGTTTTTTTTTTTAAATGTATTTTTCTTTAGGAAAAAAAATACTTTTCTATAATTGATGTTTATGTTAAGTTTTTAGTTACTGAGCATGGCTAATTCATGAACTCTCATCACTAGTTTTATCTAAAGTTTATATAAAGTTTTATATAAAGTTGAAATAAAACAGAGTTTTATTTTATACATGCAAACCTTATTGCCTCTAATTGTGGAAATAGTGCTGGGGAACAGAGAAGTCATTTGATAGAAAAAGGGCATAGTTTAGAAGTAATTTTGGCTAAAGAGCCCCTTTTTCTGGTTCACTTATTTGAACTCAGAAAATTCAGAAAAAAGAGGTTTCTAAGATTATTTGGGGAAACAATTTGAAACATTTCTATGATGAAGCATGTTTTCCAGATTTTAAGGTCAGTGGAGATGCTGTGACAGGAAACCTGGTTAATACTGCTTTTCTAATACCACAGTCTATCCCCTTTACGTGGTACATATGCCAGGGATTCCATACATGAACCCTGAGGGTCCAGCGTGGCTGCAAAAACCATGTAGCACTTAGCACCCGTATCTTCACGCAGTTTCAGAGTTAAGGTGCCGTACACGCTTAAGATGTTTCCTTTTCTACTTTTTCTGTATAAATCTCTTATTAGTTACAGCATGAATTATGTGCCAGTTTTTATATTGGCTTAGAAAATATATTTTTGCACAATTCATTTCATTTCTTTTGAAATAATCACTGTCTTGGCTTTAAAAAAATTATAGTTAACAAATTTAATCTATCAAAAAAGTTATTACTTTTTGTTGCACAAGCTACTTCAGCAGCCTTTGAGCATTGTTTTATTTTGAAATGTGTGGGCTTTACAATTTTTATTTCATTTTTAATAGACAATTATATATATTTATGAGACAACAATGTAATGTTTTGGTATATGTATACATTATGGAATGCTGCTTTTATGGTTAACTTCTTGATTTTCCTAAAGGTTTGCCACCTAAAAATTGCATATATAAATATATGCAGTCATCTCTTGGTACCCATGGGGGATTGGTTCCAGCACCCTCCATGGATACCAGAACCCGTGCATCCCCAGGTCCCATGGTGGGCCCTGCAAAACCTACCTGTAGGACAAGTGGACCCTCCGTGTCTGCGGGGTTCGCCTCCCAGGAATACTGTGTTTTGAGGCATGTTTGGTTGCAAGTGCAGAGCCCTCAGATACGGAGGGTTGACTTGACTTACTAAAAAGAGTCCATATCTGAGAGGACTTGCACAGTTCAAACCTGTGTTGTTTGAGGGTCAGCTGTGAATTAGTTTTTCCTGTTTTGCTAGTTTCTATAATTGAAATCATACTGGATGTTTTCTTTTTGTCTTATTCCTTTTGTTTTACATGGCTGCGTACAGGAGGTTATGTTGTCCTCTTCTCGTTTCTTGCAGCTTGTCATTCTCTTGCGTGAGCACACTCCAGTGTATTCAGTGATCCTTTCCACTGTTTTGGGGTTTGGGTTGCTTCCAGTTTTTTTTACAGTGAGCAGCAGTGCTGCTATTAACATTCGATGAATGTGTACTCCACACATTAGCACCCTGGTATAAGATATCTAAGAGCAGGCCGGGCGCGGTGGCTCACACCTGTACTCCCAGCACTTTGGGAGGCCGAGGCGGGTGGATCACGAGGTCAGGAGATCGAGACCATCCTGACTAACACGATGAAACCCCGTCTCTACTAAAAAATACAAAAAATTAGCCGGGGGTCGTAGCGGGCGCCTGTAGTCCCAGCTACTTGGGAGGCTGAGGCAGGAGAATGGCGTCAACCCAGAAGGCGGAGGTTGCAGTGAGCCAAGATCGCGCCACTGCACTCCAGCCCGGGTGACAGTGCGAGACTCCGTCTCAAAAAAAAAAAAAAACGAAAAGGAAAAAAAAAGATATCTAGGAGCGGCACTACTTGGCTGTGTTATTTGCCAAATTTACCAGATAATGTTTAACTGTTTTTCAAAGTGGTTGTACCAATTTACCATTCCAAGATCAATGTGGAGGATAGTTCACATCCTCAGCAACACTTAGTATAAGTGGGCTTCTCATTGCAGTTTTAATGGTCATTTCCCAGATTGATGTGAGACTAAATAATTATGCCCATATATATTAGCTATTTAGATTTTCTCTTTTGTGAACTTTCTAAGTCTTTTGTCTGGTGTTCTGAGCAGCTTGCAGTTATTTATATATTTTAGATGCCAAGGCTTTCTCGGCTTATGTTTTGCTGGTATCTTTCTCAATCTGTAGTTTGACTTTTTGCTCACCCATTGGTGAAATTATGAAAAAACAGTTATTGATTTTACATGCCAAATATATGAGTTTTTTTTATTGGTTATCACTTTTTATGTTGTTTAAAAAATCCTTCCCTACTCCAAGGAGATGAAACTCTTCTCTTACATTGTCTTCTAGAAGCTTAACTGTTTTTCCTTTGACCACTATAAGTGTGTATTTTTTTTAATATATATGGTGTGAAGTACGGTTTTTAAATACCATATTTCTTCAAACCAATTGTCTCAGCACCAGTTATAGAAAAGACTTTTCCCAGTGATCTAGGGCCCTGTCTGCCATGTACCAAGCATTTGTATACACATGGGCCTGTTTTGGTTACCTGTTCTGTTCCCTTGGACTGTTTTTGTATTCCCGCCAAATAACAAACTGTGTTTGTTAACAGACTTTTATAATAGTTCGATGTTTGATAGAACAAGTCTATCCTCATGTGCACGTTTGTGATATAGGCAGACTTGTGTCATGGGGGTTTGTTGTACAGATTATTTCATCACCCAGGTATTAACCTAGTACTCATTAATTATTTTTGCCGATACTCTCCCTCCTCCCACCCTCCAGCCTCTGATAGGCCCCAGTGTGCGTTGTTCTCCTCTGTGTGTTCTCACATTTAGTGTGTTCTCACCATTTAGCTCCCAGTTTTAAATGAGGACATGTGGTATTTGGTTTTCTGTTTCTGCGATAGTTTGCTAAGGGTAATGGCCTCCAGTGCCATCCATGTTCCTGCAAAGGACAAGAATCTCATTCTTCTTTATGGCTGTATAGTATTCCATGATGTAGGTGTACCACATTTTCTTTATCCAGTCTGTCATTGATGGGCGTTTAGGTTTATTCCACGTTGGTCAGGCTGGTGTCAAACTCCTGACCTCATGATCTGCCCGCCTCGGCCTCCCAAAGTTCTGGGATTACAAGCGTGAGCCACCACGCCTGGCCCAATGTTGAGCTTTTTTTCATATGGTTGTTGGCCGCATGTTTGTCTTCTTTTGAAAAGTGTCTTTTTGTCCTTTGCCTACTTTTTAGTGGGGTTGTTAGTTTTTTTCTTGTAAATTTGTTTAAGTCCCTTTTAGATGCTGGATATTAAACCTTTGTCAGATCTGCAGTTTGCAAAAAAATTTTCTCCCACTCTGTAGGTTGTCTGTTCACTCTGCTGATAAGTTTCTTTTGATGTGCAGAGATTCTTCAGTTTATTGAGATCTCATTTGTCAATTTTTGCTTTTGTTGCAGTTGCTTTTGGTGTCTTCATCATAACATCTTCACCCATGCCTGTGTGCTTAATGTCATTGCCTAGGTTGTCTTCCAGGATTTTTATAGTTTGGGGTTTTGCATTTAAGTCTGTAATTCATCTTGAGTTCATTTTTGTGTATGGTGTAAAGAAGGGGTCCGGTTTCTCTCTTCTGCAAATGGCCGGCCAGTTTTCTCAGCACCATTTATTGAATAGGGAGTCATTTTCTCATTGCTTGTTTTTGTCAAGTTTGTGGAAGATCAGATGGTTGTAAGTGTGCAGTCTTATTTCTGGGTTCTCTATTCTCTTTCATTCATCCTTGTGTTCTTTAAAGAGTGTTTTAGCTCTTCTTGGCCATGAATATGGTGTATCTCTCAATTTTATTTAGGTCTTCTCTAAAATAAGTCTTCTCAAATTTTGTTAGAGCAGTTCTTAGATACTTGGGATTTTTAAAATGATGTTGTAAATATCGTTCTTAAAGGAACCTTTCCTCTCTTTTTGCTGATGTAAAGAAATAAAATTAATTTCTATAAAATTATTGACTATCAATCTTGGTAAAAAGCCTATTGATTTTAGTTATTAATCTAGGTGTATTAAATTTTTTCTATATATAATCATATCATCAGTAAATAATAACAGCTTTTTTTTGTTCCAGTTCTTTGCACCATTTATTTCTTTTCCTTGTTTCTGCAGCGAAGATCTTCAGTATGTTGTTAAAGAAAAGTGATTATAATAAACATTCTTCTTTTGTTCCCATCCTCAAAGGCAAAACTTTCAACAGTTTGTCATTTAAGTATGCTATAAGTTTGTTTATAGAAGCCTTTTAATGCCTTAAGGACATTTTTCTGTTCCTATTTTGCTAAAAGTTGTTTTAAATCATGAAAGTATTTTAGGAAATATTTTTCTAAATCTATTGAGGATATTTCATCTTTAAATTTTTCTTCTTTAATGTATTAACACGGTAAATTATGTTGATTGACTTTCTAGTGTCATACCAACCTTGTATTTCTGGGGGCAAAACCCCAACATGATCATGGTATATTAGTATTTGATTATTAGATTCCATTTGCTTGTATTTTCTGTGAGATTTTTACATTGATTTACAGGAGTGAAATTGACATGTAATTTTTATTTTCCATACCATTTTTGTGGAGTTTGGTATCTGGATTATGCTAGTCTCATAAAAACATTTTTTTTCTCATTTTCTTTCTCTAAAATAATTTATCTAAAATTGGAATTGTTTATTTCTTGAACATTTACATGAGAAGAAGGCCATGTGAGCCTCAACTTTTTACTGTGGAAACATTTTTGACACATTTGATTTAGTTATGGGACTATTTAGGTATGGGACTATTCAAGTTTTTAATTTCTTGAGTCAGTTTTGCAAAGTTATAGTTTTCAATTCATAATCAAGTATTTAAATTTTCAGTTTTATTTACAACAGTTTGTTCATATTTTCCTGTTATCCCTGACATACATAGGGTCTGTGATATGAACCTTTTTAATTCTTCATACTTGTTATTTCTGCCCTTTCTGCTTTCTTTTTTTTCCTGACCACTCCTCCAATAGGTTTGCCAGCTTTTATTTCTTATGGAAATACCTACTCTTGTCTTTATGTATTCTTTGTGCTGTGTATTATTTTCCTATTTCATTAATGTTTTCTTACTTATCTATTTCCTCCTTGATTAGTTTTCACCTTCTCCCCCCTTTGTGAATATATGTATTGAAGGCTATAAATTTTTCTATAAGTACTACTTTGGTTGCATTTCAAAAGTTTTCATATGTAGTATTTTTATTATTGTTAAGTACAGAATATTTTAATTTCGACGTGATTTCATCTTTGACCCATGCTTATTACAAACATTTCTTATCTTAATTTATAAGCATAGTTGAGAAATTTCTAATACATCTTTGTTCATTTTTAGTTAGATTGTATTTTTCTCAGAAAACATACCTTTTTAACTTCAGATCTATGAAATGTGTTGAGACTTGTTCTAGGGTCCAATATTTAGTCCATTTTTGTAAACATTCTGTGTGTGCTTCAAAACAACTTGCATTCCCAATTGTTGGTCACAGGATCTCATCTGTGTGATCAGATCAAGATTCTTAATCTTGTTTTTCAGTTGCTGTCTACCACTAGGGTTTTTCTCTTTCATAAAAGTTGCTGAAATTTGTCAAAATCTCTCATCATTATTGTGAATTTGTCTATTTTTCCTTGGAATTCTGTTTATTTTTAGTATTTTATGTTTTGTGGCTTTGATATTGGATGCATACAAATTTAAATTGTTATCTATATTCCTACTGGATTAAGCAGTTTCTCATTATAAAGTGACTTTCTTTATCTCTACTAAAGCTTTTTGCATTAAATTCTACTTTGTTTTGTGTTAATGTAGCAATGCCAGCTGTCTTTAATTTCTTTGGCATATCTTTTTCCATCTTTTTACTTTCAACTTCTCTGTATATTTATTTTTATGTGTCTCTTGTAATTAGCGTACATCTTGTATTAGCATGCCATCTTGTAATTAGTTTAATTTTTATCTAACTTTGATAATTTTTGACTAGAGTAGTGCATATGGAATTATTATAATACTGTTTATATTTTTAGTTTAAATCTGCTGTTTTATTTTGTGCTTTTAATATGACTTACCTGTTCAATATTTTTCTCCTTTCTTGCCATTTTATTATTATTTTTGTAATGCAACTTTTTTCTCCAGCAGTTTAGAAGTTATGTAAGTGGTTTCTGTTCTTTTAGTAGTTACCCTAGAAGTTAAAAACCTTCTTAACTTATCAGAGTTAAAAGTCAGTTCCCTTAAGCATTTAACTTAATTTGCTCCCTTCTAGACTTACACCATTTTTGTCATTTATTTTAATTCTAGTTGTTCTTAAACCCCAAAGAAAACCCTGGTTATTCTTAAACCTAACAATATCACTGATTTTGTTTATACATTCTCTTATCATTTTGGTTTATCCACGTTTCGGTTCGTAATGTCTTCTTGCATCTTAGAGTAGAATAATTTGCCTTCTGTCAGAAATGTGTTCGCTTTTTGTGCTTTTGGTGCTGGTCTGTTCTGAACTCTCAGTTCTCGCTTGGCCATCCTTCTTGGAAAATAGTTTCATTGGGTATAGAATTCTAGGCTGTCACCTTTCTTTTTTGTCTTCTATTATTGCTTTTAAGACTTCACGTCTTTGGGTCCTTCCATCTCTTCCAGCCGCTTTTCCATCCTCTCCTCATCGGTGGCATTGTACGCTCTACCCTACATAATATGTTGAGGTACGATGTTTCTTTTTAAACATTACTTAGGATTTGTTGGGCTTCTTGACTCTAGATTCTTTTATTCATTCTAGAAAGTCCGCCATCATCTCTTCAGATGCTGCCCCGTCCCCACCTGTCGCGTCCTGCTCTGGGACATGGGGTCACGGCTTGGTCGATGTCCTCACTGTGTCCCCACACGGGACATGAGGTCAGGGCTTGGTCACTGTCCTTGCCGCGCCTTTGTTTCCGCTGCTCTCGCTGCTGCACTTTCTGCTTTTTTTGCTTGCATGCTTCATTTTGTATCATCCTCACTGACCTGTCCAACAAGTTACTCATTCTTTGACTGTGTGTAATCAGCTGTTAAACTAAGGAATTTCTTAATTTTAATTATTGATATTTCTTAGTTCTAAAAATTCTGGTTGGTTTATCACATTGATTATTTCATTTTTAAAGTTGCCTATTCCACACAAACATTTAAAAAAATTTTTTATGTATCCGTTTGTTTTATAATCTGTATCAATATCGGATACCTTTATCAATCTTTTTATGTTGTATTTTGGTCTTCTGGCTCTTGCTTCTGGTGTCTTGTTTTGTTCTGTTATGTGGTAGTGTTTGTTGTTACGGTAGGTGTTTTTGGTAATCGTATTTGGAAAACTAATTATAGGAATCATTTGGGAACAAAGATGGAGGTTCATTTCCTAAGACATACACACTTGCTTCTGCTGTGTACTTGGAGATACCCTCTGTCTTGGAGCATCTTCATTCAAGATTCCAAGTCACTGGAAATGTGTTCAGGAAACGTGAACCTGACTTCAGCTCCACAAGCAGACTCACTGACCTGCGCCTGCTGGCCCTCCCTTCCCTGAGGCGCATCCTTGCCTCCATAGTTTTACTGAGGTTAGTGTTACCGTTGGATAGAAAACTAAGCTTTTCTAACCTTGAAAAGCTCCTGCTTATCCTCCTTGTGGCCTTTAACCGGCTCCCTTTTGCCTGGTTAGCTTTGTTATTAGTACTTAACATAATCACAGCCTGCTTGGTTTTGGGGGATTTGCCTTTTATCTTTGCCATTCCTTTATTCTTAGCCTTTTGGAGACATTTTGTTTTAAGGTGTAGCTCTTAAATTGCATAAATCGGTATTTATTTTATTTATTTTTAAACTAAAAGTGCTAGCCTTTAATAGGAATATTTCTTCCTTTCATAATCCTGGCATAGGTGTTCAGCCTTGCTCCTGCATTCTTGTGCATTCATTTATATTTATATGCACACATTCGTGTATTCTGTGTGGCAACTGTGTGTGTGTGTGTGTGTGTGTGTGTGTGTGTGTACTGTGTATATATTTGTACTGCTATACAGAATGTATTTTACTTTAAAATTTTTAAATTATTTGAAAATTGCAAAAGTCTCTTAAAATTTGCCACTGCTTGACTTTATCAAATACATATTTAAACCTTGATTTCAAATATCAAAGTCAAGAACCAAACAATAACGTGTGACTCCCCTTAAATATAATGAGGAGTTTAATCTTCATTTATTCTTTTTTTCTCCTTTGTACTTCCTAGTATTTGATCATTTAATCTGTATCTGCAAACCCTAATTTTATAGTTATTTCCTTTTAATATGGAAACCTTATTTTCAACAAGCAATGATGGCTATCCTTTCAGGTTGGTACCCATGTTTGCTTAACAACATGGAGTCATTAATCTCGGTGCTCACCTTTCCCCATTCCTGAGTTTCCAATTTTGATTCATTCTCAACCAACCAGAGTACTTTTCAAACAGTGTTCTTGGGCTTTCCTGGGGAATAAACCCCATTTGTCCCCAGAGTTCAGGCACAGGCCCCTCTGTGTATTTCACAGTGACTTCCCATATGAAAGTCGGAAGAGTCCTGAGTGTGAGGGAAGCCCTGAAGCACTCTGTTTCCCAGTTGCCACAGCACCTGGTCCTGGGGGCCACTGTCAGTCTAAGCAGAAGGCCGGGAGTTGGCTGCACTGAAGACCGGCCCCTGTGAGCTGCATGTGCAGCAGGGAATGTCTTTTGCTTGCCACTTGCCTCTGGTCTTTCTTTGATTCAGCTCATCTTCAAAGCTGGTACTCAGCTTACTCTTCCTAAAACACCACTTTATTGCAAATCTCCAATCCTCCTACACCCACTCAGAAACATTATAATGGGATTTAGAATTTTGCTTACATCAGTTTAAATGACTTTCTGTAATACTTTGCTGTATTTTCTTTTTTATTATTATACTTTAAGTTTTAGGGTACATGTGCACAACGTGCAGTTTTGTTACATATGTATACATGTGTCATGTTGGTGTGCTGCACCCATTCACTCGTCATTTACATTAGGTATATCTCCTAATGTTGTCCCTCCCCCAGCCCCCCACCCCACAACAGGCCCCGGTGTGTGATATTCCCCTTCCTGTGTCCATGTGTTCTCATTGTTCAATTCCCACCTATGAGTAAGAACATGGCGGTGTTTGGTTTTTTGTCCTTGTGATAGTTTGCTGAGAATGATGGTTTCCAGCTTCATCCATGTCCCTACAAAGGACATGAACTCATCTTTTTTTATGGCTGCATAGTATTCCATGGTGTATATGTGCCACATTTTCTTAATCCAGTCTATCACTGATGGACATTTGGGTTGGTTCCAATTCTTTGCTATTGTGAATAGTGCCACAGTAAACATACGTGTGCATGTGTCTTTATAGCAGCATGATTTATAATCCTTTGGGTATATACCCAGTAATGGTATGGTTGGGTCAAATGGTATTTCTAGTTCTAGATCCCTGAGGAATCACCACACTTACTTCCACAATGGTTGAACTAGTTTACAGTCCCACCAACAGTGTAAAAGTGTTCCTGTTTCTCCACATCCTCTCCAGCACCTGTTGTTTCCTGACTTTTTAATGATTGCCATTCTAACTGGTGAGAGATGGTATCTCATTGTGGTTTTGATTTGCATTTCACTGATGACCAGTGATGATGAGCATTTTTTTATGTGTCTGTTGGCTGCATAAATGTCTTCTTTTGAGAAGTGTCTGTACATATCCTTTGCCCACTTGTTGATGGGGTTGTTTTTTTCTTGTAAATTTGTTTGAGTTCATTGTAGATTCTGGATATTAGCCCTTTGTCAGATGAGTAGATTGCAAAAATTTTCTCCCATTCTGTAGGTTGCCTGTTCACTCTGCTGTATTTTCTGTGTCTTAGGACCCAAGACTACATTTGTTTGTCCTTACATCTTGTGCAATGGATGCAGATCAAATAGCATGCTTCCATGTTTAGGGTATATCTCTGCCTTTGTTCCAGCGACACAGCATGTGTAAGCTGTGTGTCTGTGCATGCCTGATGCACCGTATGCATGTATGTATGATGTGCCTGGTGCACATCTGCACTCCAGAGCCTTCCCTGAATCCTGCACAGATACGCTCCTCTCCCTGAGCTCCCGCCACTGAATCCTGCACGGATACGCTCCTATCCCTGAGCTCTCTCCACTGAATCCTGCATGGATACACTCCTGTCCCTGAGCTCCCGCCACCGAATCCTGCACGGATACGCTCCTCTCCCTGAGCTCTCTCCACTGAATCCTGCATGGATACGCTCCTGTCCCTGAGCTCTCGCCACCGAATCCTGCACGGATACGCTCCTGTCCCTGAGCTCCCGCCACTGAATCCTGCACGGATACGCTCCTGTCCCTGAGCTCTCTCCACTGAATCCTGCACGGATACGCTCCTCTCCCTGAGCTCCCACCACTGAATCCTGCACAGATACGCTCCTCTCCCTGAGCCCTCTCCGCTGTAGCTCAGGCTCTTCATTTGCCATAAACCCTCTAACTCGTCAGTTCAGTGATCATTTCCTGTCATTGATTACCTGCTCCACTGTAACTCTCAGTCACCTTCTGTTATGCATCATTCCTAATCCACACAATGACCATGGCACTCTACAGATGCTATTCCTGAGGCTCAGAAAGATCAAGTCTGTCATTGGTCTAAGAGGGTTTGAAAATTAGGAATCAATACAGGTAAAACACAGTTACCTATGCCTCCTCCCTACGAAGCATGGAAGGCCAGTGGCTGTGGAACTTAGGAGGTTGAACTGGCAGGAGTTCTTAATTATCTGGATGCAGGCACTGGAAGGAAAAGGGAAATGGATTACTCCTGGTGTCTGGCTGCAGTGGCAGGTGGCCGTGCCAGTTGTTATGATGGAGAAACTTTCCACGCTGAGGAAGAGTACATGTGCGTGTTTTATTTTGTTTGGCCCATAAGGAGAGGAAGTAGGAATGTTAACACCCATTGTGTATCTATTCATTTCAGGGTGTTTGTGATGAATCTAAGATATCTCATAGGAAATAGAACACGTGTCAATCTGAAGCCCAGAGAGAGGTCTAAACTAGGCCTAGACATTTTGAGTCTTGTCTCCAGCATGGATCACACTGGTGGGATTCACCCAGGGAGAATGTTTGGGTGCCAGCCCCTGCCTCCCGGATGTGTCATGAAAAATTTAAAGATTTCACAGAGTGACAAATGTTGGGAAAAATTCAGATCAAATGGCCTCTATGTCCTTTCAGCTTTATGATTTATAGGAAAAGATTTTAATTTTTTTGATAAAAATTCTGATTAAATGACTTCTGTTTTGTTTTGCTCAGATTAGAATCCAAAAAATAAGTCTGACAGAGGAACACGTGTGAATTATTTCAGGTAGATTCATTCCCTGAGGAGAATCTCGCGCGATTCTCAGACAAGTTGTGGGAGTGGGTTTACTTGGTAGTGATAAATGCTGCAGGTTTAATTATAACAAATTAGAGCTTAAATGTAGCAAACATCGTGGTGCCTAAATAAGATTGCATGGTATATTTTAGGAAAACGCACTTCAAATTTGTTCAGATTCCAAGTTACCTCCTCAGACACTTTTGTAGCTGTGGAGCAGAAGGAACTATTCGGACAGCAGGGAGCTATCATTAAGAGATCTGACATTCCGATATTTACGAATGCTTTCTTCCTGTAGCATAAAACAGATTCATGTATCTTCCTACTCCTAACATTGCTGAACACAGTATTTGTTTAAGATAATTTATTTCATTTTTCATATTTCATGAAAGCCATGACTGCCTTTTGTCTCAGGTAACTGAAATGACAGGTACCTTTCTCCACTTATCTGAAACAGGTCTCTTGGTAACAATTTCACAGTTGCTAAATTAGCAATAAAATGAACTTAAAATATAGCTGGTATTTATTACTTTATAATCTATTTCTATAATTCTTCTCAAAATACCAGGTTTAATATATATTGAGGGGGTGACATCATGTTACAGTATAGTACTTTACAGCCCAGTAGAGATCCAGGTTTTAAAATTCTATAAAATTAGAACATTACTAAAAATTACACATAATGCAGCAGTGATAGTTATACTCTCCCAGCTTAGTGTTTGAAATCTGAGCATCGTGGAGATTTTTAACATTAAAGAGGAAATTGCTGTATTAACAATCAAAGTACATGTGAATCACATGCATATAAGCTGTCTACTCTGTATGTAGTATTAAATGCTCCCTATGTGTTGTTATATACTCCTTATGTGGTATTAAATACCCCATGTGGTAGCAGATGTGCCCTATGTGGATTAGATGCATCCTATGTGGTATTACATACTCCCTATGTGGTATTAGATGCGTCCTGTGTGGTATTACGTACTCCCTATGTGGTATTAGATGCGTCCTGTGTGGTATTATATGCAACCCGTGTGGTATTATACGTGCTCTGTGTGGTATTACATACTCCCTATGTGGTATTATTGTCTTAATTGAAGTCAGGTATAGTTTAGTCAGTGATCTTTCGCTCGTAAGCTGTAAACTTGAGTCCTGCAGTGGCTCTACTTATTTTTTTCATCCTGAAGATGATCTCTCACCTTTTCATGAGTAGCTACTGCTTTATACAATCTTCCAAGAGCACTTGTATTCAACTAACCATATTTCAGTGGTAATTATTATATTCCATGAAATAACTTAATATTCCATGATACAACAGCTCCGCGTAAGTCTATAACCACGGAAATGGTTTCATGAGCCATAGGCCCCTCATGATTGAGGAGCAGCGCCCAGAAGAGCCATCCTGGTCCTTTGGCTTCCACCATCCTGAGCCCAGTGGCCAACTGCAAGCTCTTCAGAAATTCCCAGCTAACAGCAGAAACCCATTTGCATTATAGTAGCTGAGGCAGGCTGACACTCTTCAAAACAGTATGACGCAAATCTGAAAGAACACAGCACACAGATAGAAAGCCATGTTTTCCAAAGTGCAGATATCCAAGCCAAAGAATCAGAGCCATGAAAAGCTTAATAGGAAGTCAAATCCCCCTTTCAAGCCCTTTTCTCCTCTTCTGTACAGGAAGGCAGTCATTTCTTGGCCACCTTGCCCCTTGCCTGCCTCCTTCCCTCTTGAGTATTGCTAACATTTTAGCTAAGTGGCCCATGACTTCCACTTTCTTTTTCTGATTCACAGAGAATCTTTCTCCAAAGCCCAAATCAAAGAAGAGTTAATGTAAATGTGTTTTCTTTTCCTTCTTCAAACCTCCCACTCACCCTAAACTCATGTGGAACAGCCCTGCTATTTAGTAACCATTTGCGGGAATATCCTTAGCTTTTCCTGAGCCTTTCCTGCCTGTCAAACACTCCTCTGAACATTTGGCAGGCAGCAGTTCACATAGTCTTCAGCACAGCTGATAAAGGTTTCATCTCTAGCCCATTTGTTAGGAGGCACTGGAGGCATACATGTGGGTAACTTGTAGGCATCAGCATGGCCAGCCAGCCCTCCTCGCCAGGGAGCTGCAGCCGTCCTGCACCAGGAGGCCAAGTGGGTGCTGTGTCCAGCCTTGAGTGTCATCTTGCAGGGGAGCTTTGAGTCATCTTCGCTTAGTGCTTGTGTCTTTGATTAGTTTGTATTTTAAATAGCGAAAGATGGTGAGGTGCTGGTTTAAAAAGCTGTGTAATTGTCAAAGGCTTACTTTCTAACTAGTACATAGAATTTTTAAGATATGAACTCTATGGACAGATAAGTCAAAGTATGATTATTTAATGTTGTTCTTTAACTTACATACAGACTTCCTTCATTGACTGTGATTCCTCAAGACTGTTTTTCGAGTGTGTACTTATTAATAGTTGAGCTATGTGACTTGCCATTTTGCTGGGTCAAAATTGTTTGAATATCAGCAATTTCACTCTGTGGTATAAGTACATCCTGTCTGCTTTCTTGACAGGATTAAATTAGACACATGTGAACATTTTTGAGTTGCTGTATAGGAAGAACTGCGCTGCCAGCAGCCACACAAGCAGAGCCTGCCCCCTAAAGTGATGTGATGTGAGCGCATGTTCTGACATGGCCGCTCTGTTGTAGGTTTCCAGGCCTACAGGGTTCCAGCCTTCTGCTCCACTCCACTGCCTCCAGGCAAGGCTCTGCAGAATTGTCCCCAATCAGATGACTCATCATATGTGCTTTAATTGCAGTCTTACTACACAGACTTAAATTATGAAATTTTAAAAATAGCTAAAAAGTCCATTGCATAGTTAGCAGATACCATTTTATTTGTCATATCATATCCCATTTGTTCTGTTTTCCAGTTTAGCTCCTGAAACACGGGAAATATCCCATTGGTCATGGTAAAACAAGTGGATAAACCCTAAGGCCCATTTCCCATGTTGATTTGCAGGAAGACCCCACCTGCTCCTTGTGTGTGCCCTCTCCTGTAAGCCTTTGGTAGTTGTCCCTTGCGGGCGTATGCGGGCACACTCGGAACAGTCTGTTTTTCTGTCGCATCTGGTGTTACAGACTGTCTTTAAGGACAGAATAGGAGTTACCTATTTTTCTGTCACCTACAAATATTATCTTGGGTGTAAACATGTTTGTTGACTTAAATGTCAGTAAATACATTTATTTTAAAGTCTAAAATCCAATATTATGTATTTCCATATAAAATGAAAGATAATGCATATTAAAAAATACATGTATATGCAACCATGAGCCTGAATGTATGGCCTGGGTCTGGATCACACTAACCACTGCAGTGGGTTTTATCTGGCAGTTTGGGTGTGAACTTGGACATGGGTCTGGATCACACTAACCACTACAGTGGGTTTTATCTGGCAGTTTGGGTGTGAACTTGGACATGGGTCTGGATCACACTAACCACTGCAATGGGTTTTATTTGGCAGTTTGCGTGTGAACTTGGACATGGGCAAAGCGGTGTATGGATGGATGATGATGAAAGATGAGAACATCCCTGGCACGGTCGTTCGGACCAGCACTATCCCAGAGGAACTTGGGCGCCTGGTGTATTTATTGACAGACAAAACAGGTACTGTTCATGGTCTGTGTTCACCTTTGAATGGACGAAATGACATTTAATAAGAAATAGCATAGCATAGCATGTAGATATATGTTTATGTGTATGTATATATGTCTATGTATTGGAACAGATCATTGAATCCATATTTAGAATTTTTCAGCCTCTACTCTTGAAACTGTCACACAGCTTAATCATCTTCTAGTATACACAGTATCATAAGAATTATCAAAATGTTAAGTTCTTAGAGCTTTAAGTGACATATTTGTGTTTTTAATTTTCTACAGTCTTACAGTTTTTTTTTTAAACTACCTTTATAACACCTCCCTAGTGGCTTATTAAGAGCAAGAATTCCATGTTTGTTTGTTATAGAATGATGCTTGTGAGCTATTAGAAGAAAATAACAGATATGTTAATTTGGTATTTAATACTCACATTCTCCTAAAAAGCTTTACTACAGACTATTTATCCCACTCTAAAGCTCTGGGACCAAAATTCTGTTTGTCCTTATTTAATTTTCTTCTTTTTTTCATCAAAGAACTCTTACCAATCCGTAACAGATTAAAGACAAACAATTGGAATCTGGTACTATAAGGAAAGCCACATTTGAGGGCTAAAATTCCTCCTTGGTTTATTGATTTATAATTTAAATTGCAAGTAATTCGTAGTGAACTAAAAATAAAAGAATACTTATATAGCGTGATAAACAAAATATGTTGCAAACAAAATTCAACATAAACTATTAAATAGTAGAAAAATCCTCACTATAGTCAGCAAGAGAACAGAGAAATCTGCAAACAAGACTGTTATTTAAAATTCATAATGGAAGCTCTAGCCATTGCAGCAAGACAAATAGAAATAAGACTAAAGGAAGAAACAAATATTTGCAGATATAGCAAAAGTGGCAGGTTACAGATTAAAATAACAAAATAGGTCTCTAATACATAGTGGAGAATAGACCGAATAATAAAGCTCCATTCACAGCGGCTGCGTGCATAGAAGACACAGAGGCAGGAACCTGAGGAATTAATGGAAAGGGCACACAGACGGTCCCCAGCTTCACAGTCGCTCGACCTGATGCGACTTTGATCGAGTGGTGCGGTAGCTTCACCCGAACTCGATGGTGGTGCAGTAGCTTCACTCGGGACTGTACTTCCACTATCCGTGCAGCAATTCTTTTTTCACTTTCAATACGGTATTCAAGAAATTACATGAGATATTCTTTGTGTTAGCCGATTTTGCCCAACTGTCAGGTAATGTAAGGGTTCTGACACAGTTAAGGTAGACAGGTCTAGGCCATGGTATTCGGAAGGTGAGATGCATTAAATGCATTTTCTACTGAGGATGGGTCTCTTGGGACACAACCCCATCATAAGTTGAGGAGTCTCTGTTTTGGAAGTCATACTATTATCTCAGAAGTAGAAATTCAGTATTCTTTGTGTCAGCTCTCATGATGAATTTGTAAGTTTAGTGTAATTGAAAGTTCAGTTGTTGGATTTGTGTTTGAGTTCCATTAGACTTTGTCTTGTGAGAGGTTGAGGAACTTGGCCAAGAGAGCAATGTTTATGAATCCCAGTGACTCGGAGAGCAATTTGAGGGGCTTCTGGTTCAAAAAGGTAGACTGAGAAAGAGTGTTAGGATTTTCCCTTCCCAACCTCATGAAATCTACAGAAAAATGTTTAAAGAATAAATAAATCCATGATAATGCACAGAAAACAAGCAGGAGTAAAAATATTAGAGGATCCAGAAATTGAGTTATTTCTGGAAAACAGTTGGAATCAGTTTGCAGGTGAGAGCAGAGCAAAGCAGACTGAAGTTGCTAGTGGCTGCTGAGGAGACCCCACATGGATGGGAGAAACGTCCCGCAGAACCGAGGGGTGGACGAGCCCCAGACCTGGAGCCGACAGATGTGTGGGGCAGCACGGGAAGCCATCAGGCCACCGTGAGCAGCGCCTGTGAGAGCAGGATTTGCTCATGCGCCACCTGTGATGGCTGCTTTCCCAACGTGGAGAGGCTTTTGGGGAGAAGCACTCACTGGTTCATGTGCCCTGCCCCTTACGCAGAGTTCACAGACAGCCCTTGATTTGGAAACCAGCCCTTTGGAGGAACAGGTTTATGGAACTTCAGAAGAAACCCACCCCAGCTTACTTTACAAACAACTTAGTCTTTATTGATAAATATAATCAGAAATGAAGAATCACCAGCATGAAATCAAAGTAGCAAAATATGAACAACCATACTGTTCCCAAAGAAAACAAATTCATAGAAAAAGCAAAAGAAACTTCAAGAAAATGTTCAGAATTTTAAGAGAATTTATTCATATGTATGAGCTTAATATCCAAATTCAGCGGCAATTCTCTACACCAGCAACCATTAGGACATTTAATGCCAAAACACCAGTTAGAATAACAACAAAAAGTATAAAATCATTAAAAATAAATGTAGACAAAAATACGTAAGACTTAAATGGATGTAAGTTTTTAAAATTTGAAAGCCCTTAAGACCGAAATACGTAGGCATACTATCTTCATGAATAGAATACCTTAGCATAA
The DNA here is from genome assembly GCF_028885625.2 of Pongo pygmaeus. Taxonomy (NCBI): domain Eukaryota; kingdom Metazoa; phylum Chordata; class Mammalia; order Primates; family Hominidae; genus Pongo; species Pongo pygmaeus. The sequence goes on from NC_072390.2 coordinate 94,557,365, forward strand.
TAAAGATATCATTTCTTCTCACATTGAAAGATCTGATGTGTTTGCAAGCCTAGGAGGAATCAGAAACTCCTGTTCACTCTTGGTGGGAACTTAAGTTAGCGCATCACTTGGTAAAACACATTTTGGCATCATCAGTCAAGTTGAATATGCACGTGTTCTATCGTCAGTCACATTGAATATGCATGTGTTCTACTCTCCAGCCGTTTTGCTCCTGCTTCTGTTCCCTAAAGAAATGTTTGCACATCTACACCAGAAGACATGCATAAGAGTATTCATAGCATTCTAATGGTTAACAAAAGCAAGCAACTGTCTAGATGTAACATAAAAAAGTTTATCAAAAATAGAATGGACCAATAAATCGTGGAATGTTCTTACAGTTGAATACTAAATAGTAGTGACAATGGAGTATGGATATTGACAGAAACATGGATGGATTTCAAAATAGAATGTTCAAGAACTAAGAAACAAAAAATTTAATAAGGTTTATTTATGTAAAGATAAAAGCCATAAAAGATTAAACCATTTAATATTTAGAGGAAAATAAAGGATCAAGCTGTTAATAAAGGAAACATTAAAAAAAGCATGTAGACCAGTATGAATCAGAAGGAAACTGGTATATCTACCTTGATTAATATTAAGCAAAATAAACCTTAAAATGAAAAAAGTTATTTAAGAAAGAGGGTCACTACATAAAAGGTTCAATTCAAAATGTTTGTGTACTTAATAAAATAGCTTCAATACATAAAGCAAGAATTGATACAGGGAGAAATTGATTATTTTCTGTCAACCACAGGAAGAAATGTTTAGATCTCTTTTGTTTATTGATTAGCCAAGCAGGCAGTTCAGAAGATTTGAATAGCATAATTGTCAGTTTAGATCTTATGGACATATATAGAGTTATTTATCTAACAACTAGAAACACGTGCTTATCGGACATGTATGAGAAAGTTACAAAAATTTGATACATACTAGGCCATGAGTCAAATTTCAATAAATTTTAAAGAGTGGATATTTCTGATCACAATAAAAAAGAGATGAGTTAGAAGTTAATAACAAAGAAATAAGTTTTTAAATCTCTGCATTTTTAGAAATTGAAGTATATGCTTTTAAATAGCATAGATCCAAAAATAATACAGATTAAAAATGCCTAGAACTAAATAATAATATAATCACTTTATATCAAAGCCCATGAATGTACAAAATCAAGGTTTTATAGGAACTTTCCTTCATTTTTTTAAATAGAAAAACAAGAAAGCCTAAAAATTATCTAAATGGACAACTTAAGAATAGTAAAATAAATTCAAGGAAAGAAAATAACAACAGAAAGCAGTGACTTGATAAAACCATCAAGGATTAATACGTCCTGTCAGACTTTTGAAAAGACAACAAAATAAACACACTTTCAAAATTCTGATCTTTAAAAAGTAAGAAAAGGTGGGCCGGGCGCAGTGACTCACACCCATAATCCCAGCACTTTGGGAGGCTGAGGCAGGTGGATCACCTGAGGTCAGGAGTTCGAGACCAGCCTGACCAACATGGAGAAACCCTTTCTCTACTAAAAATACAAAAATTATCCGGGCATGGTGGTGCATGCCTGTAGTCTTAGCTACTCAGGAGGCTGAGGCAGGAGAATCACTTGAACCTAGGAGGCGGAGATCCTGGTGAGGCGAGATCGCACCATTGCATGCCAGCCTGGGCAACAGGAGTGAAACTCCATTTCAAAAAAAAAAAAGTAAGACAAAGCATGAACACATATTACAAAAGAGAAGAGAAACATAGATACAGATGTATCTGATATTTAAAAGAAATTTTAAGAGAATGACAATGTTTTATAACCAGTAAATCTAAAAAGCTGAGTAATAGAAAAATTCTCAGAAGAAAAGTGTAAGCTGTTAAAAATGACTCAGAAGAAACAGTTTTAGCAATCCTAAAACCATTAGAGTAGTTTTTAAAAAAATCTTCTGGGGCTGGGCGCAGTGGCTCGTACCAGTAATCCCAGCACTTTGGGAGGCTGAGGCAGGTGGATCACTGGAGGTCAGGAGTCTGAGACCAGCCTGACCAACATGGTGAAACCCTGTCTCTACTAATGGATCTACTGATGGATGTGGCCAAATCAAATTGAAAACTTTCTGGAAAGGATTCATGATTCCAGTTGCCATTAAGAACATACGTGGTTCCTGGGAGGAGGTCAACATTCATACAGGTTTGGAAGAAGTTGATTCCAACCCTCAGGGATGACCGTTTGAAGGTTTCAAGACCTCGGCGGAGGAAAGAGCTGCAGATGTGGTGAAAATAGCGTGAGAATTAGGAGTGGAGCCTGAAGATGACTGAATTGTGGCAACCTCAGGATGAAACTCAAACAGATGAGGAGGTGCTTCTTACAAATGAGCAAAGAAAGTAATTTCTTGAAATGGAATCCACTCCTGGAGAAGATGCTGTGAATGTTGTTAAAGTGACAACCAAGGATTTAGAAGATTCCATAAGCTAAGTTGATAAAGCAGTGGCAGGGTCTGAGAGCATCGACTTCAGTTTCAAGTGAAGTTCTGTGAGTAAAATGCTATCCAACAACATGGCATGCTATGGAGAAATCTTTTGTGAAAGGAAGAGTCAGTTCATGTGGCAAACTTCATTGTTGTCTTATTTAAGGAATTGCCACAGCCAGTCCAAACTTCAGCAACCACCACCCTGATCAGTCAGCAGCCATCAACATTAAGACAAGACCCTCTACCAGCAAAAAGATTAAAAGTTGCTGAAGGCTCAGATGATTGTTAGCACGTTTTTAAAATATTTTTAAATTATGGTAGGTATATTGTTTTTTAGACATACTACTAATTGCACATGTAATAGATTTACTATAGTGTAAACATCACTTTTCTATGAACTGGGAAACGCAAAAAGTCATGTGGCTCACTTTGTTGTGATAGTCACTTTATTGCCCAGGTCTGGAACCAAGCCCTTCCACTGTCTCTGAGTTGTGCCTGTAGTTTCCTATCTAGTTTCCTATGTAGTTTCCTATCTAGTTTCCTATGTACTTCATATCCTCAATTGGAAAGGGCTTTGGAATCAAATCTGGGATTGAGTCTTGGTGCCCCCCAGCTATGTGTGATGTTAGGCAAATCCTTTAACCCTTCTGAGCAAAAGAAATGTGTTGTCTGTCACTAAAATGTTGTGATAGTTTGTTACACAGCTCTAGATAACAGGGGCACCCAGGCCAACAGAGAAATAGAAATCACTCTCAACTCTGAAAACAGCTGGTTATGCCCCCTTGCCTTTGTGAGGCCTCTAGTACCCTGGTGAAACCAGTGCATGTATTTACTGCTAATCGGTTGTTTTATTCCAGGAACTTAAATAATTAAGATCTTTCTATGTTGTATTCCGTATTTTAGTCATATAAATAATTCTGCTCTTTTGCTCTGCCCTTCAGTGTGTAAATCAGAAGTCAGGCTTTTGCAATCACCTCGGGGGCCTCAGTCACAGCAGAGGTTCTGTAACTATGGATGGTTGTTTGATATTATAAAGTGTCCCGGTTCTCGGTATCAGAGGAGGCATGTTGAGGCATAAGGCAGTTTGCAGATATCTTCCAAGTGCCTTGAGTTTCAGCTGAAGTGATGGAGAGTGAACTGCTGTCTCAGGAGCCTTATGTTACTAACATAATTGGAAGGTGGTCCTTTGCATGATTGTAAATGGGGTCTGTGCTTCATCAATAAGCTTTTGGATAAGAAGCGTCCATCACAGTGGTTCTCTCATTTGCCATGGCAGAATAGAAAATGAAGTATCCCAATAATTGCATTATAGTTTCCTTCTTGTGGACAAGAAAGCAATGTGGTATAATTAGGTTTGATTGGAGTGCACATTTCCGGTAAGATCTGAAATTAATGATGTTGCTATAGTGACACATCTGCGGCCACCAGTGCGTGAAACATAAAGCAGTTCATTCGACAAGCGTAGACATCTGTGAACTGCAAGGATGCAGAGCATATTGACACTGACCAGAAATACTCGACGCCGGCTGATAAATGAACAAATGATGCTGAAACAGGAGGACAGATAATTTGTACTTAATCTGCTGGGAGAACTTTAATCTTCTCACTGGTTGCATTTGACAGTGCCATTGTTTAAAGAACAATGCTGCAGAGAACTCATAAATTTTAAAACTTAACTCAGGGTGCAGCCTATTAAAGCAATACATTAATTCCTTTGTTAGGGAGGTTTTATCTTCATGTAGAACAAAGCCGTTACTAAAAACACACACTAAAACAACAGGTTTTTTAGGACTCACATTTTAATTATAGCATCCATTACCCAAAATGCCATGTTGTTCAGAATTGAATCACATATAAGTTTCACAAGACGGCATCATCATGAAGGGGAAAGCTGTTTTCCCAGTTTGTAAGGGCAGGCAAGCATGACGTGTGTGCTAGTGAGTGCATACGAGGCAAGCAAATCTCACAGGTAAGACTTCGAAATGTTTTTTAAACCAAGTCTCTTATGCATGATGCTAATAACCGGGTATTCAGTTACAGCAAACATGAGTAGCCTTACTGGTACTGTTTTTACTAATGTGTGTCCTTGGATATGAGTGCTGTAATTAACATTTTGGGGGTGCGTGGGCCAGTTGAGATATTAACACATACAGATACTTAACTGATGCATACAGTACTGAGAATCATAGTTTAGAGAAAGCCTGATTTGCAGAGACTGTATTTGACTTTGAATATAATATTTGACTTCACTTTAAACAGTGTCATTGACTTTGAATATATTTGGCTTCACTTTTAAAAAGTATCAAATATTTTCAAAATGCAAAGCATACTTTAAAGATTGGCAAATTAGCCTTATCACTTAAGTTTTGTTTCCATTTCTTGTAAGGTCTAAGTAAGTTTGTGTTTTGATACATCCGTTATTATATATGTGTCTTACTTTGTTTAACTAGAATCTTCACAAGAAAGTTTATTGCTCTGGGTGCGTGGCATATCTCAGTGTTACCTTTGTTTATAAAAATCACTGGCTCCCTCTTATATGGTGGTGTGGTAGAGTTTAGGGGTGAGGCCAATTCACAATTCAGGAATATCTGGTCTAAAACCTCTGCAGCTGTGTCTCAGACACTGTCTCTTCGGCTCAGTCGTGGATCACATCTGTTGCCACTCTGAGAATGATGCCTGCAGGACTTTTTCCCTAGAAATTAATTTCCTCTTTGCCTGCTTTGTTCATTATAGTCCCAAAAAAACTCTTTTTCATTAAAGAGCTGCAGCTTTTTTTTTTTTTTTTTTTTTTTGAAGAAATCAGAAACCTTTTGTCAAAAGACATTTTCTGTCTGTATAGCTACATACCATAGCCAAGCCGTGATTCTCTTTGGCGTGGCGGCACCCTTACTCTCTGGGTCACTCATTCCTCCCTTTTTCAAAGCTTCCAATTCGGGGGCATATTAATTTCTGTCGTATTAAAATGACAAAAGTTGTAGAAATCATCAGTGTTTGAAATCATGGAGAGCATTTGAGGTAAGATTTGAAAAATAATTTTGTATTACAGACTCTATGTTATCTACTACTGCATAAGAGGTGAAGGAAAGTCTGAAATTAGCAAGTTATGAAATTAAAAAATCATCGAGATTTAAAAAATATTTTTGGGCTTCATCTTCATATGTGAAGAAAGTACATGTGCCACTCCCCTGAAGGAATGTCTGCATAAGTATTGCAGTTTTTTTAACCCAACAAGGTGTGATTACATTTATTCACATGGACAGAATAACAAACCCAAAAACTTCATCGTTCATTGATGAGAAGTGTTAGTCATTTATTTGAATATATCAGTTTTAAGCTACTGATAACATGATTGATTAGCAACGGAAACATTTTAGAAGATACGATGCATTTGTTTAATTCAAATGTTCAACTGTCAGGATACATCACTCTCTTACTCAACTCTCACCACAATCTAACTTTAAAACATTCTCATCACCCCAAAAAGCAACCTTGGCACTCCCCATCCTTCCCTCTCATCGCCCGTACCCCAGGCAGCCCCTGGTTACTTTCTATCTCTGAGGACTTGCCTGTCCTGGGCGTTCCACGTAAATGAGTCAGACCTATGCAGTCCCTGCCGGCCTCCTTCACCGGCATATGCTCTTTTACTGGTTCATTCGCATTGTAGCGTATATCAGTGCCTCATTTCTGTTTATTGCCAAATAATATTCCATCATGTGGACACACCACACTTTATTTATCCATTCATAAGGTGATGGACATGGGTTGTTTCTACTTTTTGCCTACTACGACTAATGCTGCTGCGAGCATTCAGGGTTCCAGCCAATGCAGTTAGGCAAGAGCAAGAAGGTGGCATCCACGTTGTAAAGGAGAGCAAAACTCTCTCTGTATGTGTGACATGGCCATGTCCGTAGGAAATCCTCAGGAGTCACCCAGCCCTCTATTAATTAAAGGGGTTTGGTAAGATTGTAGGATGCAAGATCAGCACACAAGAATGAAATTGTATTTCTGTTTGCTAACAATGAACTATCCAGAGATAGAATTAAGAAAACAATTGTGTTTACAGTGCATCAAAAAATATTTCATTGTGTTAAGATGGCAACAATTCTAGCTTCTTTGATCTATAGGTGCTGTGTAATACCTACTAAAATCCCAGCTACCTTTGCATAAATTGGCAAGCTGATTCTGAAATTCACATGGAGATACTAGGGATTCAGCATGGCTACAACAATCTTGAAAAACAAAGTTAGAGGACTTGCAACTCATGATTTCTTCTTTAAAAAAAAGAAAAAAGACATATGCATCTGAGGAATGTGGGCTGCAGAGTGGGGGGTGGGTGAAAGATGTGAGGTTGGGGGTTTGTTTTGTTTTGTTTTTGAAATAGGGTCTTGCTCTGTCACCCAGGCTGGAGTGCAGTGGCGCAATTGTGGGTCACTGAAACCTTGATCTCCTGGGCTTAAGTGATCCTCGTGCCTCAGCACCTAAAATGCCAGGATTACAGGCGTGAGCCATTACACCTGGCAGCAGCTCCTGGTTTCAAAACCTAATACAAAGCTACAGTAATCAAGACAATGTGGTATGTGGTGCGGGCATAAGGACAGACACATAGATTGATGGACTAGAAGTGAGAGGCCATAAATAAATCCAAACACTTAACGGTCATTGGGTTTTCAACAAGGATGCCAAGAGAATTCTATGGAGAAAGAACAGTCTTTTCAACAAATGGTGCTGGGCAACTAGATATCCCATGCAAAAAATGAAGTTGGATACTTATCCCACTTGTACCTAAAAGCTAACTCAAAATGGAACATAGACCTAAATACAAACACTAAAATTATAGTATTTTTAAATTACTCAGCTTTGAGAAAGTATTCTAAATTTGTTATACAGTTTGAATGTTTGCCCCCTCCAAAACTCTTACTGAAATGTCACCCCCAGTGTGACTCTATTAAGAGGTGGGGCCTTTAAGAGGCAAGTGGGTCATGAGGGATCTGCTCTCATGAATGAATGAATCTACTCATGGATTAATGGGTGAATGGATCAGTGGGTTTTCATGGAGTGTTAGTTGTCACAAGAGTGGGTCTGTTATAAAAGCCACTTTGGCCCTCATGAGCCTGCTCCCATCATGGGGCGGCCTGCAGTGCCTCAGGACTCTGCAGAGAGTCCCCACCAGCAGAAAGGCCCTGACCAGATGCAGCACCTCAGCCTCAGACTTTCCAGCCTCCAGAACTGTAAGAAATAAATTCCTTTTTAAAAGTAATTACCCAGTCTCAGGTATTTGGTTATAGCAACAGAAAATGGACTAAGATAGTTCTCCATTTCATTCTCCCTGGCTCCAATTAAGTAACTGAATAAGACTTTTGGTATCTACTGAGATACAAAGCTTTATAAACATAACTCAAAAGGAAAAATAGTTCAAATCTAAGTTTCAGTTATCTTTTAAATTATTTTCAACTAACTGCATAAATGCACAGATATTATATTCAGTATTTTAGCGTCGCCTTGTGTGTTTCTGTGACAGCTATCTGGTCTCCAGTATTTTCAAGGGGTCTTTGTGTACATGTAGAATTCCTCTCAGTTTTCCCCAAGCAGCAGTAAGAAGCAAAGTATAATAGCATAGCTGAAGTTGGGAATCTCAGAACTTGAAGTACTACCACCAGGCTGAGAAAGGACATCTAACTAAAGCACTGGATTAAAATAGTGCTTTAAAATCCCTGATTTACTGTCTAGAAAGAGTCTGTGAATGGAGTGATTATAAATGGTGTAACTTTGTTTTTGGAAAACATCCGTTGTCCATGTGGATTTTTTGCATTTAGAAATGCCAGAGTTTTCTTCTCCAGAAAAAGATGTCCCAAAGTCAATGATAAGTACCTCAACTATATGCCACTTTCAACCCATGATGAATTCGTGGGCCTAGGAATCGATTGTGGGCGGCTGTTTACATCAGAGGAGGCGGCCAGACACCCTGCTTCCTGATGGAAGGACGCTCCCCGCACTGCAGCAGTCTCCACGGAACCTCGCCTCGCCAGCCTTGCCCAGCCATGGCTCACAGGAAACACAAGGCCCACAGGCACAGGAGAAACAGCCAGTGGCCAAGTGCAGATTGTGGGAACTGAAACCGTCAGTCCAGGTTCTTTAACAAATCAATTTCAAGGAAGAAAGAGATGGAGGAGAAAGCTGTAGAGTAAAAGAGGCTCAAGAGACCTTTCCTGGATCCATACTTCAGACAAGCAGTGTAAAAAACTATGACACACGAGACACCTGGAAATTAGAACCCTGACTTCTGTTTAACATGGAGGAGTTATTGTGGCTTTCTGGTGTGATAGTATTTCGGTTCTGTTTAAAGTGTCTTTCTTTCACAAATGATACTGACGTGCCCATGGTTGAAATGATATGGCTCAGATTAGTTTCAGCAGCACCAAGAGAAGGAGTGAGGTGGGGGCTCAGATGAAAGAGCTGCCCTAGGTCCATGTTGCCAAAAAGGAGCGATGGCCACGGGGCTTTCAGGAGGCTGTCTTCCTGAGGGAATTTAACATTTCCTTTTAAAAATGTAGAAGGGGTGAAAAGAACATACGTTCCTGGATTTAAGTTCCTTGCATTTAATATCTTTCAAATTTACACACAAAAATGACATTTTCTGTCTGTTTTGGTTTTATTCCAGCTATAGGCATGTGTGCGTGCATCCATGCGTGCAAGCACACACAGAGACACAGACACACACACACAGACACAGACACACACACACAGCAAGGTTGATGCCCCACATACCATGAGGGATTTCTAGTGTGTATTCCATATGTTGAAATGGTATTATTACCAGGAAAGTGGAAATTTTGACCATTAGACACCCAAAATCAACATTTCACTGTTCAAATCAACTGCTCTACTAAAGCATCAGAAATACATTGGTCTAGCAAAGTGAAATTGGCACATAATTATGTTTATAACCATCTTACTCATTGATTTCCTCTAAGAAAACTGTGTTATTTAAAACCTCTTATAAAGTTGCATATCCAGAAAACTTGAATCTTTCACTGTCTACAATTTTTCTCATTGCTTTTTGGCTGACTGTGTAAGTAAAAGGGGGTATTATGTCATGTCTGGGGGAATGTACATGATGTTTAAAGAATAATTTTCGCACATGGCAAATTCCACGTATGCCAAGCCTCTCCTCCCATTTTCTTTTTAAATTTTTATATGTGTCATTAGAATAGCTTTATTCACAATGCAGTGATATTCCCTGTTTTTTCTGACAGCAGATACGTTACAGTCAGGTATCGTGTGGTCTGAATATTCATCTCTCTCTAAAATCCCTGTGTTGAAACTGAGTCCCAGATGATGGCATGGTACTAATTAAGAGAGGTGACTGGGTCATGGGGCAGAGCCCCCATGAATGGGATTGGTTCCCTTGTAAGCAAGGTTCTAGGGAGGCAGATTCCCTCTTGCAGCCCCTGAGGACGCTGCGAGAAGGCTCCACCATGATGAGGGCCCTCATCAGACACCAGATCTCCTGGTACCTCATCTTGCATTTCCCAGCCGCCAGAGCTATGAGAAGTAAATGTTTGTTGTTTATAAACCACTTGGTTTATGGTATTTTTTTTATTTTTATTTTTATTTTTTGAGACAGGGTCTCGCTGTGTCACCTGGGCTGGTTTGAGAGGGGGTCTTGCTCTGTGACTCAGGCTGGAGTGCAGTGTCGTCATCACAGCTCACTGCAGCCTCAAACTCCTGAGCTCAGTCGATCTTCCTGCCTCAGTTTCCCTAGTAGCTGGGACTACAGGTGTGTGCCGCCATACCCAGCTAATTTTTAAATTTTTGATAGAGATCGAGTCTCACTGTGTTGCTCAGGCTGGTCTTGAACTCCTGGGCCCGAGCCGTCCTCCTATCTTGGTCTCCCAAAGTGCTGGAGTGACAGGTGTGAGCCACCATGTTACAGCAGCCCAGAAGGAGTGAGACAGGGATTAATAACTTAATAGCACACAGTTTCAAAAATCAATTACTATAAATTGTGGGGCTTTTCCGAAAGATCTTGTGTGGCTTTAAATTTATCTGCATGTTGCCAAACTTGTGATGAGAATCCTACGCTAGCTGCACTTTGCAACGTCAATAACAAGGTAAAAAACAGATTTTTCAAATAAATCTCAATTATTTTTAAGGACAGGAAAGAACTAAATATAGAAGGTATCTTCTGGATTTTTATATAATATTTCCAACTTTGGATTCCACACAGAAAATATTTTCATCCAGGGCAGAAACAGTAGTGCAAGTGTTTGGTTTCTGTTTATAGCAGTCTTCTATATACCTTCCACCATCCTTGTTTCATAAATTAGTCTCGTTATCATCATTCTTTGTTAAAAATTTAAATCAGCAACTTTTTTGGCTGCTATTTAGGAGTCAGGTTCTGGGGATAGAGTTGGGATAATATAGACACTGCCTTCCTGAAGATTCCACTGCAGTAGGGGAGATGCACGCTCAGCAGCTGAAGACCCAGAGAGAAGACAGGGATGACCCACGGAGAAGACAGAGACGACCCAGAGAGAAGACAGGGATGACCCACGGAGAAGACAGAGACGACCCAGAGAGAAGACAGAGACGACCCAGAGGGAAGACAGAGAGATAACCCAGAGAGGAGACAAGAGAGATGACCCAGAGAGGAGACAGAGAGATGACCCAGAGAGAAGACACAGAGAGATGACCCAGAGAGGAGAGAGAGAGATGACCCAGAGAGAAGACAGAGAGATGACCCAGAGAGAAGACACAGAGAGATGACCCAGAGAGAAGACACAGAGAGATGACCCAGAGAGAAGGCACAGAGAGATGACCCAGAGAGAAGACACAGAGAGATGACCCAGAGAGAAGACAGAGAGATGACCCAGAGAGAAGACACAGAGAGATGACCCAGAGAGAAGACAGAGAGATGACCCAGAGAGGAGACACAGAGAGACGACCCAGAGAGTAGACAGAGAGATGACCCAGAGAGAAGACACAGAGAGATGACCCAGAGAGAAGACAGAGAGATGACCCAGAGAGGAGACAGAGAGATGACCCAGAGAGAAGACACAGAGAGATGACCCAGAGAGAAGGCACAGAGAGATGACCCAGAGAGAAGACACAGAGAGATGACCCAGAGAGAAGACAGAGAGATGACCCAGAGAGGAGACAGAGAGATGACCCAGAGAGAAGACAGAGAGATTACCCAGAGAGGAGACAGAGAGATGACCCAGAGAGAAGACACAGAGAGATGACCCAGAGAGGAGAGAGAGAGATTACCCAGAGAGAAGACAGAGAGACGACCCAGAGAAAAGACACAGAGAAACAACCCAGATAGGAGACAGAGACGACCCAGAGAGGAGACAGAGAGACGACCCAGAGAAGACAGAGAGATGACCCAGAGAGAAGACAGAGACAACCCAGAGAGGAGACAGAGAGATGACCTAGAGAGAAGACAGAGATGACCCAGAGAGAAGACAGAGACGACCCAGAGGGAAGACAGAGAGATGACCCAGAGAGGAGACAAGAGAGATGACCCAGAGAGGAGACAGAGAGATGACCCAGAGAGAAGACAGAGACGACCCAGAGGGAAGACAGAGAGATGACCCAGAGAGAAGACAGAGACGACCCAGAGAGGAGACAGAGAGATGACCCAGAGAGGACACAGAGACGACCCAGAGAGAAGACAGAGACGACCCAGAGAGGAGACAGAGACAACCCAGACACCACAGGGACTAGCAAGACGCAGCCGGCCGTTCTCATCGCGTGTTATGAGGCACTCAGTAAATATTACACATTTTATATATTGTGGGTATTTTTGGTAATACATCTACTTTTTAGTGAGACAGGTGGGATGTGGAATTCCATGACTATCTATGTGGGTGTCCATTAGGACCATAGCTTGTCCTGTAGCTTAATTTTACTATATTTAGATGTAGGGGTTTGTATTTTACAGATCAAAAATTCTCTTCTTAATAGAGAAGTTTGTTGCACTTTAAAATACATTATATTATGTTTAGTTTAAGGAGATAAAACAGCTACTCAGGGACTTAGGATTTCATGTTTCACCTTGATAAGACTCTACACTATCATGTAATAGTTGTATCTAATGCTAGCCTGATCTGTAATTAGGAAGAAAATACCGCAATGACCTTAATAGAACAGCCCTGGGTATAAAGGGCAGGAAGGGATGCAGAAAAGCATCTGACAAATGTAGCCCTCGTTCATGCTTTAGGAAGGAAACTCGGAAAACAAGGATTAGAGGGGAACATCCTCAGGTTGCTGAAGAGAATCTTAAAGAGCTGAGGCTGAGGCCTTACTCCGTGTGATGGAGACGCACGCTTTCCCTAGGTCAGGGAGGAAGCGAGGGTGCTTGTCCAGCAGTGCCAGCACTCTAGATAGTGCAGTACGTTAAGAAAGGGGAATGCAAGGTATGGATATCAGAAAGGAGGAAATCGAGCTAAAATTAAAGAAAGAAAATTGTCCCTCTCTGCAGATGGCCTAACTATCTACCTAGAAAATCCAAGGAATGTACAAAAAATTCTGTGAGCCAGTGAGTTCAGCAGGGTCACAGAGCAGACTGTCCACATGCAGAAACCAATGGTGTAGCTACGCTTGCAGTGAATTTGTGCCAGCTGAAATGAAAAGTACAGTGCCGTTTATAATTCCTTGAAAAAAACGCGGTACTTAGCTGTGAATCCAATATAAAATGTATGGGACTTGTGGGCTGAAAACTACATAACACTCATGAAAGAAACCGAAATAAACAGAGAGTGATTTTGCTCATGGACCTAAAGTCTCCACACACTAAAAATGTCACTTCTCTTTTTGATATTCAGGTTTAATTCAGTTTCTATCGAGATTCGTTTTGTAGTTAAGATTATTTCTAAATTAATTTTTAAGTCAAAGGAGCAGGATAGCTGAAGTGATTTTGACAAAGAAGAAAGTTCAAGGACTCACTACCAGATTTCAAAACTTAAATAAGCTGCAGTCATCAAGACTGTGTGGTATTGGGGGATTTTTCAATGGATACAGAACCTAGAAGTTGGCGTTGCACCAAAGAGGATATGGGAACAGAACATCAGTATGAGGAAAGATGTTCCTCCTTCGCAGGAGGCAGAGTGACTGTCCCATAGCCACTTCAGACTCACCATCTGTATGTTCTCCCCTTCTCCCAAAGCTATCTACTTTCTTAATTCCTGTTTCTTGTTGAGGGCCTCCCTGAGCAAGTCAGTCAGCCTGAGCTGCTCTTCGAGGTCTTGGATCCAGAGCCTCCACGTTCAGTTCCCAAGTCCAGTTGATGCTCTTTTCTAGACTTCTGAAGATTTCATGCATTTGCCTCTTCCTTTCTATCTTGATGCCTGCTGCCACATCATCCTTCACCTAGACCTTGATACCAGTTCTTTCTCCCACATTTGACCCCCACCACTCTGTCCTTAGAATAATGCCTCAGTTAACTCTGTTACCTGGACAGGGCCCATCCAGAATGAAGCCGGGACTCCTGAGCCTGGCTATGCATGCCCTCTTGGTGGACAGGAAGCTCTCTGCTTCGCTGTGCTCTCTTAATGGGACCTAGAGTGCTCCTCACCCACTCCTCCCTCTCCAGCCCTTCTCTTGTGTGTGTCTCTTCCATTCACAGGCATTTGTCTTTGCTCCCAGACCCATATGCAAGCCACTTAAACAGCTCCCTCTTCCTGGAGCGCTTCTCTTGTGGAAACCACTAGTAAATTCATATTAATTCTTCAAGTCACAGGTCAGATGCCACCACTCCCAGGAGTGCCGTCTCCTGTGACTGCACCACGTGGACCCTGCATTAGTGCCTCTCAGTAGCATGATCTCTTGCAGCCTCTCTCCCTTTTATGCTGTGGGGTTCTTTAGGAAAGGAGTCCTCACCCTCCTTGTGTTTGGGGCACTTTGTGCATTGTCTTATTCATTTTTATCCATGCAACATACGAGGCGTATTCCGTATTTTACAGGTGAATAAACTGAGGCTTGGAGAGCTTAAATCAACTCTATGAAGTTATGCGGCCTGCAGGTTACAGCAGGATTTGGACCCAGGGTTATCTACTCCCAAGCTCAATGGGTAGTGATGCATTTGCATGAGTTTTTGCCAAATGAATACACAAATTCTCAGTTAACTTGATATTCATGGGAATGTGGGAGTCACTGTCTGTTTGGAGAACTGTAGCTCCTGCTGCAGATGGGCAGCTCTCTGGAGCCCTGTGCTGTGCCACGAGGAGCAGCCATAGGCCGGGCTGTGCAGAGACTTGTTTCCATCTAAGGAGTGGATGCTTTGATTTGTAAGCAGTGGCGAGGCACGGATGGTCACTAAAAGCAACGCACTAGAATGAGGAGGTGTTTGTCTTTGGAAATAGCACTGCTGGGAAGGTAGGTTAAAGAATGTTGGAGCTGAGCTCAGGAAACCACGGAAGAGACTGCAGTCAGGACGCGTGGTGAGAGGGCAGAGCGAAGGAGCTTCAGGAGGGGCGTACTCCATGTCTGAGGTGGGGTTGAGAGGATTGAGAATGTTTGGGAGGTAGTTGAATCCAGAAAGTGAGGAAAGGTTGGTGTTGGTGATGGTGGCTGTGGAAGAGTAGCTCTCGTTTATTTAGGACTGACTGGGTCAGGCATGTCACCTGGGTGCCCTTGTGTCATCCTTGGACCACCCTGCAGTGCTTGCACAGTGAGGAGGCTAAGTGGGAGGTCTTTCCCTTCTCGGTTACGGTACCCGTAGGGAGAGGCCAGCGGGGCCAGACAGGCCCCTTGCAGATGTCTCAGCAGGTGCTGAGGGACAGGGAGGTGCAGGCTGTTGAGGGAGAGGCGAGGCTGGGCTGTGGGTTGCACGTGGGTTGCGGTGAGGACACATACCCCTTTGTGAGGACATTGAGACTGGAGCCCGAGGCTGGGGGGCCTTGGACAACAGCAGCTCGCATCCAGTGGGAGCTCTGCACTTGCAGCTGACTCCACACCCAGGGCCTGTCACAGCCACCCAACAAACATACCGAGCGAGGACTGGATGGAAAATGAAATGCTATTTCTTTCTCTAGGGTTCTTTGCATACTTGCACAGTCATTTAAAATCCACTCTTGGTAGGAGCTATACAGGTGTTCATTATAATATTCTTTTAACTTTACATTTGAAATTGTTCATAATAAAAAAGTTGGGTTAAAAAAGTGGCATTAATCATAGTCCTGTTTACAAACTGCATAGGATTTATGCCTCATTACCATTCCCCACCCTAAATTATCATGCTTCACACTAAGAGAAAAAAGTCTAAAGGAAATACTTTGTTATCTCAATCCACCAAGTAGAATGTTTTTAACTTAGCACATTTGTTAAATAATTTTTCAGAGAGCTGCTTACTTGGGCACACATAATAGAGGCAAACTTGGTACTTACCCTAATATGAGTTAATATAAGGTTTCATTATCTTTTAACTGTTGGCAGTGATAGAACTATCATTTTTCATCTCACATTTTTGCTATTTAAAGCACTCATAGGCCAGGTGTGGTGGCTCACACCTGTTATCCCAGCACTTTGGGAGGCCAAGGCGGGCAGGTCACCTGAGGTCAGGAGTTCCAGACCAGCCTGGCCAACATGGTGAAACCCTGGCTCTACTAAAAATACAAAAATTAGCTGGGCGTGGTGGCCGGTGCCTATAATCCCAGCTACTGGGGAGGCTGAGACAGGAGAATTGCTTGAACCCGGGAGGCAGAGGTTGCAGTGAATCGAGATCGTGCCACTGCACGACTCCGTCTCAAAAAACAAACAAATGTATAAAGCACAAATGTTCAAATGTTAGCTGGAGACCGAGTTGTTGCTAACTGCATTATTTAATATAGCCTAGTATTTTAACTTAATTCTACTTATTTAACAAGGGTACTATGACAAAACAAAAAGGTTTAAACTGACTCTCATGTAATTTTGATGATTTTGTTTCCACTTAGATTTATGAAACTTGGAGACATCTTTTCAAGGTACACAGAGCACAGCCAGTTTAAAGTGCTTCATAAAACTTTGTGGAAGGCAAAATCTATAGAACTGAGAAGCATCTCAGGTAGATAGTTAGCTGCTGTTTGGAATTTCTAAAACTTTATTATATTCACTCTTTTAAGAGCATTTATCAAAACAATCTCTAAAATAGTAATTGTAAGCTCTATTTTCCTTGTCTTTGAAAGTAAGTGCTGGTGTCCCGGTGGAAGGCTCTGAGCCAGCTGACCTCTTGAGTTCTGATCCTAACTGATGTCTTGGGATTCACTTTGTGCTCTAATCCTCACGCACTTAGAGGGTACCATAGACATGAAAATAGTTTGGGTTATATTCCAGTACCATGTGTGCCAAAAAACATAAAAATGAGTGAATATTTTTGTGGATGTTTTGCAACCATGTGAAAAGTCCAACTTTTATTGCAATCAATTGGCTGTGTCATTGTTCATACTCAGATTTATAATGTCATCAGTATCTGTGAATAACCCTTCTTGGATGTGCTGTGAAATAAGCACAGAAACCTCCCCGCCCCCACCCCTCCCCGGGGACAAGGTGAAAGCAGCCCGTTGTGAAATAAGTGCAGACACCCCCCGGGGACAAGGTGAAAGCACCATGCGTCGCAGCACATTGTGAAGTAAGTGCAGACACCCCTTGGAGACAAGGTGAAAGCACCACGCATGGCAGCACGTTGTGAAATAAGTGCAGACACTCCCTGGGGACAAGGTGAAAGCACCACCCATCGCAGCCCGTTGTGAAGTAAGTGCAGACACCCCTTGGAGACAAAGTGAAAGCACCACACATCGCAGCACGTTGTGAAATAAGTGCACACACCCCCCGGGGACAAGGTGAAAACACCACGCATTGCAGCCCATTGTGAAGTAAGTGCAGACACCCCTTGGAGACAAGGTGAAAGCACCACACATCGCAGCACGTTGTGAAATAAGTGCACACACCCCCCGGGGACAAGGTGAAAGGACCACGCATCGCAGCCCGTTGTGAAGTAAGTGCAGACACCCCTTGGAGACAAGGTGAAAGCACCACACATCGCAGCACGTTGTGAAATAAGTGCAGACACCCCCCCCACACCCCCCCAGGACAAGGTGAAAGCACCACGCATCGCAGCACGTGACATACATGTCCAGAGGGTATTTGAGCTTCTGTGTGCTACTTTGCTTCTATAAAGCCAAATAAATAAAACATATGCATATGTAATATGTGTATTTTTAGGTTAAGTGAGATCTCTTTGTCACCTAATACATGGCCCAACTTTTCTGGCCGTCCTCCTAAGTAAGGACTGTGGTACTTGAGGAGCAGGCATTAGGGAAGCACACTCAGATAGCCCAGTATTTGGAAAACACTAAAGAAAAGCCGTCCTCTCTTTCTGTCTGTCCTTCCTGTCTGTCATTCCAAGGGATGCACATACATGTTAAGGATTAAACACATCTGGAATATCCGTTTCTGTTCAGCTAAAAAGACCTAATTTTTTGAAATAGATTTTTTTTAAAAATTAATGGACACCTTAATTTGGGGCTCGTTGATGTCTTTCTCAGGCAGTGTTCTATATTGTAATTATAAAGGTGGTGACTCAGTTTTCTAGTTTTATGTCCGCCTCTTTCAGAGCAGGCAAAAGTTGCATTTGTTCCAAATAACAGATCTGAACTGAAAGACAATGACTGGACTTTTCTTCATATAACTAGAGCCCTTCCCATTATTAAACGTTGTTAGAGGCTGCGTGTGCAGTGGCTCACATCTATAGTCACAACACTTTAGGAGGCCAAGACAGAAGGATCACTTGAGACCAGGCTGGGCAATGTAGGGAGTCCCTGCCACTACAAAAAACAAAAATATTAGCTGGGTGTGTTGTTGTGCGCCTGTAGTCCTAGCTATTCGGGAAGTTGAGGCAGGTGGATCACTTGAGCGCAGGAGGTGGAGGCTGCAGTGAGCAGTGATAATGCCACTGCACTCCAGCCTGGGCAACAGAGTGAGACCCAGTCTCCAAAAAAAAAAAAAAAAAAAACCACAAAAATGTTATAAAGGTACCTTGACATGCTAGGGAGAAAATATCTTATTCTTCCTATTAAAATGAAAATAGTAGCAAGTAACAGTCTTAACGCTACTTTGTATTTACAGTCGGGCATCCCAGCTGCTTCAGCACGTGGATGTGCATGCAGCATGCCTGCATAGGAGGAAAGCTGGGCCTTCCCGCAGGCCTCCAGCATTAATGTGTTTGCTGTTGTCCCCTTTATCCTAGGAACACTCACCAAGAATGAAATGATATTTAAGCGGCTGCACCTGGGCACCGTATCCTATGGCGCCGACATGATGGATGAAATCCAGAGCCACGTCAGGGACTCCTGCTCACAGGTAAGTGGGTTCCTCCTGCACGGGGTCTGCTTCCACACATATCCCGCGCCATGAGTCCAGCCGAGCCTCGTGTGTTCCCATCTGTAAATTAGCACACTTCTCGGTGGTCTTAACATCTTGCTACTTCAGTCGTCCGTTCGAATACACGAATCAGGAAATCGTCTTTGATGAGCGTTTGTACAAGAGTGAAATCGTAGAAGGCATAGTGTGCTGAAGTCATTTATTCATATTACATTTTACTAGTGAGTTATTTGTAAAAAATTATTCAGTAAACATTGTATTTGAAGAATATTCAGTAGGGTACTACATCAATATGTTTTCTAACGTCCCGTTTTTCTCTATAATAAAACGTTCTCATATTTTGAAAGGTAAATTCTTTTTTCGCCTTTTCGGTAGACACAAGTAGACACCATAGCGTTAGGGACCTCGTATCTGTCACTCACCTTCCTGTCATCAGTGCCCGGGTGGTGATGTTTCATCTGTAGGTGTTCGTCATTATTATTATATTACAACATGAAGCTCAAATATCACATTCTTTCATCTGTAAATATTTATTATGTGCCTCTAATTGATAAGGATTCTGCCTTTCGTTGGGGCCAAAGCTCTCTAAAGTTCTGAGAACAGGAATTAGAGGTTGAGTATCCCTTATTCAAAATGCTTAGGACCAGAAACGTGTTGGATTCTGGATTTTTTTCAGATTTGGAATATTTGCATTATCCTTACTGGTCGAACACCTCTAATCCCTTATCTGAACATCCCTTTGAGCATCAATGGCATTCAAAAAGCTTCGAGTTTTAGAACATTTCCAATTTTAGATTTTTGGATCAGGGATACTCAACCTGTATTTACTTTTAAAACAGGATTTAGCCTAGAGGCTGTACCACTTGCCGGAGATTTTGCAGGCAGTGGGTTGTGTACAGAGTCTGTCCATGGCCCCAAGTCATCCTAACAGCTGCATTCCCGCTCTACGCACCTCAGAACCACCACACTGAGCACAGCCCTGGCCCTGAGGAGTGTTTCCTTGTCATTCATTTGCATTTTTTTGTGCCTATCATAATTTGAAGTCACTGATTCAGTGTCATCAAACCTGGAGATCTGAGAGAATCAATTTAAGAGACTAGCAGACAAGGCTGCAGTGTGTGTCACAGATTTACACTTTCTGAGGCCCTTTTTCTGCCTGTTTGTTGATTTATTCTGAATATAGTAATCCACATAATAATGAGCTAAGGCCTATCAGGTTCAAAATTGTACACAGCTCACCCTGGGGGGGTGACAGTTCCCAGCGCTGCACGGCACTGCTCCCTGAACTTGCAGAGGCCACCCTTCAAAAGTGTACACAGCCCACCCTGGGGGGGTGACAGTTCCCAGCACTGCATGGCACTGCTCTCTGGACTTGCAAAGGCCACCCTTCAAAAGTGTACACAGCCCACCTGGGGGGGGTGACAGTTCCCAGCGCTGCATGGCACTGCTGCCCAGACTTGCAGAGGCCACCTGGCAACGTCAGCTGTGGAGTCTAGGAGACTTTTTGTATTTACAGTAATTTGTTTCAAACTTGATTTTTGCAAAGACTAGACTAAATGACACTTTCCCATTGCTGCGTTTCTACCAGCCAGCTGAGTTTGCTGTCTCGCAGCAGCGTGAACAGGCGCAGATGGGCTGGGTCCTCACTGAAAGGCAGCACCAACTGAGCAGAAAAGTTAAACCCTTCATTAGACAGCACTGTAATTTGATGGGCAGGAGATTCACAGTTCATTGGATCTGTTCACCCAGTCCAAGCGTGAGAGCCTTGGTTTCTAAGGAGGATTGTCATGAGTTACTCCGAAGTTAACTGAAGAAACGTTTGACGTCCTGTTGCGGTCGGGGGGAGTATCCTCTGACACCCTCTGCCACGTAGGAGGTGAATAATAAAAAGTATTGCTTTGGTGGTGCCGATGAAATCTCTTAAACACGGCTGAGCCTGAGGAGAGCCAGGCACACACATAAGCCCTAAATGGGGACTTGCTTTAAGAGAGCAGGATTCTGGGATATGACACGGGGTCGTTTTTCCTCTGAATGCAACTTAGGATTGTATTTGGTTGTTATTATCCACAAAACTAGACTGTCTAAACTCAGAGACTACTGAAAGCAGGATTAATTTATGGTATTAAGGGAAGATTCTTAAAGATTTTGTCCTTTTAGCTTTGTACAACATTATTTAAAGAAAGCTGAAAGCAGCTGTGAGTATACCATTTCATTTTGTTCTTTAATTGACTCTGCTTTTAGAAGTCATGAATAAATAGGAGTTAATGACATAGCAAATTAGTGCCATTGTTGAAGTGAATACAGTAAAAATAAATTGTCAGATTTTTAAGTAGTATAGTGAATATTTTGGTGTATTTGACAACCTGGATATATCGAAGTGCTTCACAGTACTAGGCTTAAAAAATAACTCATTAATCAGTGCTTTATAGGCGATAATCAGAATCAAATCAGGCTACTTATTTCTAGCTACTTTGTTTGTAAAAATCGTATATGTTAATAATTCCATGTTAACTAGATAGTTCTCTTTGCTCTATCTTTAATTATGTGACGTTTC
Source organism: Pongo pygmaeus (assembly GCF_028885625.2). Taxonomy (NCBI): domain Eukaryota; kingdom Metazoa; phylum Chordata; class Mammalia; order Primates; family Hominidae; genus Pongo; species Pongo pygmaeus. The sequence goes on from NC_072390.2 coordinate 94,578,761, forward strand.
ATATTCTAAAGATGCAGTCTCAAGCTGGTGGAAACAATACTGGTTCAACTCCACTAAGAAAAGCCCAATCTTCAGCTCCCAAAGTTAGGAAAAGTGTCAGTAGTCGAATCCATGAAGCCGTGAAAGCCATCGTGCTGTGTCACAACGTGACCCCTGTGTATGAGTCTCGGGCCGGCGTTACTGGGGAGACTGAGTTCGCAGAGGCTGACCAAGACTTCAGTGATGAGAATCGCACCTACCAGGCTTCCAGCCCGGATGAGGTCAGTCAAAGCACAAAACCGTGGGAGCTTGTCTGTTCCATTTGGACTCCAGAGTCATAAGGATTCATTCTTTCTGGGGTGGGAAATGTAGAGGAGCAGTTTACCATAGCTTTAATGTATGTTTTAGCTGTATGTGGAAAACTGCCCAACCTATTCCAGCATGTAGCCTCTGACGTAGCCTGGGCCTTGCACATGCAAATGTGCGGCCACCACATTTCAGCACATCCCAGAATACGCAGGGCTGGTCAGCAGATGCAGACGTGCCGCCGCCATGCGTCGGCACAAACCAGAACACCCAGGGCTGGTCAGCAGATGTAGACGTGCGGCCGCCACATTTCAGCACATCCCAGAATACCCAGGGCTGGTCAGCAGATGCAGACGTGCGGCCCTCATGTGTCGGCACAAACCAGAACACCCAGGGCTGGTCAGCAGATGTAGACGTGCGGCCGCCACATTTCAGCACATCCCAGAATACCCAGGGCTGGTCAGCAGATGCAGACGTGCGGTCCTCATGTGTCGGCACAAACCAGAACACCCAGGGCTGGTCAGCAGATGTGGACATGTGGCCCTCACGTCTCAGCACATCCCAGAATACCCAGGGCTGGTCACAGGGAACAGCATGAGAAATACCAGCGAGGTTTACTGAATCACATAAACTAATTTGTGTCAAAGCTGCATTTTATAAAACTGTTGAAGTTTGGGACTGTTATTATGGCTATGGATTCCGTGTCCAAATTGAATCATCAGGTTTCCATATTAAATTTCCACATATTTTGCCAGATTTTCAATACAGGGCATTTATTTCAAAAGAAAATCGGAATGTAAATAATTTCCAAAACCTACAGAAATAGTAAGATCTTAAACATGGTAAATTAGTTATTTCTAACTTTACATCACTCTTTGATTTTTAGATTGGTAAAATTCATTATTAAATTTGTTTAATTAATGTCTTAGTATATTTTATATACAGTTTTACATACACTTTGTCCCTTCAAGGTTCTTGAGGTAGTTCCGTAATCAAGCCAACCATGGAAGCACTATAAACAAACCAGTGTCTTCCGATACTTTGTAAAACTGTGTCATATACATAAATAATTGTTGGGGGCAGGGCGTACCTTCAGTGAAAATAAAAAGAAAAAAATCAGATCTAATGTTTTAAAGAGAGGAGTCTGGTGGTTCTGGTTGACGAGTTTATTACAAAAGAGTGCCATCGTCCCCCTCCATAATGGAATAGAATCTCAGCCGAGAGACAAGATGCAACTTCACACTCACCAGAATAACAGGATTCGAAAAGACAGACCATAGCAAGGGCTGAGAGGATGCAGAGGAATTGGAACCTGCGTGTGCTGTGGGTGGGATTGGAACACGGTGCAGCCACTCTAAACAGTCTGAGCGTTCCTGAAACAATTAAACATGGAATTACCATATGCCGCGCCCGAGAGACATGAGAACAAAGACCCGTATGTTAATGTTCACAGCAGTGTTAGAGCCGGGAGGTGGAGGCAGCCCAAATGTCTATCAGCTATCAAACAAGAAATAAAATGTGGTCTGTTCGCACACATGGAGCATCATACAGTCACAAATGGCAGGAAGGAGCCATGTCTGTGATGGCGTTGAAGCACCTTTGAAACCTTTTGCTCAGTGAAAGAAGGCAGGTGCAGAAGGCAACCTGCATGCCTGTGTGATTCCATTGCCATGACATGTCCAGAGCAGACAGACCCATGGAGACAAGAGAGCAGAGCAGCAGGTACCAGGGTCTGAGGAGTGATCCCCAGTAGGTAGAAGGTCAGGGGTGGTGGACTGATCCCCAGCAGGTAGAAGGTCAGGTGCCAAGGAGTGATCCCCGGCAGGTAGAAGGTCAGGGGCTGAGGAGTGATCCCCGGCAGGTAGAAGGTCAGGGGCTGAGGAGTGATCCCCAGCAGGTAGAAGGTCAGGGGCTGAGGAGTGATCCCCAGCAGGTAGAAGGTCAGGGGCTGAGGAGTGATCCCAGCAGGTAGAAGGTCAGGGGTGGAGTGAACCCTGGCAGGTAGAAGGTCAGGGGTTGAGGAATGATCCCCGGCAGGTAGAAGGTCAGGGGTGGAGGAGTGATCCCCGGCAGGTAGAAGGTCAGGGGTGGAGTGAACCCTGGCAGGTAGAAGGTCAGGGGTTGAGGAGTGATCCCCGGCAGGTAGAAGGTCAGGGGTGGAGGAGTGATCCCCCGCAGGTAGAAGGTCAGGGGCTGAGGAGTGATCCCCGGCAGGTAGAAGGTCAGGGGCTGAGGAGTGATCCCCGGCAGGTAGAAGGTTAGGGTCAGAGGAGTGTTCCCCGGCAGGTAGAAGGTCAGGGGTGGAGGAGTGATCCCCGGCAGGTAGAAGGTCAGGGGCTGAGGAGTGATCCCCGGCAGGTAGAAGGTCAGGGGTGGAGGAGTGATCCCCGGCAGGTAGAAGGTCAGGGGCTGAGGAGTGATCCCCGGCAGGTAGAAGGTCAGGGTCAGAGGAGTGATCCCCGGCAGGTAGAAGGTCAGGGGTGGAGTGAACCCTGGCAGGTAGAAGGTCAGGGGCTGAGGAGTGATCCCCGGCAGGTAGAAGGTCAGGGGTGGAGGAGTGATCCCCGGCAGGTAGAAGGTCAGGGGCTGAGGAGTGATCCCCGGCAGGTAGAAGGTCAGGGTCAGAGGAGTGATCCCTGGCAGGTAGAAGGTCAGGGGCTGAGGAGTGATCCCCGGCAGGTAGAAGGTCAGGGGCTGAGGAGTGATCCCCGGCAGGTAGAAGGTCAGGGTCAGAGGAGTGATCCCTGGCAGATAGAAGGTCAGGGGCGGAGGAGTGATCCCCGGCAGGTAGAAGGTCAGGGTCAGAGGAGTGATCCCCGGCAGGTAGAAGGTCAGGGGCTGAGGAGTGATCCCCGGCAGGTAGAAGGTCAGGGGCGGAGGAGTGATCCCCAGGAGGTAGAAGGTCAGGGGTTGAGGAGTGATCCCCAGGAGGTAGAAGGTCAGGGGTTGAGGAGTGATCCCCAGGAGGTATAAGGTTTCTCTTAGGGGGATGAAAATGTTTTGAAATAGATTATCGTGTTGGTTACACAACTCTCTGAATATGCTAAAATCAATTCAATTGTACATTTTAAATGGGTGAATAGTGTCTCCATAAAGCTATTTAAACAGAAGAAGATGCAAAGTGAATGTAGGTTCCATGACTATTGAATGAGTAGAAAATTAAGATTCTTCACAAAGACAAAGCAAATTCATAGGTTAAAAAACTAAAATCTTAGAAAGTGTTAGGAATACTGATTCAATTTCTGAAAGTATGGATATGAAAGCTGCTCAATTCTAATTCCACAGACAGTGGAAATATGAGCCTAAAATTCCACTGTTGCTAATCAGCATGTGGGCCAGACAGACAGGGAGGCACGTGGAGAAGAGGCAGGAAGAAGGGTGGAGAGGCGTGAGAGAGCCTCTTTCCCTGGTGGTAGTACATCTTGCAGCAGAGACTCAGGTCCTTGCTGTGGAAGGGTGAGAATAGGGACAGAGCGTAGCTGCCATGAGGAAGCGGAGCTGGCGTGTGTGCGCCTGATCATGCACAGTACGGGGCTTGCAGCGTTGGGAAGGGCATCACCATTTTGCTGATTAAAATTAAGAAGTCAGAATATACAACTATAAGTTCAGAATGTTTGGAAAATTGCCTTATGAGTAATAACTAGAACAGATTTGTAGCCCAAAGAAGGCAGAACAGAATAAATAAATGTGTGTTGATAATTGAGGAGGAGCTATGCTGGCTGCAGAGCTGACCAAGGGTGGCAAGCGACTTTTACTTTAAAATTGCCTAAAAGCAGGAGTCTCTTGTCTAGGCATCTAGAAGCAGAAGAATTCCACCACTTTATGGCTCAGGAACAACCAGTCATGTCGTTCGTCTTTTTTTCCTTGAGAGTCGGCTGTGACCGTGTCCTGACGAGGCACAAACTTTCAGGATCATGGGACTAGAGCTCGTGTCCTGAAGGCAGTTCTCATGTCTGTGTGCAGATGTGGGAACCACTTTCCTGGGAAGGAAAGATGTACACAGAAGCAAGTGGTTTTTAAACTTGTCTGTACATCAGGTAGACTTCTAGGGGTTTTTTTTTTCCTTTTTTAAAATACTTATCTTTTTATATATGCATGCTAGCACCCCCATTACAGAAATGCTGGGCTGGGGCCAGGCGTGGTGGGTCACGCCTGTCATCCCAGCTCTTTGGGAGGCCAAGCTGAGCGGATCACCTGAGGTCAGGAGTTTGAGGCCAGCCTGGCCAACATGGCGAAACCCCGTCTCTACCAAAAATACAAAAAATTAGCGGGGTGTGGTAGCAGGCTCCTGTAATCCCAGCTACTTGGAAGACTGAGACAGGAGAAGTGCTTGAACCCAGGAGGCGGAGGTTGCAGTGAGCCAAGATCACGCCACTGCACTCCAGCCTGGGCGACAGAGCAAGACTCAGTCTCAAAAAAAAGAAAAGAAATGCTAGGCTGGGGCTGGACATGTCTCCATTTTGGAAATCTAAAAGGTTACACCCCACAATTGAGAACCAGTGCATTTTATATATCTTTCCTTTTGACTCACATTTAGGACTTGAGGCGAATACGGAAGTTGGATAAACGGGTGAATGTGAGGATGTGAGGCCCTCCTCCACCAATGTTTTAAGTTTTCTGTACGCTTTTCGTGGTGGTGACTCGCAGTGGGCTCAGCTGAGGTTGTCCAGGGGACAGATGGAAACATCCCCTGATACAGTGACCTCAGGAAGAAGAAAGCCTAAATGCGCCAGCAGATTTATGGTATTTGACAAAGTATAAGCCACGGCTAGACTTCAAGGAAAACAAGCTTGCTTATTTAAAGCTTTAGTTACGTAGGCATTTTTCTTTTTGTTGTTTAGTCAAGATACTAACTTACTCTAACCAAAATATATGAATTTACCAATTATGACATGTCATTAGCCATGTAAGAACCTAAAGGATGGGCCAGGTGCGGTGGCTCACGCTTGTAATCCCAGCACTTTGGGAGGCCGAGGTGGGCGGATCACGAGGTCAGAAGATCGAGACCACGGTGAAACCCCGTCTCTACTAAAAATACAAAAAATTAGCCGGGCGTGGTGGCGAGCGCCTGTAGTCCCAGCTACTCGGAGAGGCTGAGGCAGGAGAATGGCGTGAACCCGGGAGGCGGAGCTTGCAGTGAGCCGAGACTGCGCCACTGCACTCCAGCCTGGGTGACAGAGCGAGACTCCATCTCAAAAAAAAAAAAAAAGAACCTAAAGGATGATGAAAAAGTAGCCAAAACAATGAAAGTGGTTTTTTTAAACATGGGAAGTTGAGAACATGGATCACTCATCTCCCCTCAGACTCTGCGGATCACAGGTTGGCTTTCCGTCTTTCTCCACACTCCGTCACCTTCCTGTCTCCAGATAAGTGTCAGTGATGCCACTGTGATGGCACAGCCCTGCATCGCAGCCCGGACACACTCCTCTCTGTCACCACATGGTCACCATCACCGGAGCTTCTCTGTGTCATTGAGCCTTTCATGAGAATCTCTGCCCCCGGTGTGGCCGGGCACACTTGCACGCAGCCAGCAGCCTTACCTCGTGGCAGGTTTTTGCTGTCAAACCCGTAATGCCTTCTGTTCCCGAGACCTCTCTGAGTAACTCCATGTGCCTGCCGCCTTCCCTCCAGTCATTCCCGTGCATGGCGTTGAGACCGGTCTGCTCAGGCGCCTTCGCGGAGGTGCTGGTCTTGGCTTCCCTGCTTGGGTTCGACCAGTGCCCCATCCAAATGCTCTTCCGGCCACATCAGTAATTCATGATGGTGGGTACATGTGGATTGGGTGGTGCCTTCTGTGGACTGGCATAAAGGGATCATTTACTTTTTCCTAAATGCAGTTATATTACTGTTTGAAATTTCTGTAGTCACTCCGTTACTTTTATAATTATTCAGAGCATTTTGTTCAGCAAGGCTGCGCCAAGCTTGTGTGGAGCTGCGTCCTGGCACTCGCTTGTTTGCTCCTTCTGTGCTCTTCCCTAGCCTGACATCCCTTGGCTGCCCTCATCCCAGGCTGGGGGTCCCCAGCTGCCCATTGGCTCATGGGACTCCCGTGTGTCTTCTGGGTGGGCATCCCTCTCCATGTTATTGCAGGTTCTGAGTAGCAGACTTTATCTTCCTTGCGCCACATCTACCTTCTTTTCAGGGGCTCACGAGCGTCGCCTGCTGAGCGAACCTTGGCTGTGGGAAGATGGTGCGGGGAGCTACCAGTCAAGTGGGAGGAGGGGAGTAAAACACATCTGTGGGAATATTGGTCCTTAAAACTATATTAGTGGAAGTTTAAGTAGGAGCTAGTTTCCTAGAGTTTAGCAGGGCTGTGTCCCAAAGTTTAGATGGTATTTGCCTTTTTGGTACAATGTGAAATTATGATGAAGAACTTAAGTTCCTTCTTGTGAATCACATTGTCACTTCCCTCTTTTCAGAAAGTAATTGGCAAAGTCTGTGAAAATTGGGATCAGTTGAAGTATTAGATTTCAGAAAAGCTCCAGAATACAATGTCATCATCATATAGAGTTTTTCAACCTTGAGGAAATGTGGAAACCCGAGCTCCACTCTTCCCATTCCCTGTCAGCGTGCCATTGCCTACACCATTCTGTCAGTGGGCACGATTGTTAAGCTTCCTTTAGTCAGCAGCCCTGTTATAGTTCATAGATTGTGTTGACTGATAGATATGTAAAAATCTCTGTAGCTAAACTCAGAACCACTTTTGGAATTGGGGTGTGTGTATGTGTCCCAGATCTATTTATTTAGTAAAAGAGAATCTGAGCGAAGAGGCGTAGTTCCACAATCATAAGCAAATATGGGCATTTAGACCGACAAGATGATGAGTTGAGACTTGTGAGATTTATCAGTTGCTGTCTTCTTAGCGTTCTAGTGTGGGCTGTGAGACAAACTCAGGTCATGAGCAACTGCTGTGTGAGAGGAAGCAAGCCCCCATACTCCTGTCAAGAAGGGGTTGAACACATTGTTTTTTCTGTTACGGCATTCTGGAAATTCTCAAAAATGTCATGTGATTATGTATTGAAAAAGAAGTATTTTCCTGCCGTAAGTATGAGAAACCTAGAGATTTTTCCCAAAGAAAATTGTATTTGAAGTTTTAAAAATACTGTATTACATATTTACCATATTACCTTATTCCACATTTTTTATTCAAAGTATCTGGGATTTTTTATTTTTAAGTTTTAATATAAGTCATAACACTTTTTGAATCTTAAATTGGGAATTCACAATAGAGATTTCATTGACTCCAAGATTATTAAGAATTTAGAGAAATTATAGACATTGCTAACCTTACAGTTAAATTTTTTTACTTGTCTAAAATGTCTTTCTACTAGGGAAATTGGACAATGATAAAAAATAGCAGAACATTAAATAACCTTTTAAAAATCCCTAAAACGTATTTTAAATCTGAAAATGAAAGCAATAGACTTCATCATAATTTTTAAAGAGCTCTATTGATGCAATGTTTGCAAGTCCCTAAAGCCTCAGGAAAATCATCTAAATGGTTCATTATTTAGCTTATTGAACTTTGCTGCAGTTAGGTTGACGGATGATAACAGTGTTTCCTGATCACCAAAGTACCATTTTAAAAGCATTTTTTATCGAATAAAGTGCTTAGAATATTGCACCCTGGAGCTTTATTTAGGGAAATGGTTCAATTGATGTTTTCTATTTAACCTCAGCTCTGACCTATCACAACATCTATGGTTAATAAGTAACATTATCATTTGAGAGACTTAACTAGTTTCATCCACTGTGCACCCACACCATCCTCTTAAAACCCTGTTTATGGCGCTGTGTCATCTCGGTCTTTAGGAAGGATGCAGCTTAGTAAGTAGAGTGCCCTAGTTTTAGTCGCTGATACACAGTTGCTGTTCTTCAGGAAATAAGCAGTCTTTGATTTTCATTTTTCCTAAAGGAGAAACAGTCTTTCCCCTTACCTACACATGTGCATAGATGAATCTGTATTATACAAATAATTGAATTCTGAGGAATTAATTTTAAATCCTTAAAGGTCCTGTGAGGCATAAGCAATTAAACACTTGAAGTGTGATGTGTCTTGTGTGGTATGTTTGGTGATAACGATACTTGAAGGTAGACATGATGGTGATTGTCAGTGTAAATAACTGATTTCGTATTCATAATGTGGAACCTACTTATGCCCCAGTCATTGTTTCTTATGATAAGTGATCAATATTTCATTTTCTCTAAGAGAGTAGAAAGTTCTGCTTGCCTATCACTTGGTCTCCGCAGGCTCAGCATAGCAGGCTCTAGCTGAGCAAACGTTAAATGCTCTCTGGAAATTCCCTCACAGAATTAAAATTCAGCCCTGTTTAACTGTTCGGGCGTATGTCCAGTGCAGTCGCAGAACACCAGCACCGAACTAGTGGCATGAGCCCTCAGAGAAGGACAGAAGCTCGGTGAGCAGAGCCTCTGAGTGCAGGGGGTGTCAGCTCAAGTGCTGAAGGCATGGGGTGGAAGGAACCTTGAAGACCGCCGGCTTCTTTTGGTCCAGAAAGAGTGACTTGATTCTTAATGACTGCTTATTCCTCTAGACTAGCTGTTTAGTCATCTCATTCTTTTCCCTCTGTGGCTGTGTTTTCTCATGTTGGTAAGTTCCGTATTTAAATATTATTTCAGAATGTAGCTGTCATCGCCTGACTCCAATATTTATTTGCAAGAATCAGCTAGAATTAATGACAGAGCACAAGTGGGTTATTAATAGTATTGCTTTTGGGTTTACAGAAGTAGGCACTAATGCATGAGGCGTGCTGTATTTTTTAATTCATTTTATCATGTGTGCCTATTGAAGCAAGACTAATTGTGGTGTTTTGTCAATATATTTGTGAGGAGCAAATCATTGTCAGTGACATAAAGCCTTCACTCTGTGACCTTCAGGACCAGTAGAGAATAAATACTACGTAGCCTGTCTGTGAATATTGATTAGCAGCTTTTTCAGATGATCAAATTGCATCTTATGTTAATAATTCCATTAAAATATAAAGATGATTATAATAACCATAATCAAAAATGATGAACTCTCAGTGATTAAATTATGATGTATAAAGTGCATGGTAAGAAAATGTATATTTACAGTATAGCGGGTAGCTGCCTGTGTGAATTGCTAATATACTAAAGGAAATTTCTTCCTAGCTTTTAAGAATAGTAGCACAGAAATTTCTGATTAATGGAATTATAGAGAATTATTAATGATAAAAATTGCCCCGTATTTTGTATTCTCTCATATGATATTACTCCTGGCTGTGCTACTCTTGGGTCTGTTTCTCAGAGTGGTTATTTAGCATGGAGAAGTGCAAGTGTGTAAACAAATTACCTGTGGCAGAGATTACTAAACTATGTTGCTAAGCAGCCTGTGCATGAGATTCAGCTCAGGTTCCCACTTACATATTTTTTTTTGCATTCACATCTTAGTTATTTTTTGCCTTTGAATTGTGAAGAATCACATTATTAGAAATTTCTAACAGCTCAGTATCAGAGAACTAGTCATTTGAAATGTACTAAGCCTTTAAATTCTGGTCTTTCTGCATTTCAGAGAAAAATATCTTAGGGATTACTTCCTATCATAATGTCAGGCAGCAGTTAATTCCATATTAGTATAGAAGCACACGAGGGGTACTTGATAAAGTACTCTGCCAGTTTTTTATTGAATATGGACACAATCGCTTTGAAAGAGAAAATCAAGTGATGACATCGGAAACATGATTATTAGAGAGCTCCTGACTGAGTAAAGAAAAATCTAAATGATGAATGGCCAGTCGTGCAGGTGGAGATTGCGTTCTGTGGTTGCCTGCGCCATCCCTGATAGCATCCAAAGAAAACAGGGAAAAATGTCCACTGCAGCCTTCCACACGCCGCCTGAATGTGAGGGCTGCAGCCACGTGTCACCTGCTGCTGTGGAGACAGATTCTGAGCCGCACAACTGAGAATTTCCATCCACCCCTCAACAGCCTTCTTCCCACGTCTGTCCTGTTGGCAGCTAACACATTTAGTGTACAGTCCAACCAAAGACTGCAAATAATAACCTCAAAGAAGCTGTGGCAAAGAGGGCAGAGATCAAAGTGGTCTCCGTGGGAAACAGGGAGTAGCTCTTGCAGGGATCTACCTCCCAAATGTGGTCAGCGGTAGCAGTAACCTCAGGACAGCAGCCCCACCGCAGCACAGCCAACGTGTCAGAGAGCACCTGGTACCCTCACCAGATGCCATGTGCATCAAGAGAAAGAAATGAACATATGTTAACTTGGAATCAAACTAAAAACTCAGTAAGAAGAAGAACAAAACCAAAGGAAAGTGGGAGGAAGAAAAAGTAAAGGAAAGCATAAAAGTAATCATTGAGTAAGCAATAATTCAAAAGCTGATTCTTTGAAAGGTTAAATGAAATCGGAAGATTATTGGCAAAACATAGTAAATACAAAACAGTGAATGTAAACTAAGTTCACACATATGAAATTATCCATATGTAAGAGTGTATAATAAACAAGTAGGCTTAAATGTTTATAAGAGAATATGAAACACAGCTCAAATGCTTATGTATTCAAAGACGGTAAAATAACTGTTTTCTGGAGAAATATAAATTTCAAAATTGACTCCATATAAATCTGAGTAGACGAGAAGATAAATTTAGAAAAATCACCCAAAATGGCTTTTGACCAGTTTTATAGGTCAGTTGTTTTGAGGCACAAATAAATCACATACTATAAGAACTTTTCTAGAGCAAGAAAAAGTTTGGCCATGATGTCTAAGGACACAAAAAAGCAGAAGTTCTAAAAAAAAATGATAAATTGAATTTCAGAGTAAAACTTATTTTTTTCAAAGGACATTTATTAAGAAAATAAAGACAAATTAGGATTTCAACATGAATTTGAAAAAAAAAAGAAAATAAAGACAAGCCACAGACTTGTAGGAAATGTTTGCAGAATACTTACCTGATCAGTGACTAGTATGCTGAATATATAAAGAATTCTCAAAACTCAGTAATGAGAAAACATCATCTGAATTTAAACATTGGCAAAAGATTTGAACAGCTACATCACCAAAAGAGATATGAATATTGACTGTAAAATACCATAAAAGTAGTGATTTGTGGGGCCTAATATAGAAAAAATATTAAGATACATGATGACAATAGCCAAAAGTCAAGAGGCGATTGATGTCAATGGGAGTAAATTACTCTAAGGTCCTTAGAGTACAGGTAAAGGTGCCGATTTACTTAGACTTTGATAAGTCCAGGATTATGCTGGCAACAGTGGGATGACTGCCAAAGAGCAGTAAAAGAGCACGTACCTCTCCGGGGTGGTGGAAACGTGGCCATTGCGTGGTGGAATACACACAGGGCTCCTTGCAGAAATGGCTAATTCTAGAACCAAGGCAGGAAATACTCAGACTGAGCCTGGAGCATCTGGTACTGCCAGAAAGTAAGGAATTGCTCAAAGCCAGCAAACAAACAGAAAAAGCTGCCTGCATGGCAGGGAATGTGTCAGAGGGACACAGAAGCCAACTGGAAAGCTCCCTGTGGTGAATGCTGGAACAGCATGAGCGGCAAAGTCAGTTGTACTGGATTATAGCCCATAGTATGAAACAAATAATGCATGAGTCCAAACTGATATGAATAAATAAATGAATGGGAGAGAAAGACAGATGGATCTCCCATGCAGAAGGATTCCTGTGCAAAAGGATCATGTATGGAGCTACTGAACCCGCAGGTTGGGGAGCATAATTCCTCCTCCTTTAGGTGTGGGCTACACACGATGACTTCCTCCCAAAGAGCATGGTGTGAAAAGGGGAAAGGAAGAGTAATTTGACGACCTCAGTCAGGTGAGTAGGGTCAGCATCAGCAGTGAAAAGCCGCATTGCTAGACGCAGCCCCCACAGGGTGTGGTCAACAGCACCTCATCTTCATGGTCTTCCTCCCCAGCCCCACAGCCCCAGTCTACTCGTGAGAAAATCATCAGACAAATCAAACTGAGCGATATTTACAAAATACCCGACCAGTACTTCTCAAAACTGTCGAGGTCATCAAAAACTAGGCAGGTTCAAGAAACTGTAGCAGTCAAGAGAAGACATGAAAACTAAATGTGACATCCCGGATGGGACCTGGGGCAAGACAAGGACTTTAGGTAGGAATGAAGGATGTCTGAATCAAGTATGGATTTAAGCTTTTAACAATGGAAGCTGCTGCTTGCTCAGATTTTATTGACAACTTAAAGAAACACTGTATATATGCACCGTTCAGAAAATTACCAAATAAAAGGTCAGATATGTTTAAGTGCTTTGTCTTTTTTTGTAGTTATTTTACAACAGTGGTTTAGCCAGTTTCTTCTTTGTGGTATCTGGCCTTTAGTATTTATCTTGTAATTGTATAGAAGACACAGGGTCACTGCAGGATAGCACGACTTCAGATCCCACTGTAGATGACCCAGTAATATTTCCTCTGCAGAACGAGGTGACCACTCCGGGTGGTGTGGTCTTCCTTTAACTTGCGTCCTTGTGAAATTGGAAAAATGTTAAAAATGTTAGGGAAGAAAAGTGTGTTTCTGGGCACAGGGTCATCATGACTAGCTGTGTGGTATTCTGGTGAGAGCCAGCATCTCGGCCTCCCATTTCACTCACACCTGGTTGTGCCTTCACTGGAGGGTCTTGGATGTTCTGGGACCTGCAGTGGAAGGAAGCAAGGAAGGGCTTCTCCGCTTCGCTTTCAGGCAAGTTGGAGACCCATGTCAGACACTAAAAATAAAAGTTGAGGAACAAACATTTTAGCACTGTTAAATATTGTCTCTTGTTAAAGACATGTAAGCTGACTTCCAGAAGTGCTTCAATAAGAAAATAAAATGCCCTTGTATATGTAGAGTGTTTGAAATGTGAGTGAATAGAGAGGGAACAGTTAACAGTTCCCTAGGAGTCCCTGCCTCTCCTGGCTAATGTGAGTGAATAGAGGAGGGGCCCCCACCTCTCCTGGCTAACGTGAGTGAATAGGGAGGGAACACTGAACAGTTCCGTAGGGGCCCCCGCCTCTCCTAGCTAACGTGAGTGAATAGAGGGAACACTGAACAGTTCCATAGGGGTCCCTGCTTCGCTGGCTAGCGCTGTCCTCATTGTTTCCTTCCCTACCTCTCCACTTAACAAGACAAGTCCTGTGGCTGGAATCACCGTCCTCAGTGTCTCTGCCACGTTGATAGCACAAAAAGATTTAAGGAAACCGGCCTAAAGAATATCTGTACCGTATTTCCATTTCATTTATTGCCAGAATTTAGTTTCAAGTTCCTCGGGATTAAACTGATTGTAGAGGTGATGCATGTATGTGATTCTCTGTGTAAATAAATCTAAAATAAAGTCCTAAAGCAAATATTGCCATGACTTCTGCATCTACAGAGCTTGGCTCACAGGAGTACTCTTTGATTTAATTAATTTATTATTAACCTATTTGCTTCTTTCAGGTGATTTGCATTTTATATGCAAATAAATGGTTGAGAGGCACACTAGTAACTTCAGGGAGAGAGCGACTCTCTTTAAACTCAGAGCCCAGATTGCTCTGCAGCAGCCCTGTGCTCATCAGGCTGTCCAGGGCCTGGAGAGTCCTGACACCGAGTGCCAAGAACGTGCCCATTTATGGTTTTGCCCGTGTCTTCAGAATTCCACTCAGCTTTCCACTTTTAAATCATTTTAAATAGGAGATCTTTTAGCTTTCATTTATTCAAGAAATAAGTCGTCGTGCTTGTTCCTGAGTCTACATCGGTGAGCACAGTGCACTTGGACCTGTGTGGGGAACTGAGGTTCTGGGAGGGAAGGAGCCCGGACCCGGGAGTGTTGGTCCCTGGAACGCAGGGGAGGCGCAGTGCGAGTACATCCTCTGCCGGGGGAAGGGGAAGGGCACACAGCGCTCTGATCAGGTGGTCAGTGGGGCCTTCTGGAGACCTGGAGTTGAGCCGAAAGTAAGACTGCCCTGTGGAGAGTGATGGGGAGGGCCTGGCCGCAGGCGGCTGGCACTCCGCACACACCGGGGGTGTGAGAGCCCCAGGGCCCGGCCAGGGGGACAGTCAGAGAATGGGTCTCTAACAAATGTATTTGACACTGAGCTAGCTGCCATCAGTCTCTATAACTGTGTCTGTTGTTGGAAGATAAACCCCAGTCTTGCTTGGACAGCTTGATTCTGAAGTCGGGAGTTGTAATGACAGGTTGTCTTTACTGGATCCGCATGTGGACTATCTGGTTGGCTGGCCATGCAGAACTCCCACCCCCCAGCCCTCATTGCTTGTAGAACCCTATCCCACTTCCTCGGGATGCTGTGGGTTTTACGTTGGGAGGGAGCTTACACACTAGGAAACCTCGGGATGCTGTGGGTTTTGTACTGGGAGGGAGCTTACACACTAGGAAACCTCGGGATGCTGTGGGTTTTGTACTGGGAGGGAGCTTACACACTAGGAAACCTCGGGATGCTGTGGGTTTTATGCTGGGAGGGAGCTTACATACTTTAGGAAAGTGTATATTTTAATCTCTCAAACATCTTTAGGAAGATAATAGACTCAAACTTATCAATCCTTTACGATTTTCTTTTAATTTCTACATCTACTGTCCCTAGATGTAAGTTATTTCTAAGAGCCTTCTAAAAAGAACACCATGACTATATTTCAGATATACCAAGAGAATTCGCTAGGCTGCCTTCACCTAGTCAAATCCCCACACTTAACCTGCTGCAGAGCTGCAGAGCATGAAATGAGATATGAAAGCTCAAAACCAAAACCGGAGAATCTGCTGTGTCCGTGGGAACCAGCAGTTCCTTTGATGTATCTTCAATAAGGAGGACCGGGTCTGTGTGAAGTACTGAGTACTTAGGTATGAATTCAGGAGCAAAGATGCTAAAAGTACTGCATGTCCTCACTGGAATTATTTTTCTTGTAGTTATTTCATCCAGAAATTTTTTTTTTTTTTTTTTTTTTTTTTGAGGCAGAGTCTCGCTCTATTGCCCAGGCTGGAGAGCAGTGGCGCAATCTCAGCTCACTGCAACCTCTGCCTCCCGGGTTCAAGTGATTCTCCTGCCTCAGCCCCCCAAATAGCTGGGATTACAGGCATGTGTCCACCACTCCTGGCTATGTTTAATTTTATATTATCAAAATTCTGTCCAACAATAGGCAAGTTACATTAGAACAGTAATTAAAGCATCTATCATGAAAAATTTGGATATTCTTTTCTTCTGGTTGGCATTATATAGAGTTAATCCTCAAGATGATTACAAATTAAAAACAATTGGATGGAATGCTGGGCTAGGTATAAGAAGCTAAACTGATTTTTGTTATAAGCTGCTCTTTGCTCAAATGGGTTGTGAAACCAAGCATAAACTAAATAATAAACAGATGTGAGTCACCAAATATAGAAAGCTCAGTCCTGACTGCAGTGGGGCACCAGTGAGATGACAGGGTGTTCACAGAAAGATGCAATTTACAGGTCAAAATGTAATCGTAACCTTTCACTGTGCAAATTGGAAATTAGCCTCTGGAGCGTTGGCATCATTTACAGCTTGTGGAAAAGAAGTTTTATTGGAGGAAGCAATGGTAGAGCTACACCCTCACTTCCCACTGGAGATGGTGATGCACAGGTGCCGCCTCCCTCCCCTTCGATGGGTGGTAGTCCCAGCTGACCCCCGCATGCCTTTTTTGGTAATGTGGAGCGTATCGCTGATGCCCTGAATTACAAGACTGCGTCATCCCTAGCACAATTTTAGACTCTCGGTGTACTTAGTAACATGCAGGAAAGTCAGAGAGGGAGAGTTCTAATTCAAGCCCCGTGGGTGACACGCTACTGAACGTTTAACACAGGCATGGGATTCCAGAGTTGTAGCGTCCATAGAACGGCAGTGCCGTCCAACCTCTAACCCAGCGTCAGAATCGCAACAGCGAGTGTTGACATATGCCACCATTGCTGCACGGCACACCATCCCAAATGTGGGGCACAGAACCATTCCGACATTCTCCTGGCTGCACCCTCGGGGCACGGTCAGGCAGCTCCCATCAGTAGGAGACAGTTCTGACCCGGATTCCACCCCAGGCAGGGGCAGTGGGGCCAAGCGGCTTCAGCCCTGGCCACATCAGCACTTCCTCAGTGAGTATGTCCTTTACTGATTTCTAAAAAAGCATGAAAATTACAAGCAAAGAATTTCCAGACAGCAGTTTCTCACACTATTTGGCACACATTAAGCATTGAATTTGCTCCTATTCGTGTAATTTATCTTCTACTAAGATTCTTAAGCAAAACAGACCAAAGTCAAAATTTGCTAATTTCATTTATTTTCAGCAAAAGGAAGACACATCAATCATGTTTGAGAGTGGGAAGCTTCAGGTTTGTAAAGATCAAATTCTAGGTGCCTCCCAGAGCAGAATGTTCTCAACACGCAGCAAGGTTAAATATGGTGCTTCAGACAGGGTCGGACCGGCCTGAA
Source organism: Pongo pygmaeus (assembly GCF_028885625.2). Lineage (NCBI taxonomy): Eukaryota > Metazoa > Chordata > Mammalia > Primates > Hominidae > Pongo > Pongo pygmaeus. The sequence goes on from NC_072390.2 coordinate 94,595,490, forward strand.
ATATGGTAGAGACTCAGGGCCTTTGATTTAGTCTTGCTTTATGTTTATGTCTTTTTTAAGTTTTTAAATTTTAAATTATTCTGGTTACATAATAGTACATACTTATGGGGTACATGTGATATTTGATACAAGCATACAATATGCAGTGATCAAATCGGTCATTGGGATACCCGTCACCTCAAGCATTTATCCTTGCTTCACATTAGTAATACACCATTTGTCATGGCTTTGCGTTAGTAGTACTCCGTTTACCGTGGCTTTGCGTTAGTAGTACTCCGTTTACCGTGGCTTTGCGTTAGTAGTACTCCGTTTACCGTGGCTTTGCGTTAGTAGTACTCCGTTTACCATGGCTTTGCGTTAGTAGTACTCCGTTTACCGTGGCTTTGCGTTAGTAGTACTCCGTTTACCGTGGCTTTGTGTTAGTACTATTGCAGTTCCATTCTTAGTTATTGTAAAATATACATAAATTATTGTCAATGAAGGTCACCCTATCATGCTACTGAGCACTGGATCTTATTCCTTCTATCTGACTGTATTTTTGTATCCATTCACCAGCCCCCTTTATCACCCCTATCCCCAATATCCCCAGTGTCCCCGATATCCTTCCCGGACTCTGTTAACCATCATTCTACTCTCTGTCTCCAGGAGTTCAGCCTTTTTTTCTTAGCTCCCACATAAGAGTGAGAAGACGCAATGTTTGTCTTTCTGTGCCTGGCTGATTTCACTTAGCATAATGTACCCCTGTTCCATTTCCATTGTTGTAGATGAAAGGGTCTCATTCTTTAGTGATGGCTGAATAATACTCCATTGTGTGTACACCACGTTTTCTTCATCCGTGCATCCAGTGAGGGACACTGAGGCTGATTCCATAACGTGGCCACTGTGAACAGTGCTGCAGTACATGTAGGGGTGCCGAGATCTCTTCAATGTACTGATTTCCTTTCTTTGGGGGATATTCCCAGCAGTGGGATTGTGGATTATATGGTGGCTCTGTGTTTAGATTGGGGGTAACCTCCATGCTGCTCTCCAGAGGGCTGCACGAATTTACATTCCTGACAGCAGTGCTCCCTTCTCCCACCTCCTCCCTTGCCAGCATTTGGATTGCTGTCTTTTGGATAGAAGCCGTTTTAACTGGGGTGAGGTGATACCTCATTGTAATTTTTATTTGCATGTCTGATGATTAAAGGATATTGAGCATGCTTTCCTATACCTGTTGGCCGTTTGTGTGTCTTCTTTTGAGAAATGTCTGTTCAGATCTTTTGCCTGTATTTTAATCGAATTACTCATTTTTTTCTGATTAAGTCATTTGAGAATATACAATGATCTTATAGATCATTGTATATTATTAATCTCTCGTCAGTGGGTAGTTTGCAAATATTTTCTCCCATTCTGTGGATTGTCTCTTCACTTTGTTGATTGTTTTCTTTGCTGTGCAGTGGCTTTTTAGCCCAATGTGATCCTGTTTGTTCATTTTTGCTTTGGTTGCCTGTGCTTTTGAGGTCTTACTCAAGAAGTCTTTGCCCAGACCAAAGTGCCCTGGAGTATGCCAGCCTATTAGGCACATTTTCAAATTTGATTAGTGGTTTTAGATACCAAGCAGGTATTACCCATATAAGGGCATCTTTTAATTTTTCAGTCCACCCACAGATACAGATGTCAAGCAGAAAAGGGTTGAGGTCTGACTCACTCTTGGGGTGTAGTTCTTCAGCCAGTGCTGTGGGCTGAGACCAGACCCTGCCCCACGTCCCACTATCTGGAGGACCAACAGGTGCTGACCAGGTACCCGACAAATTGCACTGGCCCTTACATGCAGGGTTGATTAATAAGAGTGAAGGCTCCTTTTCCCTTAAATATGGAAACGAGTTGTCTCACTTCAGAGTGTTGCTTATAGAAAAGTAGTAATTCTATACCATTAAGTCTTTTTAATTGCTGGTCTAATATGTAACATTTTGCTGTCCCTGAATTTATAAATAGTTAACTGTATGGTCTTATTTGTTTCAATGAAATTTGTATTTCTAGATGACAAATTTGGGCTGAGGAGAAATTCCAGCACTGTACATAGTCATTCCTCCTTCAGAAAGCAGGTTCTGAAGTGTGCTCAGCAGCTGGGGCTGTGGAGTAAACCTGTGGGGCTGGAGAGCCATGCGGCGGGGGAAATGAAGGCCGTGGCCGAGGACAGGCCCGGTCCCTGCTGGAAAAGGGAACCCACAACCCCTGAGCCCCTCTCCCAGGTTCCGGGGAGGAGGGACCCCAGATGCCGGAGGACACAGGTCGTCTGTGTGACGCATTCTGTCCTCCCCAGTCTAGAGCAGGACTAGCTGGTACTCTCCCTGGAAATAGAAAATGGCGCCTCAGATCACTTCTGCTTTCTGAGATGCAGATGAAGAACTTGAGTTGAGAAAAGGTGTTTGACTCTCCCATCTCTTAATGCCTTTTCTGTAGAAGTGCACGTCGGATTTTGTAACTGAAATGACTGCAAATGTAGGATAGTAGTTATAATTTCTCTCTCAATACTGCTTTTCCAGAATCATTCTATTCCATATATCATAAGCTCACTTTACTTTGTAAACTTCTTAAAATATCAGAAATTTGTAAAAGGTAAATGCTGATAGATTGAGTACACACCATTTGAAACTGTATAAATATGTGTGTGTGTGTTTATTATCCTAAAACAGAGTTGGCCTGTTTGTCTATCTAGTTCCTTAACTAGAGCCTAAAAAATGTTTGGGAAGTCACCTGAGGTCACATGATAGGGAAGGAGCGGGGGCTTTTGCACTGCCGGCCTCTCAAAAGCATGCCTGGTGGGGCGGGGTCAGTAGCAGTGGCACCTGGGCAGCCCTGAAAAGGAGGGACAACAGGTGCCTGTCACCTCCACGCAGCACCGGTGACACCATCGCGATCCCTGGCTTTGCTCCCAGCACTCCCCACTTGCACGCAACGTCTCCAGAGCTAGAAGAGACATGGTGTTAGGGTGTTTTCCGTTATCTCTGCACACTCCATTCCCTCACATGGTGTTCGGGTGTCCTCTCTGCACCCTCCCTCCCTGAGGTCACATGGTGTTCGGGTGTCCTCTCTGCACCCTCCCTCCCTGAGGTCACATGGTGTTCGGGTGTCATCTCTGTACCTTCCCTCCCTGAGGTCACATGGTGTTCGGGTGTCCTCTCTGCACCCTCCCTCCCTGAGGTCACATGGTGTTCGGGTGTCATCTCTGTACCCTCCCTCCCTGAGGTCACATGGTGTTCGGGTGTCATCTCTGCACCCTCCCTCCCTGAGGTCACATGGTGTTCGGGTGTCCTCTCTGCACCCTCCCTCCCTGAGGTCACATGGTGTTCGGGTGTCATCTCTGCACCCTCCCTCCCTGAGGTCACATGGTGTTCGGGTGTCCTCTCTGCACCCTCCCTCCCTGAGGTCACATGGTGTTCGGGTGTCATCTCTGTACCTTCCCTCCCTGAGGTCACATGGTGTTCGGGTGTCATCTCTGCACCCTCCCTCCCTGAGGTCACATGGTGTTCGGGTGTCATCTCTGTACCTTCCCTCCCTGAGGTCACATGGTGTTCGGGTGTCCTCTCTGCACCCTCCCTCCCTGAGGTCACATGGTGTTCGGGTGTCATCTCTGTACCTTCCCTCCCTGAGGTCACATGGTGTTCGGGTGTCCTCTCTGCACCCTCCCTCCCTGAGGTCACATGGTGTTCGGGTGTCATCTCTGCACCCACCCTCCCCTCACATGGTGTTAGGGTGTCCTCTCTGTACCTTCCCTCCCTGAGGTCACATGGTGTTCGGGTGTCATCTCTGCACCCTCCCTCCCTGAGGTCACATGGTGTTCAGGTGTCCTCTCTGCACCCTCCCTCCCTGAGGTCACATGGTGTTCGGGTGTCATCTCTGCACCCTCCCTCCCTGAGGTCACATGGTGTTAGGGTGTAATCTCTGCACCCTCCCTCCCTGAGGTCACATGGTGTTCAGGTGTCCTCTCTGCACCCTCCCTCCCTGAGGTCACATGGTGTTCGGGTGTCATCTCTGCACCCTCCCTCCCCTCACATGGTGTTAGGGTGTAATCTCTGCACCCTCCCTCCCTGAGGTCACATGGTGTTCGGGTGTCATCTCTGCACCCTCCCTCCCTGAGGTCACATGGTGTTCGGGTGTCATCTCTGCACCCTCCCTCCCTGAGGTCACATGGTGTTCGGGTGTCATCTCTGCACCCTCCCTCCCTGAGGTCACATGGTGTTCGGTGTCATCTCTGCACCCTCCCTCCCTGAGGTCACATGGTGTTCGGTGTCATCTCTGCACACTCTGTCCCCACACAGTGCCCTGCTATGTCAAGTTCAAAGCATGAAAAAGAAAGGAAGCAGCTCTTCACCCTCAGACACTGGAAAATCATGCTGGAGGTATTCTGTGGTCAGACATGTGGGGAATTGCTTAGAAAATCTGATTTTAAAAGTGGTTCCTGGTCTGCCCATGAGTGCATGTCTGGAGGGCTCCTGTGAGAAAGCGTGAGGATGGAGCCCTGGTGGCCTCCCTGTGCTGACTGTCCACCGCGTGCCCTCACACCTCATTTCTCTAATCCTTGCTGCAGCTCTGAGCGGTCCCTCGGCATGGCCATCTGTAGACAAGGACCCTGGGGTTGCAGAGGTGCAGCCATTTGTCCAGGGTTCGGTCCTAACCTGAGCAGCTGGCCACAGAGCCAAAGCTCTTGAGAACTTTGCTACAGTCTTTCTAAGAGTGTGAACTTATCCTCACAGGAATGTTCAGAAGGCCCTAAGATTGACTGAATAACCTGTGCACTAGACAAGATTTAAAATGTTCCTGAAGTGACTTGAGTTCTCAGAACCCAAGATTTTAAAACTGTTTGGCTGAGAGTGAGGTGGAGGTTAAAACTGAAGGCAAGGACGTGCTCATCGGAAGAGTGGGGTGAGAATGAGGTTGTGGTTTCAGAAGAGGCCTCGCCCAGTCTGTGAGGGGCTTCAGCACTGTGGGTGGCGGCAGGCCTGCAGAACAGAGAGCAGACCCTGACGGAAGGGGCTGTGTTACTGGGCTGTGCTGCAGTGGTGTGGGACATTGCAGAGAGCGTGCTCTCCGTGGTTAGCGTGCTCCCCGTGGTTAGCGTGCTCCCCGTGGTTAGCGTGCCCTCCGTGGTTAGCCTGCTCCCCGTGGTTAGCGTGCTCTCCGTGGTTAGCGTGCTCTCCGTGGTTAGCGTGCTCTCCGTGGTTAGCATGCTCCCCGTGGTTAGCGTGTTCCCCGTGGTTAGTGTGCCTTTAGCTGCATAATAGGATTGGCATACCCTATTTATCTGATTAATGTCTGGTAGGGAGGTTGCTTTTAAAGACAGACTTTTATCAGAAAATAATACTTTTTGTCATAAAATACTGTTCACAAATTATTAACTGTAAAAATTGCTCTTCCACTTGTGATTGTTAAATTTTAATGTCAATAAATAATTATCAATAAGAATACATTCTATTTCTGAGTACCTGCCATATGCCAGAGAACCACTCATGTTGTTTTGGCCTCAAAGCAATTTGGAAGTCCATTTTTCCACTTGACAGAAGAGGAGCATGGCCCCAGCAGAATGAAGACCTGGCCACAGAAGTTCTGACTTTCACACTTGGGCTTAGAACCCAGGCCTGCTTTCTCCTTGTCTATTTTGTCTCGTTTAAGTTTGCAAATATTACACGTAGACACATTAATAGAGTTAATCAGTCACCAATTGATCTCTTATTGTAGAAAAATAATTACCATAAACATGAGACTCAAACTATTCCCCCTTTCATGGTGTCCGTGGAACTGGGGAGGGAGAAACCTTGAAAAGTCGTGTAACCTGCTCCCTGCCCCAGACTGATGGGCTGAGCTGCGCTCTCAATTTTAAAACCATCTGGCTTTAGGGAGCAATTAACACAAATTGTAAAGAAAGTCTTTATGATCCATCATGGTCTTTATTTTAAAGAATAATACCAAGTGACTTTTGTGATACTGCTTAGGATTTCTCTAGAACAATGTTATTCAAACGTATATACTTAGCCGTGAAAACAAAAAGTTCTGAACACCTAAGTTTTTCTGCAGCTGTCTCATGTTGGCAAGCTTTCTGAGCACTGCTGTGCTGGTTCACCTGTGTGCGGCTTTCCTGAGGCAGCAGTGGCCTCAGGTGTTGCTGGTCTCCCGTAGGTCGCTCTGGTGCAGTGGACAGAGAGTGTGGGCCTCACGCTGGTCAGCAGGGACCTCACCTCCATGCAACTGAAGACCCCCAGCGGCCAGGTCCTCAGCTTCTGCATTCTGCAGCTGTTCCCCTTCACCTCCGAGAGCAAGCGGATGGGCGTCATCGTCAGGGTGAGGCTGCGGCGAGGGTGCCACGCGATGGCTTCAGACATTTTGTTTTCACGCCTTTTAAACACAGATTTTCCCAAAAGAAAGTTAAACATTTTCTCAGGTGCTTTATGCTGTTACAGTTTTGTTTTTTGTTTTTTTTTTAATGAAATCTAAGTGAATAATCTATATCTGGGAAGCTACTGTGTCTCTAGTGAGATAAAATAATTCTCCTAAGTCAACCTAGCCAGAATCAATAATATGGGATTTATTAATTTTTGAAATCAACAACTAAAGCTGTTTTGATTTCAACAAAAATAACATGCCAAAGAGTTTGACTTTTGAACATTGATTTATGACCATAAAGTTGCCAAAATGTACCTTGATTTTTTTAGCAAACACCAAAATCATATCTTGGAAGTTGACTAAACAGTGAAGCATTAAATCCAACTGTAAAAGTTTAAGAGAATGAATGCAACTCAAATCATATTCATTAACACACTCAGACCTTCAGCCTAGCATCTCAAGATGCACAATTATGTTCTCAGTCCTGATTGCACTACTGCTGAAGAGCGGGCCTAGCCCTCCGCATAGAAACACGAGTGAGGAGCTTAACACACAGGCACATTCATAGGAATTGCTTTTTCCATTGTGTGTTTTATTAGACTAGCAGTTATTTGCCCCGAGCAATGCAGCCTAAATGTGCCTCTATTTATTTTTGTTCTGTAATAGGATGAATCCACGGCAGAAATCACATTCTACATGAAGGGCGCTGATGTGGCCATGTCCTCCATCGTGCAGTATAATGACTGGCTGGAAGAGGAGGTATGTGAGTGACTGTAGCCTGGTTCACAGTGTTTCTATGGAAGAGGAGGTATGTGAGTGACTCTCAGCCTGGTTCATAGTGTTTCTATGGAAGAGAAGGTATGTGAGTGACTCTCAGCCTGGTTCACAGTGTTTCTATGGAAGAGGAGGTGTGTGAGTGACTCTAGCCTGGTTCACAGTGTTTCTATGGAAGAGGAGGTGTGTGAGTGACTCTAGCCTGGTTCACAGTGTTTCTATGGAAGAGGAGGTGTGTGAGTGACTCTAGCCTGGTTCATAGTGTTTCTATGGAAGAGAAGGTATGTGACTGACTCTCAGCCTGGTTCACAGTGTTCCTGTGGAAGAGGAGGTATGTGAGTGACTCTAGCCTGGTTCACAGTGTTCCTGTGGAAGAGGAGGTATGTGAGTGACTCTAGCCTGATTCACAGTGTTTCTATGGAAGAGGAGGTATGTGAGTGACTCTAGCCTGGTTCATAGTGTTTCTATGGAAGAGGAGGTATGTGACTGACTCTCAGCCTGGTTCACAGTGTTTCTATAGAAGAGGAGGTATGTGAGTGACTGTAGCCTGGTTCACAGTGTTTCTATGGAAGAGGAGGTATGTGACCTACTGTAGCCTGGTTCACAGTGTTTCTATGAACTTTATTGATAGATGACAGAAAAAGGATATCCTTTCCCCAGCTTGTAGACGCTGGTATCATTGGATGAATTGAGCTGTCAAAATGTCAAACCAGATGCTGATGGGAACCACATAGGTTGTCAAACACATTATCATTTTATGCTAAATTATTTTAAATGCTTACAGTTTTCAGTTTCATAAAGGAGAAAGGGTAGGAGTCCTATCTATTTAATTATAAATAGTTTACCCTTTTTTTTTGAGACGGACACACTGTCACCCAGGCTGGAGTGCAGTGGCGCAATCTTGGCTCACTGCAACCTGCACCTCCCAGGTTCAAGCGATTCTCCTGCCTCAGCCTCCCAAGTAGCTGGGACTACAGGCACCCACCACCATGCCTGACTAATTTTTTTTGTGTTTTTAGTAGAGACAGGGTTTCACCATGTTAGCCAGGATGGTCTCTATCTCCTGACCTCGTGATCTGCCCTCGTCAGCCTCCCAAAGTGCTGGGATTACATGCATGAGCCACCATGCCCAGCCAATAATTTACTTTCTATGTAAATAACAATCATTTTTGTTTCGTGTGTGAGTGCATGTCAATCTATACAAGTAGATCCTTACAAAGAATATTTTGTTTATAATAGTGAGAAATAGAAGGCATTATCAGTCATTCACTATTCTGAAATAATACTTTATATGTAATCAAAGTTATATTTTAACGTATCTCTTTTGTAACATAAATATTTGCAAGGAGATTTTCTTTAGAATTTCAACCTAATGCTAATTTGTGCATAAGATTCACCTAAAATTAGAACATAAGATACAAATAATAAGCAATCCCGTATTTCATTAAATTCTCCTGAAGTAAATAGGATTTGTAGGTAGCCTCATGAGATGATTTTATCGTTAAGCTTATGTATAAATCAGTAGTTGGATTTCCAAGTAAAATGGAGACTGTTGTAATTGTAGTAAACATGGCCTTTTTTCCTGTGTGCGTGTTGCTGTTGGAATTCAGAGTCTGTCCTCCCACCCTGGGACCTCAGAGATGGCCTGTCCGTGCAGCCTCCACACCCCAGTGTTCGCAACGGTAGTGGCAATATGAATCAATATCTCCTTCAGGGTGGTTTGATTTAATCACGGACATGAATAAATTAAACTCCCTGAAGATCTAGTAAAATGCCGTAAAAATTACTTTTGGTCATAATGATGTGCAATTAATTGTAAAATACTTGTTTAATTTGTTTAGCTTTATGAGGTCAAATCAATAAATGTCTTGCAACAGACAGATAATGTCAGAATGTTTTTCACAAAGATAACTTTATTAAAAATTCTATGTACATTTATTTTCTCAACACTGTATTTTCTTTCCTTGGATAAATTGTTGTCCCTTCACAATGTCTTTGTTGTGGCACTACTATAGTATGAAAGCCTTTCATTTTATTAAAAACGAAATGAGGCAGCAGATTCTTCGAGCTGGAGTTCAAAATGTATTATTCTGCTTCCATCAGGCTCCTCCAGAACTGAATTCTTGGCTTGTCAGATGTTTAAAAAAAAAAAACTTTTCAATGATCACATAACAGAAAGAACCAGTTTTTGCAAACCTGAGATGTAAGAATATGTAAGTCTGTAAACAAACTTAAAATAGTGATGTTCTGGATAGGTGGAGCTGTTGAGGTGATTGGCTTCCTTCCCTCTAAACACAAACCTGAGTTAGGCCCTGGACATTGTATTGTAAAGGAAACAAGTACAGGTGACCCTTGAACAACACGAGGGTCAGGGGCTCCAACCCCCACACAGTTGAAAATCAGCCTATCACTTCTGACTCCCCAGCACATAACTACTGATAGCCTCCTATTGAACGAAGCCATGCCAATAACATGGACAGATCAATTAATACGTTGTGTATGTTATGTGAATTATGTTTTGCATTGTTACAAGAAAGTAACTTAGAGCAAAGAAAGTGTTATTAAGAAAATCACGGGCCAGGTGCCATGGCTCACACCTGTAATCCCAGCACTTTGGGAGGCCGAGGCGGGCGGATCATGAGGACAGGAGATCGAGACCATCCTGGCTAACACGGTGAAACCCTGTCTCTACTAAAAATACAAAAAATTAGCCGGGTGTGGTGGCGGGCGCCTGTACTCCCAGCTACTTGGGAGGCTGAGGCAGAAGAATGGCGTGAACCCAGGAGGTGGAGGTTGCAGGGAGCCGAGATCACGTCACTGCACTCCAGCCTCGGCGACAGAGCGAGACTCCATCTCAAAAAATAAAATAAAAAAATTAAAGAAAAAAAATTATGAGGAAGAGAAAATGTATCTACTCGTCAGTAAGTGGGAGTGGGCCATTGTGAAGACCTTCTGACTTTCTTCCTCATGGTCTTCATGTTGAGGATGCTGAGGAGAAGGAGGGGTTGGTCTTGCTCTCTCAGGAGGGCAGAGGCAGAACAGGTGGAGGAGGTGGAAGCGGAGGCAGGAGGGACAGGCTCACTCCGCATAAGCTTTACTGAAAAAAATCTGCGTAAAAGTGGACCCACGCCATTCAAACCCATGTTGTTTAAGGGCCATCTGTAGTTAAAATTGGGAATGACAGGAGGTATAATGGATGACAGCCTTGCCTTTGTAATTCACAGTAATTGTCACTTCTTTTGTCTTCTGTAACACATGACCCTGTAGAGGTCACTATTCCGATTCCTAAACAGGAGACGGGAAGAGACACAGCTGTTGGATGCATAAAGAGGGGTGCTAGACCCACACCTCTCCTCTAGCCCTTCCTGCCATCCCTGCAGCCTCCAGTCCAACGTCAAATACAATCAACTGGATGAATTAAAAAGAAATTGCAAAAAATATGAAGACTTCAATAATATTTATTTGCCTACAGATTAACCTTGATCAGTAGATACAGTACACTGGCTTCATTAGAGTGGGGTTTCCCGCGTGGAGGGCTGCCTGTTGCCCAGGAGAGATGATGGGTGGTGACAGGGTCTCTGTGCGTGTCTGGGGGGGCCGTGATGTGCATGCGTGCACCGTGATGTGTTTCCAAACGTGCGGCTGTGCCCGGGGGGTTTCTCAGCACTTTTCCTGGGCAGCGCTGAGAAAGGTCAGATGCCCAAAGTCCCAGCTCTCTGGGCCACAACTGCCATCTCTGGCTTTCTGTTGCTGTCTGAGGAGCTGACCTCTCCACTGCATGTCCACCCCAAGAGCTGGCAGAGCGTTCCTTAGGGACGCTGTCATGTTCCTCTCCCTGCCGTGCGGACTCTCAGTGTTCAGCGCAACATTGCACAAACCAGGTTTACTAGTATTTGATCTTCTTTTCCGTAAACAAATGTAGCTAATTAACTTGTTTAGGATATCCTTGCTTAAGTGTCTGCATTATCAATGTTCACATTTTTAAAGTTTTAAATATACATTGAAAATAATGTTTTTGATTAGTTGTTCTCTAGCTGTAATGTAGAGCTCTATTCTCCTTGGAGGTTACCAAAATAGCCTCTAAAAGACCTCTCCTCTCACCGTGTGTCATGGTGGCAGGGCAGGTTTGCAGCTGTACCACCTCTGCGCGCTCATTGTGGCCGTAGCTAAGTTGGGAGTGTCCACCTGAGCTACAGAAAGTTCCTGGGGCTTCAGGAAGATGTGATTACCACTGATTTCTCTGTATTATCAACCCTAGTGTCAGAGACAGGAGCTTTATAAACGTGGTTAAAATTTGAAAGAGTTGATCAAATTTGAAATTTGAGAGGGAGTCAACAACAACTGGATGGAGAGTCTTAAGCAGCGAATCTTTCAGGACCTTCCAGAGCACAGAGAAGCCCTCTCTACAGGGAGAGTCGCTGTTAAAGCATCTTAAAGTATGTTAGCCCTAATAAGTAGAAACTGCTAGGCCAGGCGCGGTGGCTCACGCCTGTAATCCCAGCCCTTTGAGAGGCTGAGGTGGGCAGATCACGAGGTCAGGATAACAAGACCATCCTGGCCAACATGGTGAAACCCCGTCTCTACTAAAAATACAAAAAAAAATAGACAGGGTGGTGGTGGCGCCTGTAGTCCCAGCTGCTGGGGAGGCTGAGGCAGGAGAATGGCATGAACCCAGGAGGCGGAGCTTGCAGTGAGCCGAGATCGTGCCACTGCACTCCAGCCTGGGTGACAGAGCAAGACTCCGTCTCAAAAAAAAAAAAGTAGAAACTGCTAGATTCAAAAATTGATAGTTTGGACAGTTATATAGCTTAGTGTTCATTACTTTGGTTTTTTTAATGTACTTTTTATAGAACACACCACAGCTTTAAAGCTTAGGCACACCTCACCCAGCACTTAGTAATCAACTGTAGGGCCTCTGTGTGTCCCTGGAAGAGAGCCCTGCTGTCCTGAGCCCCGTTCTGGTCCACACAGCAGAGGGGGGTGGGGTTGTCTCCTGATAGCCCCAACACCCCCTGGGCTGTCCGGGAGCCCAGCACCCTCCATCCCTGCCTCTTGTCTGCATCCCCCAGACGTTGGTCCCTTGGGCAGGACCGTGTGTGTTCACAGCTAAGTTGTACACATGCCTGGCCCCCAGGAGACCCACTGGTGCCCTCCCTCCCACATCTGCCCAGTCACCCACACCCCTTTGTGCCGGATAGGAGACCCACTGGTGCCCTCCTGCCCAGTCGGCCACACCGCCTTGTGCCAGGTAGGAGACCCACCGGCACCCTCCCTCCCACATCTGCCCAGTCGCCCACACCGCCTTGTTCTGGGTAGGAGAGCGGGGTGGGTTTGTTTCTTCACCCTGCCTTGCAGGAACACGTGCCCTCACGCGTCTGTTCCTGTGGCCCCATGAGGCCTCTCCCTCTGGGTGTCCTTCACATCACCACAACCATGTGAGGGAGGAACTGTTTTCACTTTGCACACAAGGAAATGGCACAGAAAGCGCAGAGTTCCAGAACTGGCTTCTGCCGCTCTGCCAGATTCTCTCTGCTGGTTATGTGGAAATGCAGGGTGTAGCTATTAACTATGAGCAGGCTCGTTCAAGCCTTTTAAAACCTGACCCTCGTTCATGTAAGCAATATGGCAACGTCAACCTCGTGTGGACATCGGGGTCTACTTTTGTAAGTGCAGTTTGAACTTCCAGAACTGGCATGCGTGTCACTGGTACGAGCAATTTAACTTTGGGAGTGTTACCTCCACACAGGTTTGCTCCTGCACCACCCCTCAGCCTTGTCCCAGAGAGCCTGTTTCTTCACCCCATCACCAGCTAAAACTGTTGCACTTTTACCTCTAATAGGATAATAGTGTTTTTTATTTTGACGCCTTCCCTGACTGAACACAGTTAGCACCGTTTCATGAGCTCATTGCAGGCATTTCCATGTCTTGCTTTAACACACACATCAGGCCCCGTGACTCCTGCAAGGCTCCCCCAACTCTGGAAGCCAGAATGCAGGGTGAGGCTTGTGAGCTTTGGGATCTGGCTGTATCGCCACCAACCCCAGCTCTCGCCGCGGCCCTGCACTCCTGCCCTCCCCTCCATCACTAACTGCGCTTACTGCTCATGATCGGCTGCCCTGCAAGGCCAGTTACATGCACATTAAAAACAGAGCAACAAGAACTTAACACAGATTCACAGAGTTAGTCCCAGAGCAACACTCTTATGAGCCCATTTCTATTAAGGAGGAAACAAGCACAGAAAAATGAGGTCGTTTGCCCAAAAACACAGAGTCTGTGGCAGAAACGGGTTTCCGGCCCAGCCACCTGGTTCTAAATCCACGGTATTACAACACGCCAGGGGGTCCCCCACTCCCCCAGTACACACCAGGAGCCCTCCCTGGCACCAGACGCTCCCCTCGCCCCATCCCCAGCACCGCCATGTGCACCCTCCGTGCCCTCCCTGGCACCAGGTACTCCCCTCGCCCATCCCCAGCACCGCTGTGTGCACCCTCTGTGCCCTCCCTGGCACCAGGCGCTCCCCTCACCCATCCCCAGCACCGCCGTGTGCACCCTCCGTGTGTTCTTGCTACATGCAAGCTGCTGTCCACACTCTGGAGTGGTGGTGTTTAAGGATTCAGGGTATAATTTTTTGAAAAGCCCGTGCTGTGGTAAAAAGAAGCTCTGCTAGGCACCAGGAGAGTCCAGGCAGAGTGCGCCCCAACTCCATCCAGTGTCTTTGCCTCTCAAGTGAAGGAGTCAGTAGGATTTGAGATACCAGACAGGTCGGGAGGTTAAAAGGATGCATGGTATATAAAGGCGTCCCTCTGCTGAGTTGTCTCTGGCCTTGGTGATGAAGGTGGGCGCAGGACATGAGGGCAGGGCACCAGCGATCAGAGTGTGGCGCTGCCCTGGCCCCACACACAGCCACAGGGGCTCTGCAGGGCCCACTTGTGACTCGGCCTCTCCTTTTCCAGTGCGGAAACATGGCTCGCGAAGGACTGCGGACCCTCGTGGTTGCAAAGAAGGCGTTGACAGAGGAGCAGTACCAGGACTTTGAGGTGAGCCGACTCCCAGCCATCCAATCCTCCTACGACGTTTCCTTCCTTCCGCTGAAATTAGTTCTTCCTGTCTTTGTATGAAATTAGAGCTGGGATCGCTATAGTCTAGGAGTGAAGGCAGCTTCGCTCAGCAGGAGCATGGGGTGATCCTGTCTGCATTTCTGTTTCCACCACTTCTCTAGCTTGCTGGGGAAGGAGGGTCACAGAAGCAAAGAAGTGCCAGTTTCCTTAGAATTGTGCTTGATAACTCCTCAATGGTCACAGTCCAGCCGAGCTGAGTACACATAGAGTATGTGCACACAGGCACCTCCCACTCTGTCCCCAGAGCCCATGCTGTCCAGCTCTGTGGAGTACACACATGGAGCACATACACCTGTGCACACAGGCGCCTCCCCCTCTGTCCCCACAGCCCATGCAGTCCAGCTCTGTGGAGTACACACATGGAGCATGTACACGTGTGCACACAGGCGCCTCCCCCTCTGTCCCCAGAGCCGATACACTCAAGCCAAGCTGAGCATGCACGACAGGTCCCTCAAGGTGGCCGCGGTCGTCGAGAGCCTGGAGAGGGAGATGGAACTGCTGTGCCTCACCGGCGTGGAGGACCAGCTGCAGACAGACGTGCGGCCCACGCTGGAGATGCTGCGCAACGCCGGGATCAAGGTACTGCGGGCTCACCTCTGCTGGCGCGCGCTGCTTTTGCTGAAGCAAACAGTGCTTTTCCTTGGGCACGGTGATTTGTGAAACTCCTGTGGGGTCATGGATGTGAGAGAGCTCTGTAAGCAGAGCTGCCCACCAGCTCCCCTCCTTCCTTAGGGACATCTGCAGCCGGTGCACACACAAATCCCCACGCCGCCCCTACTCCAGACCTTCTTCTCTACACCTCTTCCCTCTCTGGATACCCCAGGCTTTCTAAAGAGGAGCCCTGGTCCCAGCCCTGGCGATGTCAAACTGCCACATGCCATTTCCCAGGGATGGTTATGCACCTCCCCCGCCCCAGGACGCATGGAGCCAGTGCCCGTCACCCTGGCCACCGCCGGCCAGATGTCTGCAGCCATTCCTGGGTTGGCCAGCACTCATACCCTTGTCCCCAGCCTGTCACAACCCTGTACCTGGCAAGACTGGGCCACTGTGTTCTCTGTGTAACCTGGCCTCCTCCTGCAGGGGTCTGTGTGCCTCCCCTGTGAGCACTCACAGCTCCGGGTACGTCCATTGTGACGGCACGTGTTCCATGAGGACGGGAGTGCATAAGAACCCAGACCTCGTGGGCTTCGGCTTCATTCTCAGTTAAATTGTGCCACATTTGGAATCATCTCGTGCTTCAGGGCATATTAGAGTTGAGAATATAGAATATTCAGACGTGCACTACATCCATTCATTTTATTGATGTTTTTGAAGAAATAATGCATCCACATTGTCACAAACTCAGCACAAAAGGACACCCAGTGGAAGCTGCTTCTCACTGCTGCCCGGCCCCTGGGCTCAGCAGCAAGAGCCTGCCCCAGAGATGCCTGGACGTGCAGGGCAGGTGCAAAGCTGCTTGTCCTCCCTCTGGCTCTTTGTTCTTTCCCAGCACCTTCTCTGTAGCTGGAGGAACACCCCCTCTGCCTCAGCTGTGTGGCTTATGCCCCCATCCCCACCGTGCTCCCAGCAGCAGTGTCCCATCTCCCAGCAGGCAGTGCCCACCTTCCCTGTACTCCCCAAGGCAGTGCCCCGTCTCATCCAGCTGTGTGGTCCTTGGCAGTTTAAATATGGTGTCTGCGAAATTTGAGTGTTTATCTCAGATGGGAAAGGTTAGGCATCCTGACCATCCTTCTTGGTGGTTTTCCCCTAGATGCTGTGTGGCGGGGCACACGCTCCCTGCCTGCCGACCTGCTCTCTGGCTTTTTCACTTACTGATGTGTCTTCTTCCTGCACAGGGGAAATTAGCACTTGTGGTGTAAGTTTTATTTTTCAGGAGCTTTCCTCACATGTTCTCATTGAAGCCTAAAGGTCAACTGCAGATTGGTTAAGATAATTTATTTTAGCACTACCTCAAGGACCTGGGACTCAGAATGGAAAAAAGTGTAACTTGGTTTTCAGAGAAAAGCTGCATAGCTAGACTAGAGGGACAGAACTGAAGGACAGTGTCAGAAGTCAAAGCTATGCCAACTTCAGATAAAAAATACATCCCACAAGCCTTGATGAAGATGCTGTGCCATGGACAGAAAATAGCCATCTGTTTTCCTTGCTGTCTAGAGGTCTGCATGGTGAAGAGACTTGTAAGATTTAATGTACTACTGAGATCGCAGTAGGAAGTGTGTCATGATCGAAGCAGGAAATGTGCCATGATCGAAGCAGGAAATGTGTCATGACTGAAGTAGGAAGTGTGTCATGACTGAAGTAGGAAGTGTGTCATGACTGAAGTAGGAAGTGTGTCATGGTCGCAGTAGGAAATACGTCATGAGGCTGTATCATATCCGTCTGAGATCGCAGTAGGAAGTGTGTCATGATCGCAATAGGAAGTGTGTCATGATAGCAATAGGAAGTGTGTCATGAGACTGTATCATATCCGTCTGAGATTGCAGTAGGAAGTGTGCATGATTGCAGTAGGAAGTATGTCATGATCACAGTAGGAAGTGTGTCATCATCACAGTAGGAAGTGTGTCGTGAACATAGTAGGAAGTGTGTCAGGAAGCTGCATCATATCTGAGATCACAGTAGGAAGTGTGTCATCACAGTAGGAAGTGTGTCATGATTGCAGCAGGAAGTATATCATGATCGCAGTAGGAAGTGTGTCATGATCGCAGTAGGAAGTGTGTCATGATTGCAGCAGGAAGTATATCATGATCGCAGTAGGAAGTGTGTCATGATCGCAGTAGGAAGTGTGTCAGGAAGCTGTATCATATCTGACTGAGATCGCAGTAGGAAGTGTGTCATGATCGCAGTAGGAAGTGTGTCATGATCGCAGTAGGAAGTGTGTCATGATCGCAGTAGGAAGTGTGTCATGATCGCAGTAGGAAGTGTGTCATGAGGCTGTATCATGTCCATCTGAGATCGCAGTAGGAAGTGTGCATGATTGCGGTAGGAAGTGTGTCATGATCGCAGTAGGAAGTGTGTCATGAGGCTGTATCATATCCATCTGAGATCACAGTAGGAAGTATGTCAGGAGGCTGTATCATATCTGACTGAGATCGCAGTAGGAAGTGTGTCATGATTGCAGTAGGAAGTGTGTCATGATCGCAGTAGGAAGTGTGTCATGATCGCAGTAGGAAGTGTGTCATGAGGCTGTATCATATCCATCTGAGATTGCAGTAGGAAGTGTGTCATGAGGCTGTATCATATCCATCTGAGATCGCAGTAGGAAGTGTGCATGATTGCAGTAGGAAGTGTGTCATGATCGCAGTAGGAAGTGTATCATGATTGCAGTAGGAAGTGTGTCATGATCGCAGTAGGAAGTGTGTCATGATCGCAGTAGGAAGTGTGTCATGATCGCAGTAGAAAGTATGTCAGGAGGCTGTATCATATCTGACTGAGATCGCAGTAGGAAGTGTGTCATGATTGCAGTAGGAAGTGTGTCATGATCGCAGTAGGAAGTGTGTCATGATCGCAGTAGGAAGTGTGTCATGATCGCAGTAGGAAGTGTGTCATGAGGCTGTATCATATCCATCTGAGATCGCAGTAGGAAGTGTGCATGATTGCAGTAGGAAGTGTGTCATGATCGCAGTAGGAAGTGTGTCATGATCGCAGTAGGAAGTGTGTCATGATCGCAGTAGGAAGTATGTCAGGAGGCTGTATCATATCTGACTGAGATCGCAGTAGGAAGTGTGTCATGATTGCAGTAGGAAGTGTGTCATGATCGCAGTAGGAAGTGTGTCATGATCGCAGTAGGAAGTGTGTCATGATCGCAGTAGGAAGTGTGTCATGAGGCTGTATCATATCCATCTGAGATCGCAGTAGGAAGTGTATCATGATTGCAGTAGGAAGTGTGTCATGATCGCAGTAGGAAGTGTGTCATGATCGCAGTAGGAAGTGTGTCATGATCGCAGTAGGAAGTGTGTCAGGAGGCTGTATCATATCTGACTGAGATCGCAGTAGGAAGTGTGTCATGATTGCAGTAGGAAGTGTGTCATGATCGCAGTAGGAAGTGTGTCATGATCGCAGTAGGAAGTGTGTCATGATCGCAGTAGGAAGTGTGTCATGAGGCTGTATCATATCCATCTGAGATCGCAGTAGGAAGTGTGCATGATTGCAGTAGGAAGTGTGTCATGATCGCAGTAGGAAGTGTATCATGATTGCAGTAGGAAGTGTGTCATGATCGCAGTAGGAAGTGTGTCAGGAGGCTGTATCATATCCATCTGAGATCGCAATAGGAAGTGTGCATGATCGCAGTAGGAAATATGTCATGATCGCAGTAGGAAGTGCGTCATGAGGCTGTATCTGGTTTCAGAGTAATTGTTCAGGTAGAAATTCAAAATTACAAGAGAACAATTCTGACTCAGAAAGTTTAGATTACTAAACTTAATTGTATTGTACAGCCAAAAAGTTGAATAAAGAAGTGTGATTAATGAGAAGCAGATGAGCTGGGTGTGGTGCTGTGTGCCTGGGATCCCAGCTGCTCAGGAGGCTGAGGCGGGAGGCTCAATCGAGCCCCAGAGTTCATGGCGAGACCCGTCTGTAAATCGACACATGAATGAGCGAGCAGATGACCCCTGCATTTCACTGTAACTTTTTAGTAAACTTCACCTCAGTCTACTTCCTACTTTATATGTGCTAGATTATTAGTATATTAAAGTAGTGAATATCCCTTGTATTAAAATTTGGATCTTTACATCAATTATTTGCTAAATTATATGACTTTCTCGAGTTTTGCTCTTTATTCTTTACATTATGTAAAGTCTGACTTCAGATGTTCCTCCGAAACGCGAAGTTGATTTTCAGCGAGACCTCACTGCATTTCCTGAATCCCACTCAGGTTGCCGCAGTGCTAATTGTTCCTCAACTTTGTCATGATGATGTGTCATACTCTTAGGTCCAGTAAATGAATATAAGTCTGTAAAATAAATAAAAAGCACAAATCTTAGACATTGAGAAGAGCCACAGGCGGAGCGTGCTTAAGCAGATAATCGGTACACTGTACAAGTTTTTTTTCTGCTTCCTGTTTCCAAAAATGCATATTTCAATATGATACATAAGAAATCTGAGACATTCAGCTAATGAGAGTATTACTGGAAGTTCTTTGCTGTTGTATATATCAAATATCCTGTTACGTATTAAATATCCTGATATTTTACTCTATCGTCTAGGGATATATATACACATAAGATGTGCACGGGTATGCGATTTTTAAATGTAAAAGTGCTGCTATTTGACATGTTTTATTTGACATAAACAACTTTTGGTTTGACTATGGGCCATTTACCCATTGAACCTCCGTTTCCAACTAAAAAACTAGCAAACTGCAGTGAAGGTCTTTATGAGCCTCCCAGCCTGGCAAACCCTGACTGTGTGCCGCCTTGGCAGTCCTATGTGCTTTGTGTGGAATGCTTTGTGGTAGGCACCTTTGACACTCACAGCTATCCTTATTAGACTTAGCCTGTGAGTGCTGGACCCAGGCGTTACTCACGTGCCTCCATGTCTCAGCTGCTGTATCTACACATCACTGTGCTCTCGCTTGTTCCACCTTAGCAAGTTCACATACTGTTGAATTGTGGTTGGATGTGTGTAGCGTGACCTCGTTGAAGTCTGCGTTGCCGACACACCGTTTAGTTGTGGTTGGATGTGTGTAGCGTGACCTTGTTGAAGCCTGCATTGCCGGTTCTTGTGCAGCCATCACCACCACCCCCTCCAGAACTGTTCCATCTTCCTAAATGGAAACTGTCCATCTCCCCCTTCCCCTTCCCCTAAACCTTGGCACCCACCATCTAGTTCTTTCTCTATGGATTGGATGGCTCTAGGGACCTCATGGAAATGGGATCATACAGTATTTGTCCTTTTGTGACTGGCTTCTTTCACTCAGCATAATGTCCTCGAGGTTGAACCACAATGCAGCCTGTGTTAGAATTTCCATCTTTTTTAAGGCTGAATAATACTCCATTGTATGTATGGAACACATTTTGCTCATCCATTTATCTATTGATGGGCACCTGGGTTGCTTCCACCTTTTGGCTGTTGTGAATTATGTGAGACATCAGAGATGAATGTGTCCTTGTCTTGTTGAAGTTCACCAGTTTAAATTATTCCCTAGATATGGATGCTAACAGGCGATAAACTCGAGACAGCTACCTGCATTGCCAAAAGTTCACATCTGGTGTCTAGAACACAAGATATTCATATTTTCAGACAGGTAAGTATGTATCTTAATCACTTTGAATTTTTAAACATTTGTCTCACACAAATGAAGCCTATTGTTTTTGTCAGAATATATATTTATTAATCACTAAATATCTTTTTAAAAAGAACTACTGTAATTTTTTTAATTTATAAAAGCATGTTAAAATAGATATTTTTAGCCACATACATTAATCATGATCAAAGCTGCTTTTTGACGGAATGAACAAACTCTAAGTTCAAAAGTATTTTTTGCTCATACTATTAGTATTATTTGCTATTTTAAAAGTGGCATACTGCAATTATTTTCAATTTGTAAAAATGTATATTGATTAAAAAAATTACATTTTTCTACAAGTTAGACGTATTACATGTTGTCCAGAAGCTGCTGTTGTGAAACAAGCTATAAATACAAAATAGGAATGTGTTTTTAATCACTGCCATTTTCAGAGCAAGTGCTGCCTTAATTAGTTCAAAGAAAATGAATAGAAATGATCTAAGTTTATGTGTTTACTGTATGTATTAGTTATGACTAAATTTAATTCAAACAAAAAATAAAAATTTCTTGGTCTTGATTTATGGTGAGTGAACAGACATTCTCTGTCTGCATCTGTTCTAAGTGAACCACTTGCACCTACAGAAGGGACTGTTTGAATATAATTTACATGTAAATGTAGTTTGTTTTGAAGCATCAGAATCGCAAAGTAGGCCCTGAAGACTACTATTTGCAATTAAACTATTAATGCTTCTGATAAAACTTCAGATCAATTTTTGTTGACTTTTCAGTGTTATAGCACCACAAATTAAATTTTTCACAATAAAACCTACCTATTTAAAGATGAGTCTGAGATTGTTAATTTGAACCACATGAAGCTTTTAATTTATTTCAGTCCTATTAATAGGACTATTAATATATCATTTCTTTTATGCTCCATAAAATCTCCACAGAAAGAATATGAAAAACCAGTTACATTGGTTTCTGAAATGTTTTTGTTCTAAAACAAATGATATTTCAAGATTATGACTTACTCTTACTCTTTTAGGTTTTTTAAAAAATCCCTCAGACACTGAGTAAAAACTAAACTAATGGAGTAAGTTGAAACCCATGGCAGAGACAACACAAGCAATTAAGTATTTTGCATTATTTGACCTATTATGAAAAGAGATGTATTTACATAACACCTTGATTTGAGAGCGTCCTGTCTCTTACCCAATGTGTGGCGATGATGTGTGGTGATGACGTGTGGCGATGAGGAGCTCAGCCTCCCTGGGCTGTGGTGCTCTGTTGGGTGCAAGCCTCGTTCTGCAGAGCCGTGTCCGTAACACTGCAAGTCAGTGACTCTCAGCAGCGCTGCTCCCCACACCAGCCTACCCTGGCCTGTTGCTCTGTGAAATAATCGCCTTGTGGAAATTACAAGAAAATTCTTAATCATTATCGTTGTATGTTAAGGGATTGTATTTATAAAAGGCAATTACCCTCCCAAACTATCCAGAAGGTAATTATTAACTCATAGGCACCCTTTACGTAAATTTCATCAGCGTGGTGATTCCACTGCATTCCTCACTGTACGTTTCCTGCTTGCAGTTGCCACAAATTTGAAAATGATTTGCGTTAACTGAGTGGATAGACACACCCAGCACTGCTGGAGGAATTGGAAAGGACCTTCTTCCGGGTCCGAATACTAAAGCTCCTTTGGTTTTAGATAATAACCCCAAAAATTCCACTGTGACTCTGCAAATAATGCCCTGTTTCTCTGTGCCTCTAACTTAGACAGCATTTTAATTTGGGATTCTTTTTCTCCCTTAATGGAGGTAACCAGTCGGGGAGAGGCACATTTGGAGCTGAATGCATTTCGAAGGAAGCATGATTGTGCACTAGTCATATCTGGGGACTCTCTGGAGGTAAGGCTGGACCCTGAGTGAGTACCTGTCTGTCTGTCTATCTGTCTGTGTCTCTGAGGCAAGGCTGGTCCCTGGCCAAGTGTCTGTCTCTGAGGCAAGGCTGGACCCTGAGTGAGTACATGTCTGTCTGTCTGTCTGTCTGTCTGTGTCTCTGAGGCAAGGCTGGACCCTGGCCCAGTGTGTCTGTCTGTCTGTCCATTCCAGTGCATCAAGGGCTTCTTGAGTCAAGTGCTTTTGCCCATTCGTGCTGTTTTTAGGCAGTTTTCCATTTCATAGCAGTGGTATCTGCCACTCTGGAAAGCAGCCCCAGCCTGAGGAGATGTCAGAGCTGGATCACAGCGATTGTTATTCCTCCTTTACACATTGAGAGCCGGAAAGCTGGGCTGGGTCACGGTGATTGTTACTCCTCGTTAGACATTGAGAGCCGGAAAGCTGGGCTGGGTCATGGTGATTGTTACTCCTCCGTTAGACATTGAGAGCCTGAAAGTGCTGCAGGAGACCTGGAGGAAGAGCGACAAGAGCCTGTCCAGCGCCTTGGTTCTGGCTCTCTGTCATCTCCATGTTGCATCCGCTGGAGTAGGAATGTCCAAAGTAGCTTCATGCCTCGTTTTCTTCGCACGTGTGGCCCCCGGCTGAGGGAACTGTGGCACCGGGGCTGGTGGGAGCCTCCCCCTGCACAGCTTTTGCACAGGCTCCTGGACTTAATCGTCCTGGACCTCTGTTGTTGTTAGTGTCCCCAGAGCAAGCACTCCAAGAAATCTGGCAGAAACTGGCCCAGAATGTCACCAGGTCACATGATGTTTTCCAAGAAAGTCACTAAGGCAGCCTGGATTCCAGGGGAGGGGGATCAGACCAGAAGATCATGTCGTAGCTCAAATCATGGAGGATTCTGTCTGGTACTTCAAGTGGAAGAACTTCCCTGGGCAGGAGAAGGATGGTTCCATGTTATATAGAATGTCTTCCCATGATTTTTATATTTTCCCCTGTCCGTGAGTCCTGTGAAATGATTCACAGAATACTGAAAGGATTGAGAACGGTGGTGTCTGTTGGCTTTGCTCCCCCATGGTTTTGCACTTTCTGCATTACACAAATCTGGGACAGTGTTGTTGACCATTAGGCAAAATAACACAGTCTTTGTTTTCCAGGTTTGTCTAAAGTACTACGAGCATGAATTTGTGGAGCTGGCCTGCCAGTGCCCCGCCGTGGTGTGCTGCCGCTGCTCGCCCACCCAGAAGGCCCGCATTGTGACACTGCTGCAGCAGCACACAGGGAGACGCACCTGCGCCGTCGGTGAGAGCCGCCCACCCTGCTCACGGGGAGGTCTCCAGAGAAACCCGTAGGCTGACATTGATGGGCAAAGTTTGTTCCATCTCTAAAACTAGATTGATTTCATCTCCATTCATGGAAGTTTCTGAAATAGCTTCTGATGGTAAAAATGAAAAACGTGATGATGGATGGGGTTTTATTTTATCTCACTTTTCTTGCTTCGCAGGTGATGGAGGAAATGATGTCAGCATGATTCAGGCAGCAGACTGTGGGATTGGGATTGAGGGAAAGGTAGGTTCACCCTTTTATCAACACATCAACACACACTCAGCACACAGTCAGCACACATCAACACGACTCAGCACATGCTGGGCCATTGTACACTCAGCACCTACTTGGTCAGTGCACGTCAGCACGTGCTTAGCGTACACTCGGTCAGCAAACACTCAGCACATGCTTGGTCAACACACATCAGCATGTGCTCAGCGCACAGTCAGCACACACTAGGCACGTTCGGTCAGCACACATCAGCACATGCTCAGCGCACAGCACACACTCGGCACATGGTCAGCACACGGTCAGTGCACGTCAGCACGTGCTCAGCGCACAGTCAGCGCACAGCACACATTCAGTCAGCGCACGTCAGCACGTGCTCAGTGCACAGTCAGCACACACTCGGCACACATTCGATCAGCACGTGCTCAGCACACACTCGGCACATACTTGCTCAGTGCACATCAGCACATGCTCAGCACACACTCGGCACACTTGTTTAGCACACTACACACACTCAGCACACACTCGGCCAGCACACGTCAGCACATGCTCAGCACACACTCGGCACACACTCGGTCAGCGCACGTCAGCACGTGCTTAGTGCACAGTCAGCACACACTTGGCACACATTCAGTCAGCGCACATCAGCATGTGCTCAGCGCACAGCACACACTCGGCACACACTTGGCCCACTCGTTTAGCACACTACACATGCTCGGCACACACTCGGTCAGCGCACATCAGCACATGCTCAGCACACTTGGTACACTTGTTTAGCACTACTCTGCTTGGCACACACTTGGTCAGCACACATCAGCACATGCTCAGCACACATTCGGCACACATTTAGCACACTACATGCTTGGCACACACTCGGTCAGTGCACGTCAGCATGTGCTCAGTGCACAGTCAGCACACACTCGACACACAGCACGTGCTCAGTGCACAGTCAGCACACACTCGACACACAGCACGTGCTCAGTGCACAGTCAGCACACCCTCGGCACACACTCGGTCAGCTCACGTCAGCATCTGCTCAGTGCACAGTCAGCACACACTTGGTCAAAACATGCTCAGCACACACTCGACACAACTCGACACATACTTGCTCGGTGCACATCAGCACGTGCTCAGCACACACTCGGCACACTTGTTTAGCACACTGCACACGCTCGTTCAGCGCACGTCAGCACGTGCTCAGTGCATGCCTGGTCAGTTTACACTCAGCACATACTCATCGCATGCTTGGTCAGCACAGTCGGCACATGCTCGGTGAATGCGCACTTGGTCAACACGTGTGGTCAGCACACAGTCAGTCAGCACAGCCTGAAGAGCCTGGTGTGTCCCGGGCACTGAACTGTACATTTGAATAAAGGAGGAGTTGGTCAGAATCCCCCGCTTTGACCTCACATTTCATAATGTCAATCCTGCCACGTGCATTACAGCCCAGCCCTCGACGACCTGCTGTTGGCAGAGAGGCGTACAGGGAGGTGTCACTCGTAGTCACCTGCCCTAGGGCTCAGCTCAGGTGTTAGCAGATCCCCCACGAGCCTGTCCGTGGCCTCCCTCCTGTTCTCCACGCGCCATTCTCCGTGTGGTTGCCTGTGTCTCCTGGCCTACTGAGCTGGGGTTTGAGGTTCGTCTTCCGTGCCAGCTTTATCTGTGTTACTATCTCCTTCTCCACAGTCACTTAAATATTAATAAAGACACACCTAGAAAGACCTGGGAAATTCACCCAGCTCAAGCAAGCGTGGCTTTTTCCTTGGCTACTTCGTTTTGTAATGCCTTACAACAGCGTTGTGAAAGAGGGGATAGATTGTTTCTTTAAATATGAAAAAACAAGAGAATTGTCTTGAAGCAGCCCAAGATTATAGGGGTGTCCTCCCACAGGGCTGGCCCATGTCAGATCATAGGGGTGTCTTCCAACAGGGCAGGCCCACACTCAGATCACAAGGGAGTCCTTCAACAGGGCTGGCCCGGACTCTGCAGCTCTGCTGACTCCTGTGACACCTATGGTCTGTCGGAGCCGAGCTCTCCTGAAGCACTTGTGAGAGCCTGGGCTGGTGCTGGGGGCTCTTCCTGCCCCTGTGCCTAAGACATAGGACCTGTCCCCATCGACATAACTGAAGCTTTAAAAGTTCTGCAGAGAGAACTTCAGTCTTTGTAAAATTTAGGCTGAGTTCTAAAACTCAGCTTTTGGAGTCTGATTTCCAGCATCCGCCGTGTTTGAAAAGGCCCCGTGTGCTTTTCTTTCAGGAGGGGAAACAGGCCTCGCTGGCGGCCGACTTCTCCATCACGCAGTTCCGGCACATTGGCAGGCTGCTCATGGTGCACGGGCGGAACAGCTACAAGAGGTCGGCGGCACTCGGCCAGTTCGTCATGCACAGGGGCCTTATCATCTCCACCATGCAGGTACTAAGCCTTCTGTGCTGGCACCCATGGAGGGCAGGGTCCAGGAAGGGCAGGGTCCGGGAGGGGGGTGCTGAGTGCTGCCGGAAGAACCTGGGCTGTGCTTAGGAGTTAGCGAGGACCCTGAGAGGCTTGGGGCCACAGGTGCTCATGGAACTGACGGTTGTCTTCGTCTGTGGGCTCTCTCTCCAGGCTGTGTTTTCCTCAGTCTTCTACTTCGCATCCGTCCCTTTGTATCAGGGCTTCCTCATGGTGGGGTAAGTTAAACTCAGCACCTGCCAGCTCATCCAGGGGAGGACTTCTATCTTGGGAAAAAAAAAAAAATATATATATATATAGAAGATTCTTGATACAGTCATCGTTTAGAATGAATAATACTGACGTAAAAACGACATTTTACTTGGGTGAACTTCAAGACAGCACCTGCACACTTGTTCCTCCTGGGATTTTCTTATTAGATTTTGTTTTCAAGTGGAAGCCATAGTTTGTGTCAGGAGCTGTGTTGGATCTGAGATTTTTAAAGGGTCCTGTGGCAGAAGGTGGAGGGGCAGAGTGGCCACTGACAGACCCTCCCAGCTCTCTGCAGGCTGCCCTCCCCTGGCTGGGGCTTCATCCGGCTGTGCAGCGTGGCCAGCAGCAAAGAGAGAACAGGAAGTGCAGGGACATGGCGTGGCATGCTTCGAAGCAAACACTGTCAATCTCTCCCGGGCAGGAATGGAATCTCATTTTCAAAGATAACAGCACCAGGGCTGGGCGCAGTGGCTCATGCCTGTAATCCCAGCGCTTTGGGAGGCTGAAGTGGGCGTGGGTGGATCACCTGAGGTCAGGAGTTCGAGACCAGCCTGGCTAACATGGCGAAACCCTGTCTCTACTAAAAATACAAAAAAATTAGCCAGGCATGGTGGTGTGTGCCTGTAATCCCAGCTACTCAGGAGGCTGAGGCACAAGAATCGCTTGAACCTGGGAGGGGGAGGTTGCAGTGAGCTAAGATCGTGCCATTGCACTCCAGCTTGGGCAGCAAAGTCAGACTCCATCTCAAAAAACAAAGATAACAGCACCAGTGTCTTAGAAAAGGACACCAAAAGCGCAGCAGGCATACGATGTGCATTGAAAGCTGAGCTGATTTTGCTGCTGTATCTGCAAAACAGGAGCTTCCTGTGAAGAGTGAATAGGTGGGAATTTCTTTTTTCCTCCTCCTTTGTGGTTATGCCTAGAAATGAAATCAGTGTGACTGTTGGTGTTGGCAGCAAACTAAAAGCAGCCGCTCACCTGCCACTGACCTCCCTGACCTCTGCAAAGCTCATGCCCACCTTAACCAGGTTCCACTCCACAAAGAGTCTCAGAAAATACTTTAATAGTAGCAGCCACTGGCCTCGATGCTCTCGGCGTTGAACATGCTTTCATCCTCACCTTGTCCCCACTTCATGTGTGAGAAAAGTGAGAGACCCAGAGAGCTCAGAAACTTGCCCATGGGAGGCCCACCTCAGACCTGAGTCGTCAGGGGCTGACGCCAGGTGCTGCTCCTCACCGTCATGCAGCCACTGAGCTTACCCCAGGTCCACAGAGAAACAGACAGAGTCCTTTCTCCCTGCAGAGCTGTTTCTAGTCTGCAGTCTAAACACCGTTTCACTCGACAGCTCCCTGAATCCCAGGAATTCCTCACAATTTTAGCAAAATACAGGGAAATATCAGTCTGTGCATGTGTTAGGTTTTTGTTAAACATGTGAGGTCCTCTTAAGTCACCTTTTTCCTGAGTCAGAATCACTGAGATTCTGACTCTGTCATCCTGAGCCGTCCAAGGAGCATGCACAGAGCCAGCACTTGGGTCTCTGCCTTCCTTCCGTCTCCAGTCTTCAGGTCCTCTCTGTCCTCTGGCCTCCACACATGATGTCCCCTTGGCCTAGACCACTGCCAGATGTCCCCATTGTCCTTGCTTCCCTGGGAGGCCCCGCCCCCACCACGGTGCACCTGCACACCCCCAGGCTGCACAGTTGTATTACCAGTTAGCGTCCTATTCTCCTGCGTGCAAGTCACAAGGTATATCGGGTCCTTGTACCTGCTGTGAGTTTGTCAGCGTGAACTTCAGTGCGTGCAAATTTCAGAGGAGGGCCAGACTCTGGCGGATTCTAGGCCCCCCACCCCAAGCCTCAGGACAGCTGAGCTGTGGGGCTTACAGCTACCAAGACTCCTGGGGCACCTGCCTCGGACTCCACGTCCTTCGCCTGCACATGTTAGCACCGTTCCTCCCAAGATATCAGCAGCCTGTCCTGTGGTCTTAAAAATCACTTTGAATAAAGTAGGTGAGAGCCTAGGGAAACCTTTGCAGGTGTCTTCAGGCTTCTCTTACCCCTAGCCCTTCATCTTGGCACAAGTGCCTATGTTTTAGGCCCCTGCCTGCTATAATCACTCAGGGAATAACCCCCCCATGATCGTAAGCATTGCAGACTCTCTTTTTGTGGCCCACAAGGAAAGCGCCGTCATCGGCCCTGGGCTCTCCTGGCTACTGAGGCTCCCTCAGCCCCAGTATGAGGTAGCACAGGACAGCACTGTGCATCCATGGTGTCAGCTTGAGCCTTGTTTCATGTCTCTACGTGACCGAAGAATGTCCCAGCAACCTCCCAACTAATAGCCCTTACAGTTGATGGAAATGCTGGTAGGATTTGTGCTAATATTCTCAGCTTTCCGTGAATTCCAGTAGTGTTTCCTATAGTACTTCAAACAAAGGTGAAAAATCCTAAAGGTACAGTAAGTGCTAACTCTTTTTAAATAAGTTTTCCCATTGCCTACGTCTTTACAGTAATTATTACATTAGTTACTTTTTTTTTTTTTTGAGACAGAGTCTTGCTCCGCCGCCCAGGCTGGAGTGCAGTGGTGTGATCTCAGCTCGCTGCAACCTCTGCCTCCTAGGTTCAAGTGATTCTCCTGCCTCAGCCTCCCAAGTAGCTGGGATTACAGGCATGTGCTACCACGCCCGGCTAATTTTTGTATATTTTTAGTAGAGACGGGGTTTTGCCATGTTGGCCAGGGTGGTCTCGAACTCGTGACCTCAAATGATCCACCTGCCTCAGCCTCCCAAAGTGTTGGGATTACAGGCATGAGCCCATTCGTCCGGCCTAGTTATTTTTAAATAGTACAGAATTTGCACAGTAATACTGATTGCATCTTGAGTTTGAACAGTGTGTTTCTTCCTTGGAAGTCATAGAAAAGCATAACCCTTCTCACCTTTCATATTTTAAAAATCATAGATTGGAAACATTAAAAGGAAAATGTGGGGGACCATGGAGATTATTCTTTAAAGAACTACTGCTTGGGTTAGTGAGGCCTGTGCCTGCCTCACAGCCCGAGTGCTCTGCAGTGTCCCCAGCTCCTGTTCCTACAGCTCTTCTTTATAATGGGCTTCATGTAAAGTAACTCTGAGTGTCCGTCACAAAAGAAACGTCTGTGACTTTCTTAAGCACTCATACTCTGAATTGAGTTAGATGGGAGCTTTGGAGGGGCGATGCCTTTAGTTAAGTTTCTTTGAAAATAAATAATGAGTTTGCCTTCACCTAGAAAATAAATACCAAGAAGTGGGCAAAAACCAACATGATGTTTTTACAAAGTAACATCTAACTAAAACAAAATCATGTCTATGATAGAGAAACTGGCTCTAGAACCTAGAGGACAGTTGATAGAATTTAATTCCACAGATATGGTTTTCATCTGCATTCATTTCATCAGCTCTGGAGGGAACTGTTGGCCCAGGTGACTTTCCTGAAGCAAGAGGCCCTAGGAGCAGGAAGGACTAGGCATACTCAGTGCACAGCAGGGAAACCCAGGGAGGGACCAGGGACCATGGGGGCCGCGAAGGTGGTGATGGGGAAGCCTAGGGGGATGGGGGATGGGGCAGCAGGAGGGGCTGGGAGAGACAGGACAGCCTGGGGAGGCTCCTGTGACCCCCCAAGCCCACCCTGTCCTTGCCCCCCAAGCAGGCCTGGGGAATGCCATGCGCTCCCCCCAGAAAGAGAGCTCCTAGGCCAAGTCCTCATGGGGAACCTCTGTAGGGTGCAGCGTTGTGCACTTTGGCAAGTTGGAGGCTCTGAGAGAGACTTCTGATTTCATGAGCCCACAACTCATGTTCCACGAAAATGCTTTGGGAAACGCTAGTCTGAACTGGCCGGAGGTGTCTCCCCAGAGATTCTGGCAGCTGCCCGCGAGGACCTCACACACAGCGCCACGTCATAGCAGCCATTCCTGGGTGTGAGTCTTCTTTATACCCTTGCTAGTGACTCAGATGGATAGCCTGTGAGTGCTCTCGTTAAAGTTAGATTGAACCTTAATTGAGCACCAAGAAGGTGCATGACATTCCGAGAGAGAGCTCTGGGCAGGAGGAGCACAGGCAAGTCCCTCGAGGAGCCGTGTCCAGACCTGCAGGAACGGGAGGCTCTGGGTTTATCAGAGAGGGTCTTGAGAACTTCTGCTTCCAGCCATGATAAACAGATTTATCTTCCAAGCCTAATCAAATGGAAAACACAAGAAAACACGTGAAACAAATGTTTTCAGACATTGGATAAGAAGCTGGGGACAGGGATGCCTCAGAGAAGAGAAACAACTCTCCCACGTCTAGAACGAACAGACAGAGGGCCTCGAAACCTCTGTGTTTCAACAGCCAGATGGCCTCGAAACCTCTGTTTCAACAGCCAGAGGGCCTGGAAACCTCTGTGTTTCAAGAGTCCTCGTACCTGCTGTGAAGTTTGTCAGAGTAAACTTCAGTGTGTGCAAATCTCAGAGGAGGGCCAGGCTCTGGTGGGTTCTAGGGCCCCCCAGCCTGTGCCCAGATCGGCACAGACTTCCTAAGCATGAACATCGTGATGCATGGAGAATAAACTGACATGAAGGACTTCATAAAAATTAAGTTTTTGCTCTTCTAAACACAGTACTAATCAAGTAAAAAGGCAGACAAGAAGAAAATACTTTCAGTACATATCTTCAACTCAACGATCAGACAAACAACTCGGTTTTTTTTTTTAAGATGAAAGATTTGAACATTCATCACAAAAGAAGACATAAGAATGGCCAGTAAGCACAAGAAAATGTATTTAACATCATTAGTTACCAGGAAGGATAAATTTAAGCCACAGAGAGAGTTCAGGCTTTACCACCACGGAGGCCAGGCCGAAAGGCCGAGTGGCGTGTTGGCAGGCGGGCAGCAGCGTGGCACTGCTGGTGAGAGTGCAGATGGTCCAGCCACTCCAGAAAGCAGGCTGGCAGTTTTTATGAAATTAAACATTTGCTGCCCCATGCCCCAGCAACCTCCCTCCTCAGTGTTCACCCAGGAAAAAGGAAAACACTCATGCTTCCACGCAGACCGGTACCGGGACTCTCACCCCTTCAGCTGTGATCTCCACAGACTGGGAAAACACCAACGGCCATCCACCAGGGGGTGGAAGAGCTGCACTGTGTCCATAGTGTGAGACACTGGCCTGCAGCACAGAGAAAGCAGAGGACACGCTCGGCAAGGTGGGCGAGCCCTGACACCGCTGGCCCGGAGATACCCACTCGCAGAGAGCAGAGAACACCCAGAGAGAATAGCCAGGTGTTAGAGAGCCTGCGGGGAACAGCCATTTATGTGGGACTCACGACAGCGAGGGAGGCAGGGGTCTCCCACCTGGCGCATCACAGGCCTCCTTCTTGCGGGTGATGGAGATGCTCTGTGTCATGGTCACACAGCAGTTCCATGACACTTGTCAAAATTCATCACATGCTGAAGGTTATACCTCAAGAAAGTAGGTTTATGAAAAGGAGGCAGCAGTGGGTTTTTGTTGTTAAAGGTTGAAGAGATAGGGAAATTTTTGGCATAAATAAAGCAAGAGTTCTTATAAATGCGCTATACAGAAATTGTGACTGCCTGTGATCCTTCCTGGTGGTGTGAGTGAGTCAGAAACCACACGGCTGAGTATCCGCACACCTGTGTGCGCACAGAACAGGATGCTCATCCCTCAGCGGCATCGCGAGGGGATGGCCCGCCATCTTTCCTCCTGGTTGGGCTCTTGAATTATTTGGACCTGTTCCTAAATTCTTTTTTTTTTTTTTTTTTTTTTGAGACGGAGTCTCGCTCTGCCGCCCGGGCTGGAGTGCAGTGGCGCGATCTCGGCTCACTGCAAGCTCTGCCTCCCGGGTTCACGCCATTCTCCTGCCTCAGCCTCCCAAGTAGCTGGGACTACAGGTGCCCGCCACCACGTCTGGCTAATTTTTTTGTATTTTTAGTAGAAACGGGGTTTCACCATGTGAGCCAAGATAGTCTCAATCTCCTGACCTCGTGATCCGCCCGCCTCGGCTTCCCAAAGTGCTGGGATTACAGGCGTGAGCCACCGTGCCCGGCCCCTGTTCCTAAATTCTAAGCAGAGTGGGAGTTGTTCAAAGAAAGTTAACAAAAGTAATTAAAGATTTTGAGGGAAGTACACACAAACAGTGTTGTACAAGTTTAACGTAATAAAGAAATTAAAGATTGAATTTCTGGATAGAGTTCTCTAAGCATGTAGATATTTAGTGCCCAGCAGTAACCCATCAAGAAAACACAATGATGTGAAATAGACTAAAAGTACCTTAGAAGAAAATGTTTCATACAGAACCCACAATAGTTTTAAAAATAGAACGGTCTGCATTTAATGACCATGGAATCTCAGTCATATTAAAACAGAATATAGCCTTTAGGTATCCACATGTTTCAAGGCTAAAATATAACATGGTGTCATGGGTGTTTCTGGTTCTCTGCCACGGGGTAACTTTCCCAACTTGAGATAACTATGAGAATGCGTTCTCATAGGTGACAATGTCATTTAACAACAACAAAAAAAAAACCCCAGCCAAGTGCAGTGGCTCATGCCTGTAATCCCAGCACTTTGGGAGGCCGAGTTGGGAAGATTTCTTGAGGCTATGAGTGTGAGACCAGCCTGGGAAACATGGTGAGACCCCATCTCTACAAGAGAACATTAGCCGGGCATGGTGGTACACACCTGCGGTCCCAGCTACTCAGGAGGCTGAGGTGAGAGGATCAGCTGAGCCCAGGAGGTCAAGGCTGCAGTGAGTCGTGATGCACCATTGTACTCCAGCTTGGGCCACAGAGTGAGACCCTGTCTCAAAAAAAAAAAAAAAAAAAAAAAAACCCAGCCCCACTTCCAGCCCAGCTCCACTTCCAGGACGGTGGGAAGTGAGGTAGATGGGTTCCTCCCTGCTCCTTCTGCTAAGTTCAGCTGGAAACTGAGCATCACACACAGAAGGCTCTGAGTGGGGAGCGAGGTGAACAGAGGGGGCAAGGGGCGAGGCGGCAGGAGCTCCCCGGGTTTTCCAACAGCTGGAGCTGAAGGAGCCGGCAGCCTGGAAACGCCCATGGGTGCAGAAATTTAAAATTTGAAAGTCCCAGCGAGGTCCCAGCCTCTCCAACCGCAGGTCCACGAAAGGGGCGCCAGGAAGACAGATGATTTTCAGATGATCGTCACTGTACTGCAGCCAGATGCCAGGGAAGGGCTGTGCCCGCCTCCCCCTCCCCAAAAAGGCAAGTGGAGAGCTGAAAGTGCCACTTCACGAGATGCAGCGACGCACCCGGCATCTCCAGGGTGATGGAATGGGAGGAGGCAGGACTGCATCCCCAGTGAAGGGGTAATGAGCCCCTCAGTGTCGGTGGAGGCCGCATGGGGAGCCTGAACCCCTGCCCCTGCACAGCAGCAAGAACAGCGCCCTCCTCTCCCCACCAGAGCAGGGTCAGCACCCTTCAGAAAATTCAGTCTTTACCCGGAATGTCAGGGTTTCCATCGGAGTCCCTTGCCATACCAAGAACCAAGAAGATTTCAAGGTGAATGGAAAAAAGACAGTCAATAGAAGCCAGCCCTGAGATGGCAGAGATGCTAGAATTCTCTGACAAAGACTGGGAAACAGTCATTACCAACATACTGGGAGCAAATGGCAAAATAGAACAGCCCAGCAGACAAGATACAGAGCAGAACCAAATGGAAATCTTAGAGATGAGAAATAACCCAGACAAAAAAATGCCGTGACTGGGCTCAGCAGCAAAATAGAAGGGACAGAGGAAGGACGCAGTGAACTGGAAGACAGAAAAACAGAAAGTCCTCAATCTGAACAAGAGAGAAAATTGACCGAAAAAAAATGGATCAGAGCCTTAGGGACAGCAAGATGGTAACTGTACCGTTTGTGCCGTGGGAGCCCTGGCGTCTGTACCGTTTGTGCCGTGGGAGCCCCGGCCGCTGTACCGTTTGTGCCGTGGGAGTTCCAGGGGAGAAGAGACAGGGCAGGGCTAGGAAAGTACGTGAAGGAATAAAGGCTGAAAACCTCCCAGATTTGGCAAAAGACATAAATGTACAGATTCAAGAAGGTAAGCAAACCCTGAACAGGATAGTCAAAGAAATTCACACCAAGATAATCATAATCAAACTGATGAAAACCAGAGACAAACCCATTGAAAGCAGCCAATGAGGAGACGGGGTACTTTGGGGATGACTGGAAACCGTGCAGGCAGAGGGACTCAAGTGCCAGAGAAAGGCCTCATGGGCACGGGACGCTGCAGCCAGTGAGGGCCGCTTCCGGAAAGGAAAGGGGGTGTTGGCAAGACTCGTGTCCAGCAGTGCTTAAAGAATCTCCAAGCTCAGCCATGAAGGAGCAGTCCAGTTAGGAAAAGGACAGAAGGCGCAGAGACGGCCACCCTCTGTGTGAGGGGACGCACAGACTGCAAGCAAGCTGGTGAAATGATGCCTGCATCTTCAGCCCTGTACAGAGCCCAGGTTAGACCACAGGACGCTCCGCCTCACACCTGCCAGAATTGTGGGGAAGAGTCACAGAAACTGGATAGCTCTTATATTGCTGTAGGAGTGTAAATCCTACCATCTGGAAGATGTTTTAGCAATTTCTTTGAAAGACTATACCACCACCATGTGACCTAGCACTCATGCTCCTGGGCGTTTATACCATCTCACTCGGCACTCCTGTCCAAAATAAATGGAAACTTCGCCAAAAAACCTGTGCAGTGAATATTTACAGCAGTTTTATTTGTGATCAAAAACTAGGACTAACCCAGATGTAACTTCAGTGGTTGAGCACACTGTGGTTCATTTGCCTGCCACAAAATAGTAGTCAGCAATAGAAAGAAAGAAGCTACTGATACAGCAGCAACCTAGGTGAATCTCCAGAGAATTGCGCTGTGTAAAAGATGCCAGTCCCCGAAGTTAACCTGCTGTACAGCTCCATTTGCATAGCATGCCATTTGCATAGCATCCCATTTGCATAGCATGCCATTTGCATAGCATGCCATTTGCATAGCATTCCATTTGCATAGCATTCTTGAAATGACCAGATTAGAGATGGGGAATGGCTTCATGGTGGCCAGGGATTAGGGAGGAGGCAGCAGAGGGAAGTGGTTGCAGCTACAGAGCAGCCGCAGGAGGGACCCTGTGTGAGGGGTGCCCT
Organism: Pongo pygmaeus; assembly: GCF_028885625.2. NCBI lineage: Eukaryota > Metazoa > Chordata > Mammalia > Primates > Hominidae > Pongo > Pongo pygmaeus. The sequence goes on from NC_072390.2 coordinate 94,631,276, forward strand.
GGGTCTGGGGGTGTCCATGTGAGGGACCGTGTGTGAGGGGTGCTCTGGGTCTGGGGGTGTCCCCCTGGTGGTGAGGGGTGCTCTGGGTCTGGGGGTGTCCGTGTGGACCCTGGTGGTGAGGGGTGCCCTGGGTCTGAGGGTGTCCGTGTGGACCCTGGTGGTGAGGGGTGCTCTGGGTCTGGGGGTGTCCGTGTGGGTCCTGGTGGTGAGGGGTGCTCTGGGTCTGGGGGTGTCCGTGTGGGTCCTGGTGGTGAGGGGTGCCCTGGGTCTGGGGGTGTCCGTGTGGGTCCTGGTGGTGAGGGGTGCCCTGGGTCTGGGGGTGTCCGTGTGGGTCCTGGTGGTGAGGGGTGCCCTGGGTCTGGGGGTGTCCATGTGGGTCCTGGTGGTGAGGGGTGCCCTGGGTCTGGGGGTGTCCGTGTGGGTCCTGGTGGTGAGGGGTGCTCTGGGTCTGGGGGTGTCCATGTGAGGGACCCTGTGTGAGGGGTGCTCTGGGTCTGGGGGTGTCCGTGTGAGGGACCGTGTGTGAGGGGTGCTCTGGGTCTGGGGGTGTCCGTGTGAGGGACCCTGTGTGAGGGGTGCTCTGGGTCTGGGGGTGTCCGTGTGGGTCCTGGTGGTGAGGTTCACACTGCAGTTATCTAACATGTTACCATTGGGAGAACTGGGTAAACATCACAGAAGGTCTCGGTGCTATTCCTGACAACTGCATGTGAGTCTACAATGATCTCAACATAGAAAGGTAAACATTTTTAAAAATCATTCTTCTACCCATAAGCATTTGTGACTTACAGAACATGCTACTGTGCTCTGAGATAAATAGTCAGTCTCCGCAATCATCTTACTTGGTTGCCAACTTACTTTGTTGGTTTTTGTGGAGTATTTTTTGGTGTTTTTGAAGCTGTGACCTCTAATCCAGAGGTCTGTTTCTAGCTGTGTGGTAGAAGTTTCTCAGGCCCATTGCACTCCGCTCTTGGTCTTGCAGGTATGCCACCATATACACCATGTTCCCAGTGTTCTCCTTAGTGCTGGACCAGGATGTGAAGCCGGAGATGGCGATGCTCTACCCGGAGCTGTACAAGGACCTCACCAAGGTACGGGCCTCAGGCAGGCTGTCTGCCTCACGACTAGCACCCACATCTGGCATTTTACACGAGTGAGAAACAGGCCAGTCAGGAGGCATTTCCAAGCATTTTGTGAAAAACGATTCTCTGTCCTTCAAGATGTTTTTTATGTCTCCTAATTATTGTTGGCATTTTCTCTTTGAGTTAAACTTCAAAAGGGGAAAAACATCTCAGGGAAAAAAATTTCTCAAATATTTGCAATAAAGCTCTAATAGCATACATACAATTAGAATTGTAAAAGATATTCTAACCATTTGTGGAACTTTTGTGAAGTGAGCTCACCAAATGTCAGAGAAGAGCTCGCTGTGTAATTTCTGTAGAAAGGCTCCCCCGGACAGCGTCGCTGCACCTGCTGCAGAAGTAGCATTCCAAAGCTGGGGAACCCATGGGCTGCACGTTTTCTGTGTATTTCCAAGTTTGTCAGTAGTTGTGGATTTCAGAATTATCCCTGAAAAGTGATAACATGTGTCTGTCCCTAGGGTCCATAGACTATTTTTGCAGTGATGTCACCAAGAAAAAAATCCACCCCAGAAAACTTCAGTCACCTGAAACTCTGAGAAAGATGGATTTATTTGGCTTAAAACTGTGCTCTGTTAGGATTAAAGGAGGCTTTGAATTTATCATATTCTTTACGACAGCATATTTTATAGCATAGAACGTGTAAGGATACGGGGTAGAAGAGAGGCTCAGCTCTGCAGACACAAATCATGGTAACTCTGGTATTTTCCACAAAGCTAGCTGTTTTGAACCAACATTGAGAACAAAATCCACTAACCGCAATTAAATTTAGATTTACAATCGATAAATGACAGGTGTCTGAAATTATCAACTCAGATTTTTAAAGCAGTAGCTGTATGGTAAAGAAAGAATTAGATTAGGCATTAAAAAGAAAGCTAATGACTACCTAACAAACAGATTCTAGTCCAGCTAACCACTCATTAACCAACTAGATTCTTACCTAGCTAACCGCAAACTGAGAAACTAGACTCCTGTCTATCTAACTAGTAACTAACAAACGATACTCTATCTAATACAGCTAACCACTAACAAACTAGACTCTTATCCAGCTAACCACTGACGAACTAGACTCTAGTCCAGCTATAACCACTCATTAGCCAGAGAGGTGCTGGGTAAGTCATGTTAACTTTTTGATTTCTTGATGTTATTGAAATGGTCTAATGAAATAAAGACTTTAAAGTTTCTTGAAAAAAATAAAGAATTCTCATTACTGTTATAATCAAGACAAATAAAGCTAGTTACCAGTATCACATGAAATATAAATATCAAGCATTATTATCATGATGGTGGTATCATCGTGAGTACTGGGAAACATCATCCCAGGTCACATCTACTACAACTAGAAGAAAGACCGGTTAAGTATCTTAAACTGATGAAACCATTGTGATAAAGTACAGCAGAGTAAGGAGCAAAGATCCAAAAACTTCGGGAAGCTAGTGTGAATAATGATCATTTTAGTAGCATATGCATTTCCTCATTCCCAGAGACTCTAAAAATGTTTACCTAAATGCTGCCTTACAAACATATGGGAACAAGCTTTTCATGTACGAACGTAAACCTCGATGTGCTACCCTCAACCCTAGGAAACCAGCACCCAAGCAGGGCAAAGGTCACCAGGGGTCTTGTAGCCCCAGCCGGTGCTCCCGGATCGCTGGGCTGGGAGAAACTTGTCATAGGACTGTCATGCCACAGCCATCTTGACCGGCTATTGGAGTGGGACAGTAACACGTTTTTACTGTTTTCAAGGATTTAGATTGTACCCACCGGTCTCTTTCTTTGTGGATATCTAAATCGCTCTAGTAACGAGGGTCATAGGGCCACAGGTGTCTGACGGAGCAGCTAATTATCCGTAACTGCGGCCATGGAATCACTAAGTTCTGTGTTACTCACTGGTGCCGTTGAACCCTGTTCACTTCTGATTGTGTTGGATCTCATTAGGGGTATTAAATTTCCATTTTTGTTAAGGTGATCAACAATTTAGAATGTTTTAGTATCCTAGAGTCAGGTCACCATCCCTACATTTTTTTTTTTTTTTTTGGTCAAGAATTCAGTCACTCATTTTCTCTAAGCTTCTTTTCTTCAACATCTTATCTGCATTGTAACTTTTTTTTAATCTACTACTCTTCAAATTCTTTGAAAAGAAAATAGCACTAAAGTACTGAGCCACTAAAGTTTAATTTAGTTATTTTTTCTTATTGAAGCTAAAGAACTATTTTGGAGCTTTCTGTTCCTTCTGAACAGTTCGCCAAGGTAGCACATACTGCAGCACTCTGTGTTGTTGTCTGATGATCGGGGCAGCTGGAGACTGGATGTGCCGACGCAGTCTATCCACGCCGGTCAGTGTCAGTGGACACCAAGTCCCCTGTCCGTCGGCTCAAGCTCCTGCGATGTAGGACAACATAGCCCTGCTCTCAACAACTCTGTGTTCTAGTCAGGATGAGAAAGCAGTGAATCAGTGGCATAGAGCAACAGCATAAAGGGCCGCAGGCTGCAGTGTGAGTAACAAGAGCATAAAGGGCCGCAGCCTGCAGTGTGAGTAACAACAGCATAAAGGGCCACAGCCTGCAGTGTGAGTAACAACAGCATAAAGGGCCACGGACTGAAATGTGAGTGGCTGACCAGCGAGTGCCGGTCCAGTCAGTTCTGAGTCACATATCTCAGGTCACTGTAAATTTATAAAATACCTTCAGAGGCAAGCCAGGGAGGCAAGGCGTGCATTCCCTGCACACACAAAAAGATTCAACTGGAAAGAAAATCTCCTCTTTTTTATGTGTATTTGATAACCAGTCTTTATAATCTAAAAGTACAAATAAGGCACGCATTGTAAATGTCACTTATTGTCCTAATGAGTTAGCCAACCTCAAGTATAAACATTTGTGCCCTGCTGTGTCTCAATGGCCTGAGCCACGTGTGGACACAGTATCTGTCAAGTCAGTATTTGATAAACAAATGAGGCAGTGAATGAATCAGTTAAACCAAGAGTCAGGATTTCCGTCGCTTTCCTAAAACTATGTAGCTTTTATTCTTTACAGAAAATGGTATATTTGCAACAATATTTTGTTGTTCTTTTGAAGCTCAAATTCTGCTTTGAATTATTAAGCTTTACTCATGATGAGTTCAGGCACTTAATTTTCTGGATGCCAATAAGACAGGAAACTGACCTACTGGTCTCTCTCCTAACTCTGCACATGTCTTCATTCATTCTGAATGGTGTGTAACCACTTAGAGAAGCTAGTTACTCCAAGATCCAGGCATCAGGACTAGTAAGGTGACCCTGGTTAACTGAGCCAGCCCACGTGGTCCCAAAATATCTCAGACTGTGGCTGTGAATTTTGTTACCAATTCATAATCTTACATTACCAGCTAACTCCAGAGACATTTGATTTGTAGTTGTGCTAATTGTAAAGATATCAAGTAGGTAATATACAGTTCTTCATAAAATCTTTGAAGCCATTAGGTATTGAACCATTCGGACCCCTTCACTATTTTTTATTTTCTGTAGAATACTCTCAAATGGTTTTATCTTTTGAAATGTATATTTGTATACTTATATTATTTTGAAAATAATAGTGAATAAGACAATAAAAGGAAATTTAAAACATTGAGATTAGGAAGGAGGAAATAAAAATATCTCTGTTTGTAGATGCTATAATTTTCTATGTAGAAAATCCCAAGGAATCCACACACATACAACCTCCTATACTAGTAAACTTCATAAAGTTTCAGTATACAAGGAATAATTTTTCAAAATCATTTCTGATTCTGTACACTAGCAGTGAATAATTGGGGTTTGAAAAAATTTGTAAACATTTATAATAATACATTTAAGCATTTATAATAATACAAGAAAGTGGGACACTGAAGTGTACCTCTAACAAAATACACTAAAGATCTGTGTGCTGGAAACCAACAACACTGAGGAAAGAAACTGTAAAAAGCGTAAACAGATGTTCATGGATTGAGAGATGTAAACAGATATTCATGGATTGAGACTCAATCACATGTTCCTGGATTGAGAGACGTAAACAGATGTTCATGGATTGAGCTTCAATCACATGTTCCTGGATTGAGAGATGTAAAAAGATGTTCATGGATTGAGCCTCAATCACATGTTCCTGGATTGAGAGACGTAAACAGATGTTCATGGATTGAGAGGTGTAAACAGATGTTCCTGGAATGGGAGGCGTAAACAGATGTTCCTGGATTGAGAGGCATAAACAGATGTTCCTGGATTGAGAGACGTAAACAGATGTTCATGGATTGAGAAACATAAACAGATGTTCATGGATTGAGCCTCAGTCAGATGTTCCTGGATTGAGAGGCATAAACAGATGTTCCTGGATTGAGAGACATAAACAGATGTTCCTGGATTGAGAGACGTAAACAGATGTTCCTGGATTGAGACACGTAAACAGATGTTCCTGGAATGGGAGGCGTAAACAGATGTTCATGGATTGAGCCTTAATCAGATGTTCTTGGATTGAGAGATGTAAACAGATGTTCCTGGATTGAGAGGCGTAAACAGATGTTCATGGATTGAGAGGTGTAAACAGATGTTCCTGGATTGAGAGGCATAAACAGATGTTCATGGATTGAGCCTCAATCAGATGTTCCTGGATTGAGAGATGTAAACAGATGTTCATGGATTGAGAGGCATAAACAGATGTTCCCGGATTGAGAGGCGTAAACAGATGTTCCTGGATTGAGAGGCATAAACAGATGTTCCTGGATTGAGAAACGTAAACAGATGTTCATGGATTGAGCCTCAATCACATGTTCCTGGATTGAGAGGCATAAACAGATGGTCCTGGATTGAGAGACGTAAACAGATGTTCATAGATTGAGCCTCAATCACATGTTCCTGGATTGAGAGGCATAAACAGATGGTCCTGGATTGAGAGACGTAAACAGATGTTCATAGATTGAGCCTCAATCACATGTTCCTGGATTGAGAGGCATAAACAGATGGTCCTGGATTGAGAGACGTAAACAGATGTTCATAGATTGAGCCTCAATCACATGTTCCTGGATTGAGAGAGGCATAAACAGATGGTCCTGGATTGAGAGACGTAAACAGATGTTCATGGATTGAGCCTCAATCACATGTTCCTGGATTGAGAGACATAAACAGAAGTTCATGGATTGAGAGGTGTAAACAGATGTTCCTGGATTGAGACACATAAACAGATGTTCCTGGAATGGGAGGCATAAACAGATGTTCCTGAATTGAGAGACGTAAACAGATGTTCCTGGATTGAGAGGCATAAACAGATGTTCCTGGATTGAAAGACATAAACAGATGTTCATGGGTTGAGAGGCGTAAACAGATGTTCCTGGATTGAGAGGTGTAAACAGATGTTCCTGGATTCGGAGGCATAAACAGATGTTCCCGGATTGAGAGGTGTAAACAGATGTTCATGAATTGAGCCTCAATCAGATGTTCCTGGATTGAGAGGCGTAAACAGATGTTCCTGGATTGAGAGGCATAAACAGATGTTCCTGGATTGAGAGGTGTAAACAGATGTTCCTGGATTGAGAGGCGTAAACAGATGTTCCTGGATTGGGAGGCGTAAACAGATGTTCCTGGGTTGGGAGGCGTAAACAGATGTTCCTGGGTTGGGAGGCGTAAACAGATGTTCCTGGATTGAGAGGTGTAAACAGATGTTCCTGGATTGAGCCTCAATTAGATGTTCATGGATTGAGAGCCTCAGTGTTGTTTCATATTGACAAGCTCACTCTAGAATTTATATAGAAAGGCAAGGGAACTCAAATTGCCAAAATAATTTAGAAAAAGAACAGAGTTGGAAAACACACTACCTGATTCCAAGACTTACTGTAAAACAGTAATCAATTAGACAATGTATTATTGGCAAAAGGATAGACAAAAAGATCAATGGAACAGAAAAGAGAGCCCAGAAATACACTTACATCTGTCAGATGATCTTTGGCAAACATGAGAGGAAATCAGAGGGAGAAGAGTTGTGTCTGCAGCTGTTGGGACAATTGGCCGCCCATGAGCAACAGACCCACAACCTCCACCTCACACTTCATGTGAAAATCTACCCAAAGTGGACCCTTGACCTATATGTAAAGCTATAAACCTTTCAGAAGAAAATACACACAAAATATGCATGACCTTGGATTAAGCAGAGTTTTTAGTCATGAGATCAAAATAATGATCCTTAAAGGGAAAAAATAATAAATTAGACTTTACTATAATTTAAAAGTTCTGGCCAGGTGCGGTGGCTTATCATGCCTGTAATACCATCACTTTGGGAGGCTGAAGCAGGAGGATAACTTGAGCCCAGAAGTTCAATACCAGTCTGGGCAATATAGTGAGACCGTGTCTCTACAAAAAATAGAAAAAATGAGCTGAGCATGGTGATTGCTGTGTGCCTGTAGTCCCAGCTCCTCAGGGGGCTAAGGTGGAAGGATTGCTTGAGCTGAGGAGGTGGAGGCTACACTGAGCTGTGATTGAGCCACTGCACTCCAGCCTGGGTGACAGAGTGAGACCTTGTCTCCAAAAAAAAAAAAAAAGTTTTTCTCTGTGAATAATACTGTTAATGAAAAAACAAGCCACAGCCTAGAAGGAAATATTTGCATGTCACACTTTTGATAAGGGAGTTGTTTCTATAGTATATAAGAAACCCCCAAAATTCAACAAGAGAACAACCCAATTTTTAAAGTAGACAGAAGGTATTAACGGACACCACCCCAGAGATGATCCACAGATGGCAAGGAAGCCTGTGAAGATGCTCAGTGCCATTTTCATCAGGGAACTGCAAGTTGAAGCCACAATGAGATGCCGTGTACCCACCAGTGCTAGAACAGCTGAAACACGAGCAACGTGAAAGGCTGGGGAGGATCCAGAGCAACAGAGACTCCCCTTCACTGCTAGGGTAAAAGAAGAATGATACAGCCTCTTTGGAAAACAGTTTGGGCATTTCTTACAAAGGTAAACATATATTTACCCCATGACCCAGTAGTCCTATTCCTAGGTATTTCTCCAAGAGAAATGAAAACTTAGATTCATACTAAATCCTGTAAATGAATGTTCACAGCAGCACTGTCATAATTGCCAGAAGCTGGAAACAACCTTGTGCCCTTCAGCCAGTGGACGGAAGGACATCTCCGTGGACAGAGACAGCCCGTGCATGACGGAAGGACATCTCCGTGGACAGGGACAGCCCGTGCATGACGGAAGGACATCTCCGTGGACGGGGACAGCCCGTGCATGGATGGAGGTCATCTCCATGGACGGGGACAGCCTGTGCGTGGATGAAGGACATCTCCATGGACGGAGACAGCCCATGCATGATGGAAGGACATCTCCATGGATGGGGACAGCCCATGCGTGATGGAAGGACATCTCCGTGGACGGGGACAGCCCGTGCGTGGATGGAGGACATCTCCATGGACGGGGACGGCCTGTGAGTGATGGAAGGACATCTCCATGGACGGGGACAGCCCGTGAGTGATGGAAGGACATCTCCATGGATGGGGACAGCCCGCGTGTGGATGGAGGTCATCTCCGTGGACGGGGACAGCCCGTGCATGATGGAAGGACATCTCCGTGGACGGGGACAGCCCGTGCGTGGATGAAGGACATCTCTATGGGAGGGGACAACCTGTGCGTGATGGAAGGACATCTCTGTGGACAGAGACAGCCCGTGAGTGACGGAAGGACATCTCCGTGGACGGGCACAGCCCATGCGTGGATAGAGGACATCTCTGTGGACGGGGACAGCCCGTGCGTGGATGAAGGACATTTCCGTAGACGGGGACAGCCCGTGCGTGGATGGAGGACATCTCCGTGGACGGGGACAGGCCGTGCATGAATGGAGGACATCTCCGTGGACGGGGACAGCCCGTGAGTGATGGAAGGACATCTCTGTGGACGGGGACAGCCCGTGCGTGGATGAAGGACATCTCCATGGGAGGGGACAACCCGTGTGTGATGGAAGGACATCTCTGTGGACAGGGACAGCCCGTGAGTGACGGAAGGACATCTCCGTGGACGGGCACAGCCCATGTGTGGATAGAGGACATCTCTGTGGACGGGGACAGCCCGTGCATAGATGAAGGACATTTCCGTAGACGGGGACAGCCCGTGCGTGGATGGAGGACATCTCCGTGGACGGGGACAGCCCGTGCATGGATGGAGGACATCTCCGTGGACGGGGACAGCCCGTGAGTGATGGAAGGACATCTCTGTGGACGGGGACAGCCTGTGCGTGGATGAAGGACATCTCCATGGACGGGGACAGCCTGTGAGTGATGGAAGGACATCTCCGTGGACGGGGACAGCCCATGAGTGATGGAAGGACATCTCCGTGGACGGGCACAGCCCATGCGTGGATGGAGGTCATCTCCGTGGACGGGGACAGCCCGTGCGTGATGGAAGGACATCTCCATGGATGGGGACAGCCCATGCGTGGATGGAGGTCATCTCCATGGATGGAGACAGCCCATGAGTGATGGAAGGACATCTCCATGGACAGGGACAGCCCGTGTGTGGATGAAGGACATCTCCGTGGGAAAGGACAGCCCGTGCGTGATGGAAGGACATCTCTGTGGACAGGGACAGCCCGTGAGTGATGGAAGGACATCTCCATGGACGGGCACAGCCCATGCGTGGATGGAGGACATCTCTGTGGACGGGGATAGCCCTTGCATGGATGAAAGACATTTCCGTGGACGGGGACAGCCCGTGCGTGTTTGGAGGACATCTCCGTGAACGGGGACAGCCCATGCGTGGATGGAGGACAGCTCCGTGGACGGGGACAGCCTGTGCGTGGATGAAGGGCATCTCCGTGGATGGGGACAGCCCGTGCGTGGATGGAGGACATCTCTGTGGGAGGGGACAGCCCGTGCGTGGATGGAGGACATCTCCGTGGGAGGGGACAGCCCGTGCGTGGATGGAGGACAGCTCCGTGGACAGGGACAGCCTGTGCGTGGATGAAGGGCATCTCCGTGGATGGGGACAGCCCGTGCGTGGATGGAGGACATCTCTGTGGGAGGGGACAGCCCGTGCGTGGATGGAGGACATCTCCGTGGGAGGGGACAGCCCGTGCGTGGATGGAGGACATCTCCGTGGGAGGGGACGGCCCGTGCGTGGATGGAGGTCATCTCCGTGGACGGGGACGGCCCGTGCATGGATGGAGGTCATCTCCGTGGGCGGGGACAGACCATGTGTGGATGGAGGACATCTCCATGGGAGGGGACAGCCCCTGCGTGGATGGAGGACAACTCTGTGGATGGGGACAGCCCGTGCGTGGATGGAGGACATCTCTGTGGGAGGGGACGGCCCGTGCATGGATGGAGGTCATCTCCGTGGACTGGGACGGCCCGTGCGTGGATGGAGGTCATCTCCGTGAACGGGGACGGCCCGTGCGTGGATGGAGGTCATCTCCGTGGGCAGGGACGGCCCGTGCATGGATGGAGGTCATCTCCGTGGACCGGGACGGCCCGTGCATGGATGGAGGTCATCTCCGTGGACTGGGATGGCCCGTGCGTGGATGGAGGTCATCTCCGTGAACGGGGACGGCCCGTGCATGGATGGAGGTCATCTCCGTGGGCAGGGACGGCCCGTGCGTGGATGGAGGACATCTCCGTGGGCAGGGACGGCCCGTGCGTGGATGGAGGACATCTCCATGGGAGGGGACAGCCCCTGCGTGGATGGAGGACAACTCTGTGGACGGGGACAGCCCGTGTGTGATGGAGGACATCACGGACGGGCAGAGCCCATGTGTGGATGGAGGTCATCTCCGTGGACGGGGACAGCCCGTGCATGGATGGAAGGACGTCTCTGTGGACGGGGACAGCCCGTGCGTGATGGAGGACATCTCCGTGGACGGGCACAGCCCATGCGTGGATGGAGGTCATCTCCGTGGACGGGGACAGCCCGTGCGTGGATGGAGGACATCTCCATGGGAGGGGGAAAGCCCCTGCGTGGATGGATGACAACTTCTTGGATGGGGATAGCCCACGCATGATGGAGGACATCTCCGTGGACGGGTACAGCCCATGCGTGGATGGAGGTCATCTCCGTGGACGGGGACAGCCCGTGCGTGGATGAAAGGACATCTGTGTGGACGGGGACAGCCCGTGCGTGATGGAGGACATCTCCGTGGACGGGGACAGCCCATGCGTGGATGGAGGTCATCTCCGTGGACGGGGACAGCCTGTGCGTGGATGGAAGGACATCTCTGTGGACGGGGACAGCCCGTGCGTGATGGAGGACATCTCCGTGGACGAGCACAGCCCATGCGTGGATGGAAGGACATCTCCATGGACAGGGACAGCCTGTGCGTGGATGGGGGACATCTCCATGGGAGGGGACAGCCCCTGTGTGGATGGAGGACAACTTCGTGGATGGGGACAGCCCATGCGTGATGGAGGACATCTCCGTGGACGGGCACAGCCCATGCATGGATGGAGGTCATCTCCATGGACGGGCACAGCCCATGCGTGGATGGAGGTCATCTCCGTGGACAGGCACAGCCCATGTGTGGATGGAGGACATCTCCGTGGACGGGGACAGCCCATGCGTGGATGGAAGCACATCTCCGTGGACGGGGACAGCCTGTGCGTGATGGAAGGACATCCTAGTGGACATGGACAGCCTGTGTGTCATGCCACCAGGCAGTGGGATTGTGCTTAGCAGTGAGAAGGTTACTGCTGACTCACATGACACGATGGATCATACATTTTGCATTTTGCTGCACAGCAGAAGCCAGACTTGAAAGCTGGTACGATTGTTTTTACCTGACACCTGGGAGGTACAGAACTGTAGGGGAGAGACCCGTCAGTGGTCACTAAAGGTTTGAGTATAGAGGGTGACCGGAGAGGCAGCCTGAGGGGGTGTGGGTGTGGAAGCTGCTCTGTCTGGCGCAGTGGTGGCGGACACCTGACCGTGCCTCTCTCAGAGCCCACTGGACGGCACCAGCATGGAGCCCAAGGGAGGAGTGCAGACAGCGGCCCATGAACCGCGGAACCACACTGTGGGCTGGGAAGAAAGGAGCACTTTTCAGTGGCCTTGGGAAAGGCGTTTGACTGTGGTTCACTGTAAGGCTGAAGACAAAAAGAACTGCAAACCGTGGGCTGCGTTTGGCATTTGCTTCTTACAGGAATCAATAAGCCTATGCATGGTCGCTAATGAGAAGCAGATTTCTCCCTGTTAGCGACGAAATTAGAAATGAAGGGCTGGATTGAAGCCCAGATCAGTTTGGGCTTGTGGTTTCTGTGAGATAAATAAATAGATGAAGAAATAAACACGGACATGTGTGAGCATGACTTAGTAAACACACACAGTCCTAGGCCATACGCCGAGTGGCTAGAATCAGGAACCCAGGCGGCAGTGAGCATGCTCAGTGTGCAGATTATGCGGACGAGACCCTGTGCCGTCCCCCACCACGCAGAGCCCTAGAGAAGGGGTTAATTCCAGGGCTGAGGCAAGGAAAATACAAGATGAGCCTGGAACTTCTTGTGGAGCGAAAAAGTAAGGAACTGCTGAACAAGAATCAGTGAGGCTGGTGCAGGAGGCAGGTCAGATGGCGTCAGAGGCTGAGCCTCCCGGGGACTAGCACCGAACACCCTGCACAGCAGCCTAGACAGCAGCATGACTAGATGATAACCAGAGAGCACACAGATATCTTCACCTCCACCGTGTGTACGCAGAGAAAGCGCCTCCTCAACCAGAGAGCACGCAGATATCTTCACCTCCACCGTGTGTACGCAGAGAAAGTGCCTCCTCAACCAGAGAGCACACAGATACCTTCACCTCCACCGTGTGTACGCAGAGAAAGCGCCTCCTCAACCAGAGGATTCCAGTTATAAATGTGAAGGAACCAGGGCAGTCGGAGGCCCCGCTGGGGCACCAAGGCAGCAGCCACTGTCACGAGGTCTTCCAAGGGATGTGGAACTCCGAGGTCACAGTTCCCGTCACCAGGGATGAGAGAGGTCACCACACCTCCTGCTGTGGAGCCCCGTGGGGGACACGCGTCTCCTCAACAAATCCTCCCCAGTAGTGTCATCACTAGAAGACATCAGACAAATAGAAATCAAGGGCATTCCACAAAGACATGTCCGGAGCTTTGAGGAGCAGCCAGGTCATTAAAGACGGGGAGACAGAGCCGGTGGCCAGATCACAGAGCCCAGGAGACATGACGACCAGAGCAGCATGGGGTGCTGTGTGGGGCCCTGGGCAGGAAAAGCACATTCGAGAAAAACTGGGACCTCCGCACCACTTCTCTGCCACGGTGTGTGTCTGTGTCTCCATGGAGTGTTGCCCCAGGTGAGCTGGATGGCGCCATGGCCCCGGGTGAGCTGGAGGGCACCGTGGCCCCAGGTGAGCCGGACGGCGCCGTGGCCCTGGGTAAGCTGGATGGCGCCGTGGCCCCGGGTGAGCTGGGGGGCGCCGTGGGGCTGTCTGCACTGCTTCTGCAGCTTCCCTGCAAGTCTAAAGTGATTTCGAGGCAAAATGATTAGAAAACGGCGGCAGAGCCAAGAAAGTCTTCAATTTTCCTAGGATAGATGAACAGAATTGGGCATGGCGCCAGGTGCCTGTGGTCCCAGCTGCCTGAGCTGAAGAATCACTTGAGCCTGGAAGGTCGAGGCTGCGGTGAGCTGTGATTGCACCACTGCACCCCATCCCTCGGCAACAGATCAGGACCCTGTCTCTACAAAAACAGGATTGTGTTTGCAAAGCTGCAGTCTTATCCTTCAAAGTGTGGAGTTTATAACCAGCCCGTGTCTGCGCCTGGCCCTGGCCCAGTTGCGAGCAGTCTGCGGCAGCAAGCCCACCTTCAGGTGCACACTGTCTGCTTGGTAGCTCTCGTTTAACCTGTCCAGTAATTAATAATTTAACTTCTGTCCAGTAATATTTGAACTTCTGTCCAGTAATATTTGAAGTTCATTTTATATTCTAAGAGTTGTATTTAATGAAATTGAGCTTATCCACGTAAGAATGAAGGAATGAGACCTTGAAGAAATCAGTCACCATAATTTCAGACCATTAATAGAAGAAGTAAAAGTGACAGTGGAGGGAGTCCGGCAAGCAGAAGAGCTGTCGGGAACGTCGCCTGCCCACCCCTTTGCTGCAGGACCCCACCACCAGCATGCTCCATCGTTTGCACCCTTGTCGTTGACACGTCTCTACCCTCAGCAGAGCAGGCCGGGCACTGAGTGGCAGGAACCCGCACTTCCTCCCCAGCTTCCCTTCCTGCGGTTAATCAGGGCTTCTCTCCCCGGCGCCACCATGAGCACCGTCCTTCCCTCTCTGTTTGGAGGGTTTGTTCTTAATATGCTTTGGCTGCACTTTTTCTCCTCTTGCATCTGCCTATAGGATCTTTCTACTCCACACTCCCAAACTTCTCTCAAATAATTACAATTATGGGAACAGGTGAAATTTTTTGTTGTTGTTGTTCGAGTAAGAATCAGATTGGGAGGCCGAGGCGGGCGGATCACAAGGTCAGGAGATCGAGACCATCCTGGCTAACATGGTGAAACCCCGTCTCTACTAAAAATACAAAAAAATTAGCCAGGCGTGGTGGCAGGCACCTGTAGTCCCAGCTACTCGGGAGGCTGAGGCAGGAGAATGGCGTGAACCTGGGAGGTGGAGCCTGCAGTGAGCCAAGTTCGCGCCACTGCACTCCAGCCTGGGCAACAGAGCAAGACTCCATCTCAAAAAAAAAAAAAAAAATCAGAGAAAGTATATTGAGGAGGTAGGCTGGGAGAATAAATTATAATAGTGAAAAAAAGTGGTTACAGACTCAGGACAGGAGTCCTGGCATTTTGGAGTGACTGGTCCCATCCCACGGTGCTGATCCTCGCAGAGGGACCAACTCTCATGCCACGCGCACATCAGTGTGCTCTGTGCCCCGCAGCGCTGAGCGCTTCCATACCAATAATTGTACGCACATCAGCGTGCTGTGCCCCACAGCACTGAGCGCTTCCCTATGAATAATTGTACGCATATGACTTTGAGGTTGGTTAATCTTTCCTTAAAATTTGCTTGATTTGGCCGGGCGCAGTGGCTCATGCTTGTAATCCCAGCACTTTGGGAGGCTGAGGCGGACAGATCACCTGAGGTCAGGAGTTCGAGACCATCTTGGCCAACATGGCAAAAGCCCGTCTCTACTAAAAGTACAAAAATTAGCCGGGTGTGGTGATGCACACCTGTAATCCCAGCTACTTGGGAGGCTGAGGCAGGAGAATCGCTTGAACCTGGGAGGCGGAGGTTGCAGTAAGCTGAGATCGTGCCACTGCACTCCAGCCTGGGCAACAGAGCAAGACTCCGTCTCAAAAAAATGAAAATAAATTTAAAAAATTTGCTTGATTTTATTTTTTACAATTTTTCGTACAATCGAAATAATACTTTCTGAATCCGTAATATTTAATGGTAAATATAACAGTCGCATTCAGTGAATATTTACTATGCTGCTGGCATTGTGCATATTTTATTTCATGCACGTGAGCCACATGCCACTATTACTTCTGTTTCACAGAGGAGGGAACTGAGGCACAGAGATTAAGTCCTGAGCCCAAGGACGCAGAAGAAAGGCGTGTGCTAGGCAGGACTCCAC
The DNA here is from genome assembly GCF_028885625.2 of Pongo pygmaeus. NCBI lineage: Eukaryota > Metazoa > Chordata > Mammalia > Primates > Hominidae > Pongo > Pongo pygmaeus. The sequence goes on from NC_072390.2 coordinate 94,646,997, forward strand.
TTCAGGCATTCCACACATACGGGGACATCAGTCAGAGTGACAGACCTCTTCATCTCTTCCTAAACCAAATGAAGAGGTACCTGGCCCAGGAAGAGCGGCTTCTTCCGTAACATGAAACCCATAGTGAATGAATTGCTTCTATGAGTAACGGTCTGTATCATCAAATATAACAGGATTTTGTTCTCAGAGCTACAGTCTGGCAGCCATTAATAGGAGGTGTACGGATATTTTTCTCAAATTATCTATTTTATTGATGTTTTTTGTACCCGTTCTGTTGTGTTTGCTTTTATTAATCTATAATATCGTCTGCTTCCATATGGAACACCCCACAGGTGCAGGTCTGAGGTGCTCCCTGTTGGCAGCTCCTAAAGAGAGGCAGCACAGACACCAGTTCATCTTCCACATAGACACCCGATCATTGACCCACATGAATAAAACTGAATACATTTCAGCAAATCAGGCCACAGAATAAGCCTTTTCTTTCTTATGTCAAAATAATTAAATTTCCTTTTACAGTTTTTGAATAAAATGAGCCACATACTTAATTACAGATGAATTTCATGACCAAAGACCAAACACCTACCATTACCCAGGGAGACAAATGTACTGGGGAAATATGTACCAAGAGAACCTATTTAGAGTATATAAATGGTTTAACTTAAAAGTTTTCTGCTTTTTAAAAATCAGTGGTTCTTGGCTGGGTGCGGTGGCTCACGCCTGTAATCCCAGCAGTTTGGGAGGCCGAGGTGGGTGGATCATGAGGTGAAGAGATCGAGACCATCCTGGCCAACATGGTGAAACCCCCTCTCTACTAAAAATGCAAAAATTATCTGGGCATGGTGGTGGGCGCCTATAGTCCCAGCTACTTGGGAGGCTGAGGCAGGAGAATCGCTTGAACCTGGGAGGCAGAAGTTGCAGTGAGCACAAATTGCGCCATTGCACTCCAGCCTGATGAAAGAGCAAGACTCCGTCTAAAAAAAAAAAAAAAAAAAGCAGTAGTGCTTTTTAATCACAGTGAGTTTGAATCTTACTTTTCTTATTCACATGTGGTAAGGGCCCAGGCTCCGCCAGCATCTTCACACACTGACTCTTGCAACCTAGGAAAACACTTAACATATGTCACCACACTTGTCTTTTATAATTAAACTACAACTAGAATTATAATTCATAAATCTGCCACTGGTGGGCTCCTGCAGGAATATAGCCACGTTTCCAGCATCTGCGCCTCTGTTCAGTGATGACTCATGCCTATGTCTAAAGGTCTTCAGCACACTCGGGCAGCTGCGGGTTCAGACAGGCCCTGAGCACAGCCTGCCACCATCCTCCATCTTCCCTGCTGTCTTCTGTGTCCCCTGAGCTTCCGTGAGGGTTTGTCTTTCCTCTGGCTCTTTAAACCACTTCCTGTCCTTAGGAGAATCTCCCCCGTGGGTGGGGAAGCCCTAAATCAGGGCAGGACTTTGGGCTCTGATCAGCAGACTACACTTAGTGCCACCAGCCTCCAGCGAGAACCTGAGGAAATCACGGAACTTCTCGAGTTTCCTCGTCTGTAAATGGAAACGACGTCTGCTCTGTGTAACTGAGAAAATAGATGCGAAGGTGTCAAACGAAGGCCTCACATAAAGACAGGGCCTCTCAACACGCGTCACTTTCGACAGCTCTTTAGCACCGACAAGTCAGGGCATTTGTTAATGACTCAGCCTCTCTTCTTGGACTCTAAATTAATCTTCAGGGGTGCAGTGGGACAAGCAACCCCGTGGGCCAGAGCTCCCCTGCCTCCTGCCCCCTCATCACCTGCCTTCAACTTCGCAGAGTGAAGGGCCTGGCGCAAGGACCCATTCCGTGGGGTTATGTATGTAACACGTTCTCCAGCGAGGGTTTAAGGGATAACTTTTTACTTCAGTTGAGATGTGCCATCCTTACTGAAGAACTGTTACGTTCTGTATCTTTTGATCTGAAAAAAGCAAACAGTAAATATAGAAGTATTTGTTGACAAGAAATAAGGGAAAATGTTTTTATTGCCAAGAGCCTTTCCCCCTGGTTCACTGAAATGTTTGCTTGTATACATCACTCCTGGCTTACTAGAGCTATGGCTTAAACATCGAACAAGACGGCAGGCCAAACAGAAGACAACGTGAACGTCCAACCTCAGGCACCAGTGGACACGTGTGGGACCCAGGCAGCTTCTTCAGGATTCGGGTGTCAGGAAAAGGCACTCGAAATGCTGGTAGACCAGGTGGCTGGGGTGGCAGGGATGGGGCTTGTGGACCCGGGTCTTTCAGAAGTGACCCGTAGCTCACTCCTAGAAGGTGCGTGAGTCAAGCGGGTGGTTCTGCGCACTAACGACGCTCTTCCACTGTTTCCCTAGGGAAGATCCTTGTCCTTCAAAACCTTCCTCATCTGGGTTTTAATCAGTATTTACCAAGGTAAGACGAGATCCTTAGTTTACTGGACTAAAGATTTTTTTATTTTGGTCTTCTTTTAGCGATATTGTTTTTACTTGCAGATTAAATTCCAGCAGCTTAAAATGTCATCAGCAGTTAAATACTGCCTTCTATCTTGTAAATCGATATTCCAGCAACATGGGCCCCTTTTTTTTTTTAATTGATGCATGCCACCTAAAAACTGACTTAGTTTTTAATTAAATGTTAATCCAGAAAGATTTTAACAAGCACTTACCACATTGTATACCCTGCACAATGGCTTTCTTTCATAGAGTGATAAAAAGACTGAGAAATCTGAGTTATGTAAGGAGAAGCCATTAGCTGCTCTTTGTTTAGTGTTCAGATAAATGGGAGATTGTTGAAAGTATAACTAACAGATCAGATATATTAATTACATGCAACACATAATTATTTACACTAATTGAAGTAGAGGTGTGGCTTTACATCCAGAGATTGAAAAGTTTATCTGCCTCTATTTGCCATTTCTAACTGATCTAGCTAGGATCCCATCTTATTTTGTCCATAATCCAGAGTTTAAGTGACTTGTTCATCAGCATGAAGCATGGGCATGGCCATTATCCGCCTTTTTTTTTTTTTTTAGACAGAGTCTCACTTTGTCACCCAAGCTGGAGTGCAGTGGTGTGGTCTCAGATCACTGCAACCTCCATCTCCTGGGTTCAAACAATTCTCTTGCCTCAGCCTCCCGAGTAGCTGGGATTACAGGCGCGTGCCACCACACCTGGCTAATTTTTTGTATCTTTAGTAGAGATGGGGTTTCAGCATGTTGGCCAGGCTGGTCTAGAACACCTGACCTCGTGATCTGCCTGCCTCAGCCTCCCAAAGTACTGGGATGACAGACGTGAGCCGCTGCGCCTGGCCTATCCCCTATTTTTACGGGTCTTGAGTGAGGTTGCTGGTTGAAGGCTGTTTCCTCTAGCTGGCTTAAACCCTGCTCGTGTGCGTGGAAAAAGCTCCTGCTGTTTTTCAGGGGGCATCCTCATGTATGGGGCCCTGGTGCTCTTTGAGTCCGAGTTCGTCCACGTGGTGGCCATCTCCTTCACCGCACTGATCCTGACCGAGCTGCTGATGGTGGCGTTGACCGTCCGCACGTGGCACTGGCTGATGGTGGTGGCTGAGTTCCTCAGCTTAGGCTGCTACGTGTCCTCACTCGCTTTTCTCAATGAATATTTTGGTAAGTTGCCTTGGAATTGTTTTTTGAATCGTTGTCTATTCATGATTTTGAAGTATTTTCTTATTGTTGCTTGTGAATACATTGTTTTAAGTTGTGGATCATGGTAAAACCCATATCAGAAAGTACCTGCTCTTACCGTCCCTGTACCACAGATGAAGGCGCTGAGCCCCATCGGTCACTGGCTGGCTGGTTCCCTGACAGGAGGCGCTGAGCCCCGTTGGTCACTGGCTGGCTGGTCCCCTGACATTAGGCGCTGAGCCCTGTCAGTCACTGGCTGGCTCCTCCCCTGACATGAGCAGCACAGCCACTCGGGAGCAGTTGGGACTCAGACCTGCGGGAAGTGAACACAGAGCCGCGTGTGCACTTGTCCTCATCTCAGTGCCTGAGTGTTCATGCAGTGGTGAACCTGTACGTAGGAAAATGTGAAATGTTCCTGTTCTTACATAAAAGAACTCTCAGAAAATACCCGTGGTTCATAAGAAATGGTTATTTTCAAATTATAATGTGCTAGTTATTTTTCTTTTGAAAATTGGCTTTTAGAATATTTTCCTGTAAGATCACGAGTTAACACACTCAAGGACACGTGAACACACTAAGTGCCACAGTGAGCTCACAAAATGACAAAGACACGCGTCACGGGCGTGGGCAGGACTCACCACTGCTTTCAGCCTCAGCTTTTGCATCTGCAAACTGGAGACGGTATCACTTCCCGTTAGGGGTGGGTCTGAAGATTGGTAGTAACACGCTTACATACATGTAAACGAATGTGCAGAGCTCCTTTCACACCTGCAAAACATGGCCAGCCCTCCAGTGCGTGCGCCTTCTGTGGTGAGCTCCTCTCAGACCTGGATAGATCTCTGTCTCCTAGGGGAATGCCAAGGTGTGTGCTTCTCAGACACAGGAAACTTTAGCTGTTGGGTTTCAGTGATGTTTAAACAGTTGTATGGTATCAGGCAGGGAAATGAGAGGTTAAAACCACATTGAAAACGCATCTTGCACTGCCATTTTATTGCTTTTTAATGTATTTCTTATTCATTTGCTAACCCCTTGAAATATCCTGGTATCTCCTTTAATCTGTCCTTTATTTTCTTTATTACTGTTTTGGAACAGGTATAGGCAGAGTGTCTTTTGGAGCTTTCTTAGGTAGGTAAAGTTGTCATTTCTCTCAAAAGTGTAGAAATTTAGCCAAACAATATTGATAAAGATAACTAATAAGAAAAATAAACCTTCCTCTAATTCAGTGTTCCTCACGAACTCTCTGATGTCACGTAAGCGGGTGGCCATGTGCTTGCTCGGCTAGGCGTGGTCTGAGTGCTGTTGGCTCGCCTGTTCAGGGGCTTGGTGGCCCTGAGTGAGGGGAAGGGACCGGGCATCCTGCCATCTGCGAGGATTGCATGAGCCCCTAAAACATGTTTGCCTTTTCAGTTGTAGGGGCTGAGCTCCTGGAAAACACTTCCAGGGTCTTCAGAAAATGAGTCCACACAAACTCAGGACCCCCCTTCATCCAGAGATCCAGTGCTTCCCTCTGTCATTTATTTGACAAAGCCTCTAACTGTGCTCCATAGATTTTTTTATCTCATCCGGCAACAGTCTAAAGGGATTTCCACTATATGTAGATTCGAAGTATGTAAATACCCAGTTTCTCACCTGCCTCTTTTCATGAGGAATTCAAGTAGCCTAGTCATTAGCAGCACAGCTTGGTCGTGGTGAGTAGATGGTTCTTCTGTGAAGATGCTGGGAGGGTGATAGGCGAGAACATTCTCTGGGTGGGCCGGGCTCAGAGCCTCTAAGGGCAGACCGGTCTGAGTATTTGTGTTGCCGATGGAACTGCCCGCTGCCCTCTGTTGCCCCCAGCCCCTCATAAAGTCAGCTCTACCTTAAAAAAAAAAACAAAAAACGGCTAGCCTAGATCGTCCAAACAAATCCCACAGGTTAGGTGAGCTGGTGTCTTTTCCCTAAGCACCACAACTAGTACTTCAGTGCCTTCACAAATTCTGTCACAGAGCGTTGTCCACCCATTCAGTGGTGTTTGGTGACATTGGTCATCTGCAACCTTTTTTTTTTGAGATGAAGTCTCACTCCTGTTAACCAGGCTGGAGTACAATGGCGCGATCTTGGCTCACTGCAACCTCTACCTCCTGAGTTCAAGTGATTCTCCTGCCTCAGCCTCCTGAGTAGCTGGGATTACAGGTGCCTGCCACCACACCAGGATAATTTTTGTATTTTTGGTAGAGACAAGGTTTCCCCATGTTGGCCAGGCTGGTCTCAAACTCCTGACCTCAGGTGATCCACCCACCCCAGCCTCCCAAAGTGCTGGGATTATAGGCGTGAGCCACTGCACCCGGCCTGCAATCTATAATGTTTTGGTTTTGTTTTTTCCATTAAAAGAAGAATGAATTATGCCCGGTGTGCAGGTCAAACAATTCTGCAGTCAAGAAAACCTGAGATTTGGAGCCAGGCCCCTGTAAATGCACAGTGATGTTTCCATGGCAAGCGTAGACCGTCCGGTGGCCTGGCCAGGTCTGTGGCTGTGGCCATGAGGGAGGGCCCAGGGCTTTTTGGTCAGCTCTTACCTTTTTACCTTTTTCTCTGTTTCCTGCCAACAGATGTTGCCTTTATCACCACGGTGACCTTCCTGTGGAAAGTGTCGGCGATCACCGTGGTCAGCTGCCTCCCGCTGTATGTCCTCAAGTACCTGAGGCGCAAGCTCTCCCCTCCCAGCTACTGCAAGCTGGCCTCCTAAGGGGCTGTGCACCCCCAGCGGGCTGGCCCCAGCACCCTCTGCCCTTCCCAGCACCTTCTGCCCTTGCCAGTGAACGCAGGGTTTGCCATTGCTACCAAGAAAGCACCACGAGAAAGGGAGGGTACGCCAGGCGAGCCCAGGGCACAGATGCTGAGACAGCGTCTCCTTCTCAGTGCAGGACGTCACCCCTGCTAGGCGAGCCCAGGGCACAGATGCTGAGACAGCCTCTCCTTCTCAGTGCAGGATGTCACCCCTGCTAGGCGAGCCCAGGGCACAGATGCTGAGACAGCGTCTCCCTCTCAGTGCAGGATGTCACCTCTGCTAGGCGAGCCCAGGGCACAGATGCTGAGACAGCCTCTCCCTCTCAGTGCAGGGACGTCACCCCTGCTAGGCGAGCCCAGGGCACAGATGCTGAGACAGCCTCTCCCTCTCAGTGTGAGGCTTCACCCCTGCCAGGCGAGCCCAGGGCACAGATGCCAGGATGGCTTCTCCCTCTCAGTGCGAGGCTTCACCCCTGCCAGGCAAGCCCAGGGCACAGATGCTGAGACAGCCTCTCCCTCTCAGTGCAGGGACGTCATCCCTGCCAGGCAAGCCCAGGGCACAGATGCTGAGACAGCCTCTCCCTCTCAGTGCAGGGACGTCATCCCTGCCAGGCAAGCCCAGGGCACAGATGCCGGGACAACCTCTCCCTCTCAGTGTGAGGCTTCACCCCTGCTAGGCAAGCCCAGGGCACAGATGCCAGGATGGCCCCTGCCTCTCAGTGCGGGGACGTCACCTCTGCCAGGTGAGCCCAGGGCACAGATGCTGGGACAGCCTCTCCCTCTCAGTGCAGGGATGTCACCCCTGCTAGGCAAGCCCAGGGCACAGATGCTGCAACGGCCTCTCCCTCTAAGTGTGGGGCTTCACCCCTGCTTTTCTTTCTTCTTTTGTATTGTTTGTCAAAATTGTATTTCCGTATTGAAGCAGCTTGAGTTTCTACTGAAAATGAGCCCGAATTATTTCACTATTACTGTAAAGGGTTTATCTTACTCTGGCATTCTGAGAATTAGAATGAAAGTTTAATTTCTGCAGTTCCCTAACATTCAAATTCTTTCTTTGATGTTATAACACAAAGTCATTCGTACTCAAATGTAATAAAATTGAGGCTCCACAGAGGCCCGTTTCCACGTCAGCTGCAGCTCCCGCTCAGACAGACAGCCTGCCCCGCTGCCTGCCCTTTGCTGAAGACACCCTCGCTTTATACTCGCCTTTCGTTTTTCAGTAAAAACAGTCAGGTTACTGAGTTCTCACATAAAGAGCTCTTCTCCTCACACACTCTAAAGGCAAGTTGCATAAACAGTGGCGTTTCCGAACGCAGTTCCATTGCGGCCACCAATGGCAATCATTGCCCAGAGACTTTGCTGCTAGCACGCGTGTCCTTCCCATCCTTTTTCTATTTGCAAAATCACACTCGAACACCATTTCTATATATAGAAATCAGCTGTCCTGTAAAACTCACATCCCCTAAGATGGCCCACTTGCCTGGTCATGGGTTTCCTATTTTATTTGGCTGGAAACACACACCGATTGAGGTGGGTGAAAGCCTGTGCGGCTGCCACGCTGCATTCATGGTGTCGCCCGGCCAGACCCCTCACTTCTGGGAAGCTGGGAAGGTCTTTGGGGCCAGGAGTTCGTTTTCTCAGTTGCGTTCTGTGCCTGCGGTGTTCCTCGAAACTGGTGTGTTGTGCCGTCATCTGCAGCCATGCCTGTTCTTGGAGGCCTCAGCAGAAGTTGGTCAAACGCCAGGCCTCTTGTCTCAAAGGAGAGTTTCTCCGTATTTTCCACGCAGGCAGCAGCCTCCGCCAGGAGTTTCACCTGTTCCTTTTCTTCCACGTCGTTTCCCATCAGGGTGGGCCCCGTCACCTGAAATCCTGGCCGAGCTGTGTGCGTGGGGTTCCAAAGGCGTTTCACCAACCAGCGGAGGGACTGCCCAGCACCCACCCGCCATCCCCCGCAGCTTTTCAGAGGAGAAAATAGCCACAGAGAGCAATAAAGCTGCCTTTCTTCCCGGTACCGCATCAGCGCCTTTTGAATGGAATTCCTCGGCTGTCATCTGTCCGTGCTGGAGCATCCTCAATTTCCAGACGGGCCTGGCCCTGCGAGGGCGTGATTTCCTGCTTTCCCACAAGGTGTCGCTGGCGTCCGCTCGGTGATCTGGGCGCGGCTGGTGGCTGCCGGAGGCTGCCTGGGAGTTTCCCTTCTGTGCACCGAGTTGGTGTCGCCTGAAGTCACGTCCTGGCTGGGGCTGACTTGGATTTCATCTGTCTTTATCGCTTCTGCCGCAGCAGTTTGCGTTAGGGGCATTGGGACGGTAGAAATCTTAAGTCCACAGCCAGCAGCTCAGGAGATGGGGTCACACACTCAGGCCTCCGGGGTGGAGGCCAAGGGCAAATCAGAGGCTGCTCCCCCCCAACCGTGCACCTTTAAAAATAAACCACCCACCTGTGAAACTGACTAATAGAATAATAACATTGTAGATAACCTCAGAAAAGCTGAACCCCTGAGCCTTTGGGAATAACACTGCAGTACAGCTTTCAGATACAGAAACGACCAGCCTTCGATCAGTTGGATCCTGATTGGGAGACAGTTGAAGATTTGTCTTAAGAAATCGAGATGTATTAAGGGCAGGTAGAGACTGGAGGAGGAAGGGGTCTTTTCCTCCCTAAACGAAAATCACCCCCTGCGGGGGCTGCTGCTGTGAGGGTTAAATGAGATGGACAGGGCGTTCCCAGCAGACGATGGGCCTGCAGCAAGGCAATCAGAACGGGGTCTGTGACACGGATTTTCTGCTAGATTAAAGAAAATAATAGCCCACTAAAGGGTCATTAGATCGGCATTAGACCTAGTTCCAGCTCCAGTTCAGGAGCCAGCTCAGGTCAGGCGAAGGGTCGAGAAGCTGTGTTTCCACCTGCTTGCGGCGTAACCTCATCGCTTTTTAGGTTCTGGACCTGTGTCAGCCCTAGAAATTCTGAGCCGGCCATACAGCCCCACAGGCCTTCAGGAGGGCGCCCAGCCTAGGGAGAGCATTCTGCGTGTGTGGAGTCGGCTGTGCTGCATGATCCTGGGGAGAGCATTCTGCGCGTGATGGGCAGCGTCCCTGAGCGTCCAGTGCCGCACTGGCCCCATGTTTCTAGGTTTACATGTAGAGGCGTGACCCTCACGGTCCTGTCCGCAGCCCGGAATAGCTGGTCACAGGGAGGTGAGTGCTGCGGAAGAACCAGCAGGGCCCGCAGCCTCGGGAGACTCCTTGGAAAGGGGAGGTTGAAGCCAAGGCCGGAAAGATACAAGCAAAGCCTATCATCAGAGCAGCTCATGCTCAGACCCAAGACTGGGGCCTGGTGCTCTGGGGTGACGAGAGCAGAGTGCCAGCCGCTCAGCAGGGGCGGCAGGCAGGCGAGGATTCGCTACTGCTTTCCATAGTCTCATCCGATTCCAGGTCAGTGACGGCCAGGCCTTGAGGGCCGCACTGCGTTCCCAGAGCCCATAAGTCTGTACCCCCGATGGCCACCACCAGTGCCTTCCTCTCCTGTGAGGGCCCAACAGACAAATTGGTAGCAAGACCCCACCAGTGGACTGGACAAGCTGGCCTTACCTCTCTTCTGGGATGGCCATGGGCAGGCCCAGATGCACCCTCCCTAGGGTCGGGGACTCCGCTGGGGTCAGCACCTCCAAGGGCCCCCCCGGCACAGCTGAGCAAACCCCGTGGTCCCACTCAGCAGCAGCCCCCCAGTCCCCTGCACAGGGCCAGACTCAGCCTGTGGGCACCGCACTCAGGCCTGTGTGTCCCTTTACAAAGATGCCTTACCCTGAAGACTTCCAGGTTAGTTGCAGAAATCATGCAGAAACCACGGAGCTCGCACAGCAAACCGCCCCCCACCATCCCGCTTCCCCAGCACATATGTCCTGGGCCGTAGAGGGGACACCAGGCCCCCCTTGCTGGGCTGCGGGTCCTGCCACTGCAGATGGGTGTCATTTCAGGCGGTTCCAGAAGGGGGAGCCAGAAGCCACGAAATGGCACCTGTGAGGCCACCTGGGCGGACATCCCAGCTCTGGCTCGGATTTTGGGGGTTAGAGAAGCTGATGGCTTGGGGATTCCTCTGAATATGGTGTCCTGTTGAGCGCTAACAAGCAATCCCTGAAACGGTGTCCCCAGGAAGGCCAGTTTGCTCTAGCTGAAGAGTTTCCAACCATCCCGCAGGCACTTGTACAGAGGAGGCATTACTTGTGTCTGGATGGGAATCGTGTCCCCCGTGGAGGGCTGCAGGGCAGCCTGAACTCCCAGCGCCCGTCCCAGCTGCCAGTTGGCCCCTAGGGTGGGCCTTGGGACCACGGCCAAGCAGAAGCCCAGGAGGAAGGGGGTCCTCCTGCCAGTTCTGCCAAGTCCTAAATGCTCACTGCTAATGACAGGATTTTCCAGAATGGATTGTCCTGGGCCTGTGGGCCTAGAAGGGAATCCAAAAATCCTCCAGCCCCACCTCCACCTGGGTCCTGAGAGTTCTGGGGCCGGAAGGCTCCGGGCGCTGAGCTTGTCGGCGCTGGGGGTGGACGTGGCCCTGGCTGTGATCCAAGATGCGCACAGAAGCCTTGGGGTCCGGATCTAGAAAGACGGATTAGCACAGGCGTCGTTTGGATTCTAACAGACCATGTCCTGGAAAAGACACAACGTGGCCTTTGGAATATTCGCCCCTCGCTAAGGAAGAGAGGGAGGCCCTGAGATCAGGCGTCGCTGCAAGTCAGAAAGCTGGATTCTTAGGTGAAGTCTCCGTTTTAAAATTGGGCTCCCAGCATTTGTTGGTGTCATTGGGTTGCCTGGGATACTGTGTGGGACAGCCGAGGGGGACCGTCTGCCGTAGCCTGTTCCCCGGGGAGACGGCGCGGGACAGCCAGGGGGGACCGTCTGCCGTGGCCGGTTCCCCGGGGAGACGGCGCGGGACAGCCGAGGGGGACCGTCTACCATGGCCGGTTCCCCCATCACCGCAAAGCCCAGCAGCAGTCAGCCTCAGACCTTCTTTCTGTCCTGAGAGGCCCTCTCACAGCTTGCCTCAGTTTCTCCCTGGGATCAAGCACAGCTGTGTTTGAAGGCGGGAAGCCAGCAGGGCTCTTGCCCTGGAGTAATGGGATGTCATGATTCTCACTGATTTCCTTGAGGAGACCTTTCCTCAGAGGCTGTGTTGCCAGCCCGGTGCAGTGCAACCCGCGGCCCTATAGACCCTGTTCCTTCCTCGGGGCATTGTGCTGCGGTGAGGCCTGGCAGGATGAGGACTCCTGACCTCTGCCATGGGCCCAGGAAGAGGCCAGTCCCGAGTGTGCCCCTCTCCCACCTGCAGCTGCCCCGTACCGGGCTGTGCAGGAGAGCTTGGGCCAGGAGAAGGAGCTGCACCACCAGCTTCCATTGCAGGCGCCCTCTGCCCTCAGGGACACTTTTAATTGTCTGCATTTCAGTTTGTCTGTAATGGGTCCAGTTGTAGTCCCTCAGAAGTTGTAAACCTAAAATTCACTGTCTGTAGGTGCTGGGGAGAAAATGCTGCCCATTCTAAATGCAGGTTTGTTCGTGTGCCCACACCGTGCGTCCAGCACAATCACAGGAAGCGCTCCGCCAGGAGGAGGAGAGTCTACGAGAGCTCCCAAGTTCTCCCCAAAATAGGTCGGGTGTCCATGCACAATCTCTGGGCTCTGGGACTGCCCCCTTCACTTCCATAGGCAATGGGGAGCCCCATGCAGACAGTGTGCGTTAACCGGGGTCCTGGGCCACATGTTGATGCCGAGTCCCAGGCACAGATGCTTGTGCGGACGCTGCAGGGCCGGTGGTCAGGGGCTGTGAGTGCCCAGTCCAGGATGCGCCAGGCTTCTGGGCCACCTCACCCTGCTCCTCTCCTGCTGATCCACCAGGATGCACCAGGCTCCCCGGCCACCCCTCTCTGCTCCTGTCCACCCTGCTCCTGTCCCACTGCCCTGTGTCCTCGACCTGAGCCTCAGCTTGTCCAGCTGGGGCCGTCCAGGTGGGAGTGACTGTCTATGACGAAAGAACGAGAGAGAACTGGGTCCATAGGACAGGAGCAGGGGGCCAGTACGGGCCCTCACCAGGGGCACTGGCTGTCTCTGGCTCTGCCTGTTTCTAGGAACCACCTGGACTGATGCCAGCCATGGCCCCCTGTGAAAATTCTTGCTGCGTCCTCTGGTCTCTGTGCCTTCACCTGAGGACAGGGCCTCTCCCTTTGGCCTCCTTGAGTCCCCCCCTAATTTGTGACAAAATGAGAAGAAACAAAGGCTTGCAGTAAGAGGAGAGGGGTGGGTCGGGAGAGAGTCGGGCCCTGGGCTGCGCCGTCATCACTCGGCTCTCAGCTCTCAGTGACCTGAGGACCGAGAGCCTAGACCCATCGTGGGGACTGTGCAGGGGGCCCAGCCGGGGCAGGGGGTGTGCAGGGGGCAACTGTGCCAGGGAACCAGCAGAGACGTGGCTAACAGTACAGCCTGGCTAAGAACTGTGGGGCTGTGCACTTAGGGAACCCCAGCAGCCCTGACACTGACTCATGGGGCCAGTTGCGCAGGGAGGTGCCGGCAGCAGGTGAGTCGTGGGGCCTGGGGACCAAAGCCAGCCTCCCTGGCTGTGCGGGGTGGGAGACCTTGCAGGGCTGGGGCTCAGGGAACCTGAAATGCGGAACCCTAAGCACGGTCCGCGCTGGAAAAGCCCATCCTGGGCTGGTTTGGGCATCCTCATCCTGGGTCACGCCCACCTGCACCCGTGGGGCTGCAGCCTCTCCTCTGGGGCCCGGCTCGGTTGCCTCGGCCCTTCCAGGCCCTCCCCGGACCCTGCCCCAGTCCACAGGCCACCCGTGGGTTCTGAAACGCCCCTCAGTGTGGACTCGAAGATAGGCCATCCCCTGCAGCCCTTCCCAGAGCCTGCAGCTCCGGCCCCACACGAGTGGGGAGCCGCGCAGGAGCACTGCGCGGCAGCAGTGACAAGGAGGTGCCCGCCCCACTGCAGGTTGCCCAGAGCTCATGGCCACCCAGATCATGCACCGGGGGACCTGCAGGCGTGTTGCTCCCAGGTGTCCAGGCTGCCTGGTCACTCAGCTGCACACCACTGCAGCCCCGTGACAGTCACACCACCCAGGAGGGGACACCCCGACCTGCAGCCCCCCTGGCAGGCCACCCTCCAGGCCTAGGCCAGACCCATAGCAAAGATGGGGGCACCCTGCTTCCCTCTGCCCCGGCCTCCTATGAGGACTGAAAACCTGAGAACACAGGAGTGGTGAGGGAGGTCCCTCAGTGGTGACCAGACACCATACCTACCGGGGGGAGAAAGAGAAGGACAGAGACAGGAGAGAGACAGAGGAGGAGAGAGAGGGGGAGAGAAGGAGAGACACACTCCTTGTCCCTGAAGCACCCTGGGGACCCCAGCGGGGCCACCTGCAGGGATCCCAGGCTCCATCCACCAAGAAGGGGCGTGTGGGAGAGCACCAGAAAGACCACAGCCCCCAGGAAGCTGCACACACAGTCACCATGCCATTGGAGAGAACAGAAAGCAGAGCTGGAAGAGCTGCCTGCCCACCACCGGTGCTCACAGCAGCCAAAGGGGAAGGCCACTCAAGTGTCCGTGGACAGAGGAGGGACCCACAGTGGGGCCCAACCCATCTACAGGGATGTGACTCAGCCTTAACAAGGAAGGAATTCAGATATGGGCCACACTGCAGATGTGCCTTGAGGATGTCGTGCCAAGCTGAAGACGGCAGGCACAGAAGGACAAGCCCCATGCCAGTCCACTCATTGGAGGCCCTGGAGTTGTCAGATCCGTGGAGACAGAGAGCAGGTGGTGGCCAGGGCTGGGAGAGAGGAAAGTCCGTGTATCACGGGCAGAGCTTCAGTTTGGGAAGATGAGAAAGCTCTGGAGATGGATGGTGGAGATGTTTGCACAACGTGAATGCACTTTACAAAATGGCTAAGATGGTAAATTTTATGTTATGGTTATTTTACCACAATTAAACCCCAAAGGGACTGTCCGAGCGGGGCGGAGCCAGCCGAGCCTCAGGTGCAGGTGCTGGGCAGCTTTGCTGGGCACTGACCCGCGGCCCCGCCCCCACCCTTGCTCCCAGCCTGCAGTGGCCACCTCGGTGTTGAGGGTTCATGTGCCGTCGCACTTTGGCAGACGCCACTTCCTGTCTCTCAGAAGAAGCAAGGCCCCGACCGGTTTATAAAGAGTGCCCATCGTCTCTGGCACCAGACGGCCCCAGCCCGGCATCTCGATGAGTGAAGTGTAATGAGCCGGAATTGCAGGATTAAGTTTCACTTGAAACTCACTCCGGTTCAAAACTTAATGGAAAAAATGCCTGGCAAAACTTGTTTAGAGCTTTATTGAACCAAAATACTTTAAAAACAGTTTGGGAAGCTCAGTGAACCCAGGCTGTGGCTCAGCCCTGTGCTTCGCCCAGGCCGTGGCCCAGTCCCACGTTTTGTCTAGGGCGGGTTCCGTTCCCTCAAGCAGGTGATGGGAATCCCAGACGGGAGCCTGAGGCTGAGCAGCCAGGCCACACCATCAGGGCCGGCCACACCGCCAGGGCCTGCCTCATCGCCCCACAGTCAGGAATGCTCTGCACACGCATCAGAAGGAGAGTCGCTGAGTATCACAAAGGAAAATAGAAAGCACAGCCTCACTGCCCAAGGCCGGGGCAAAGATTGACTTGCCTGTGTTGCTGCCTAATTAAACAGATTTGGGTAAACCAAGTAGTTTAAAGAAAAATGTTGGAATATTGCCATTTGAAAACTATTATTATTTTGCAAGAGGAAAACAATTGTGAGTTCACAGGCACAAACCCAAACTCTTGCCAGAAACTAAAAACGTGATTTATTTACCTCTCGACCAGCGTTAGCGAAAAGAGCAGGCCTGCGGGATCAGGAC
The DNA here is from genome assembly GCF_028885625.2 of Pongo pygmaeus. Lineage (NCBI taxonomy): Eukaryota > Metazoa > Chordata > Mammalia > Primates > Hominidae > Pongo > Pongo pygmaeus. The sequence continues at coordinate 94,662,308 of NC_072390.2, forward strand.
GCGGCTCTGGGCCCTCCTGCCTCAGCCCTCTGGCACTGTGAGAGGGGCACGCAGCCGGGGCGGGCATGCAGTGACAGCCACTGCTTGTCCTGCGAAGTGCAGAACAGAGAAGAGGCTCCGAAGCACAGAGCGCCTCTGCCCTGGGCTTTGCACACATTCCTGACTTTTTAAGACGCAGCTGTGCAGGACCATTGCATCTCCGTGAAGCTGTCGTCATTGGCCTCAGGCTGACCCGGGCCCCTGGCACTTGAGGGCCAGGGAAGGGGTTGCGTCTCCCTGGGACACACATGTGGCATCCTTTCCCCACCCCCGTGCACACCAGTGGAGTGTCAGCTCAGCCCTGTTTGTGCTTTCTAAGAGAAATCGAGGTTTAAAGGGGACATTTTTTTTGCCTAGCGTGGTGTGTGAAGCCCAGATGGCTGCAGCAGCTGTGCCGGGCTGGCCCGGCCTCCTCACCGGGAGCTTCCCTCTGGCTAGAGTTGCTGTTTCATCTGCCTCTATCCCTGCGGCCACCCCGGTGGAGGAAGCGAGGACCCTGTTCAGCCGTGGCCTTCCTGTGAACTAGGCCTCCTTCAGGTGCAAGTGACAGAATCCACATTCAACTCGATTGAGCAGAAAAGGGAAGTTGCTTCCTCACCAAGGTGAAGACCCCAGGGGCAGGCTTTCAGGTCCCTCTAGACTCAGGGGCTCAAGCAGGGCCTGGAATCGGCCTCTGGAGTCCCTGTCTCCATGCAGCCCCGGGGTCCACAGCTTCCCCAGGAGGGCGCTCTTCAGGCCCCGGCTTCAGAGGAAGAGAACGCCATTCCCTGCGGCTGTGGGGCAGCAGCAGGCACACTTCCCTGGCCTTGGGTGGGCTATGCCTCTGCATGGGCTATGGCGGGAGTGGGGACATTCCCGTGACCCCCCTGGAGTTTAGGCCAGGCGGTGGAGGTCCTCAAGCAAAGGTCATCTCACACGGAGTGCTCTGTCCAGCAGGAGTGCCCTGAGCATAGGGCCCATGTCAGGGCACTGGCCTGGAAGGGAGCATCTTAGTGGAGGCACAGGTGCACTGCGGGTGCTGCCAGGCCACCTGAGAGGGGACAGGCATTGTAGGAAAGGCCGCAGCACACTGTGACAGGCGTGGTATCCCAGAAGGAATGAAAAACACTGCCCGGCCAGGCGCGGTGGCTCATGCCTGTAATCCCAGCACTTTGGGAGGCCGAGGCAGTTGGATCACGAGGTCAGGAGATCGAGACCAGTCTGACCAACATGGTGAAACCCCGTCTCTACTGAAAATACAACAATTAGCCAGGTGCGGTGGTGGGCACCTGTAATCTCAGCTACTCGGGAGGCTGAGGCAGGAAAACTGCTTGAACCAGGGAAGCAGAGGTTGCAGTAGCTAAGATTGTGCCATTGCACTCCAACCTGGGCAACAGAGCGAGACTCCATCTCAAAGAAAAAAAACCACTGCCCTTTGGGTTGGTTTCCTGGGGCTGCGATCGCAAATGACCACAAACTGGGTGGCTTGAATGGCAGAAACATGTCCTTAGTTCTGCAGGCCAGAAGGCACAGTCGAGGGTCAGCATGGCCAAGTGCCCTCTGGAACCGGCCACGGAGGTCCCTTCCCTTCCTCTTCCAGCTCATGGTAGCCCCAGGTGCTCCTTGGCTCCTGGAGCCATCATTCCAGTCTCCGCCTCCTTCGGCTCACCACATTCCCCTTGTCTGTGTTCTCCTCCTATGAGGGCACCAGTCATCATTGGGGTCCCCTTAATTGATACCATCTTAACTAGTTACAACTGTAGAGATGTCACTTACCAAAGTAGGTCTCATTCCCAAGAGACCAGGGACTTCAATGAATCATTTTGGAGGACGCAGTTCAATTCACAACAGCATCGTTCTGAAATAATGATTAAGCTGTCTTGAGCCATTAGCAGGTGCCTCTCATTGATCTACCCTGAGAGGTGAAGGCCGTTACTATTGGCTCCCGTAGGTGTACTGGGGACTGGAATCCAAACTCGGGCTGTGGGCAAGCGGCTTCTCACACGAGAGCTGATGTGCTCTGTGAACCCGTCCCCAGGAAACTGGTGAAGTTAAAAACCCCCAGCCATTGACAGTCTCTGGAAATGGTCCTAAGGACACACAGCAAGTGAAGACACATCTATTGAAAAAGACCTGATTTCAAAAAAAAAAAACAACCACCTTTACTAGGAAAGGTGAATGTATTTGGTATTTGAACCAAAGCCACCCCCTCCTCCCCTCCCCCTGCCACTCTGGGAGGTCTGCTGCAGCTGAGGACACAGGTGGGTTGGGGAGAGTGACTCTGGGAGGGCAGGATGTCAGTGTTTCTCATCCTGCCCCATCTGCCTGTTGCTGGGGCTGCTAGGTCCTAGGGAGTCTGGTGGAGGGGTGGGGGCTCCCTTCTGCCCGGTCCCCACACTCATGGGTGGGAGGCTGGGCCTTGGGTGTGGCTCGCTGAGAAGACAGGGTGCGACTACCCTTGCACCCGCTGACAGGGCAGTGATTTCAGGCCAGGAGAGGTCAGGGGGGTCTCAGGATGCTGCCCCCATCGGCACTCAACTCCTGGAGATGGAGGCGTCACTCACACTGAGGCTCAGCACTGTCCCCATCCCCAGCTCCCGACGGCACTCAACTCCTGGAGGTGGAGGCGTCACTCACACTGAGGCTCGGCATTGTCCCCATCCCCAGCTCCAGAGCATTGGCTCAGAGATTTTGCCTGGAGTGAGAAGCAGTAAGTGAAAGAGATAGCTTCTAATCTCCTCCCAAAAGAACCGACTTCATTTTCAGCAGAACATGGGAGAAGGTGAAAGCTTAGGGTCCCCTTGAGAACATGGAGGTTGTCATCAATGGCATTTGGGACATTCATGGATTTAATGAAGATTTAGCCTAGATTTAGGAATGTGATAGCTGTGAGGGGCCTCCAGGGGTCAAAACAAATATCACACATGGACATCAGAAACTCTTCCTTCAAAGAAGGCACTACTTAATTGGAGTAGTTTGTAGAATAATTTATGCCCCAGATATTGTTAAAAACAGTAGAAGCAATCCAATGGTAGCTATGGAATTCAACAGCTGGGTGTGGTCGGGGAAAGAGAGGAGGAGATCTCTATCAAAATCCTGCATTCCAGGGTGACTCTGGGCACAGGTAAGACGCCTCTCCCTAAGGAGCAAGCCAGAGGCATAACTCTGCCGGCGGAGGGGGCAGTGTGTGGAATAGGCTTCACTGCAGTAATCTCAGAAGTCACTAGACAAGTAAATAAGCAAATAACAAGCCCCACACAGGGGGACCAGTATCCAGAGCTGCTATAATACATTGTCTAAAATGCTCAGTTTCCAACAAAATAGGAGGCATGTAAAGAAACACAGGAGTATGACCCCCACATTTAAATTTTTTAAAAAGCAGACAACAGAAACTGCCTGGGGAATGACCAGATATTGGATTTAATGGGAAAAGGCCAAAATACCCCTTATATGCTCAGAGAACTAAAGTAAATCTTGATTAAAAAAGTAAATCTTGATTAAAGAAAGCAGGACGACAATGTCACATCATGTAGAGACCGTTGATAGAAAGTATAAAAAATAACCAGTGGAAATTCAGGAGTTGGAAGGTGCAGTCACTGAAGTGAACCATTCACTATTGGGGCTCAACAACCGATTTGAACTGGCAGAAGAAAGAAAGTGAACTTGAAGATACATCAGTACAGAGTATGCAAGCCCCGAACAGAGAGCAGATAGAATGAAGGAGACCAAGGGGAGCCTTGGAGAGCTGACGGGCACCAGGGACGCCCTTGAGGGCACCAGCCCACACAAGGGGTGCACTAGAAGGAAAGGAAAGAGGAAAAAAGGGATGAAAAAATATTAAAAGAAATAATGGTTGAAAATATTGCAGATTAGTTTAAAAAAATAACCTACAAAACCAGGAATCTCAATGAACTCCAACTGGGGCAAACCTAGAGAGGCCCACAGACCAACACATTATGAGTAAAAATGCTGAAAGTCAATAATGAGAAAATCTCAAAAGCCAAAACAATAAAATAATGTATCACTTACAAGGGAACCCTAATAAGGCTAACAAGTGACTTCTAAGCAGCAACGATGTGAGCCAGAGGCAGTGGGATAACAGCCAAAGGAAAGGAGAGGAGAGGGGAGGGGAGGGGAGAGGAGGGGGAGGCAGAGGGAGGCAGGGAGGGAGGAAGGAAATCTGTCAATCCCAAATCCTATACTCAGCAGAGCTTCCTTTCAAGAATGAAGGCGAAATAAAGACTTTTTCAGACAAACTGAGAGTTTGTTGCCAGCTCACCCACCTTACAAAAAATACTAAACGAAGTTCTTCAGGCAGTGAGCAAGAAACTTTAGACAGTAATTTGAAATCACATGAAAAAAACAGAGTGCCTCTTAAGGTAATTATGTAATTTCATAAGACAGTACAAATACATATTTTTCTCTTTTTATAACTGGTGTGAAAAGTGATTGTATAATGTACATAAAATATAATGTTGGGCCTATAACTTATAGAAATGTAATACATGTGTAGTGTATTGCTAATAACAATACAAAGGAAGTGAATGAGAACAAAGCTATATTGGACTAAAGAAATAACTACAGATGGTAAAATAATGGTTATCACAACGTATTCTTAGGTTTGTAACATTACTGTTTATAATGTAGAATGTATACAAGGGGGAAGGGAATGGAGCTAGCTACATAGGGATAGTGTTTGTGTGTGTCACTGGAGTCAAAATGTATATGGTACATACTAGAGCAATCACTAAAACAGTAACAAAAAAAGTTTAAAAACTACACTAGAAAATAATTCACTTAATGCAAAGAAGTCAATAAAGAAATGAGGGGAAGACATAAGAAAAATAGAAAATGAAAAGTAAAGTGGAATAGAATAGAAATGAAAAGTGAGGTTCAATAATAACATTAAATGTGAGTGGATTTAACAACCAATCAGAAAGCAAAGACTGTCAGACTGAATTAAGAAAACATGACCCAACTTTATGCTGTCTAGAGGAGACATACTTTCTACTCAAAGCTACATACATAGACTAAAACGATGGGAAAAGACGACACACCAACAGCGACTTCAGGAAAGCTGGAGTGGCTGCTAATGTTAGACAAAATAGGCTTTTTAAAAAAGGTGTTATTAAAGACGAATGTTTCCTAATGATAAAAGCACTAATCTGTGAGAAAGATACAACAATGATAAACATATGTGCAGCTAATAAGAGAGCTCCAAAATCTATGAAGCAAAAACTCACAGAATGAGGGGAGAAGCAGTTCTACAACAGAGAATGGGGACTTCGATACTCCACTTTCAATAATGGATACAACCACCACGCAGATAACAAAGAAATAGAAGGCCTGAACAACAGTATAAACCAATTAGACCTACCAGATATATCTATAGCTAGCACACTCCACCCAACAACAGCAGGATACACATTCTTCTCAAGCGCACAGGTAACATCCTCCAGAATGGGCCATGTTCTAGGCCATCAAACAAACTCAGGCGATTTGAAGCCAGAGGCCTCTCTTTTAACCACCACACTAGGGCCTTTGGAGGAGGCAAGCAGAGAGTTGTCAAAGAGGCCCTCAGGACTGGGTGCAGTGGCTCATGACTGTAATCCCAGCACTTCAGAAGGCTGAGGCACAAGGATCTTTTGAGCTCAGGAGTTCAAGAAATGAGCATTTATCCGCTGGGCACGGTGGCTCACACCACTAATCCCAGCACTTTGGGAGGCTGAAGTGGGCAGATCAAGAGGTCAGAAGCTCAAGACCAGCCTGACCAACGTGGTGAAACCCCGTCTCTACTAAAAGTACAAAAATTAGCCAGGCATGGTGGTGCACACCTGTAATCCCAGCTACTTGGGAGGCTGAGGCAGGAGAATCACTTGAACCCGGGAGGTGGAGGTTGCAATGAGTGGAGATTGCGCCATTGCACTCCAGCCTGGGCAACAGAGCGAGACTCTGTCTCAAAAAGAAAAAAAAAATGAGCATGTATTTTGCCAGAGTCTGGAGATTAGAATTAAATTAGCAAACCAGAATTATAGAAAAAGCTATTTACTTTCAAGTAAACAGCTGAGATTTTCTTTTTAAGTCAGTGTGAATGAACCTTACAGCCATGGTTGGAGCTGAGAAAGAAGGATTTCCCTTTAGTTATGCACCTGTGTCAGCACCTTCTGACTTTCCTTCTAAAGTCTGGGGTGTTCCTGAGGATCTGTAAGTTTAGGGTTCAGGGTTTCTACAGCATGCTGTTACTTGTGAAACATCTCTTTAACCGTGTCCCAGAGTTGCCCAGGAGTTTAAGACCAGCCTGAGCAACATAGCAAGACCTCATCTCAACAACAACAAAAATTAGAAATAAATTAGCCAGGTGTGGTGACATGTGCCTGTAGTCCCAGCTACTCTGAAGGCCAAGGCATGAGGATCACTTGGGCCCAGGAAGTTGGGGCTGCAGTGAGCCATGTTCATGCCACTGCACTCCAGCCTGTGGGACAGAGCAGAAAAAAAGAATCAATCAGGATCCTGGGCAGAGGGAGGAGAGGGGACCGGGGTCCAGCAAGCACTTGGGGATTGACTGAATGGCATTGGGGAGAGATGACTCCAAAGTCCTGGAGTGGGTGAGAATGACTGCGAGTGGCTTTTAGGTGAGGAGGTTCCTGCCTGGCCACTCCAGGAGGGGACGTGGGGCTGAAGGGTATCAGGTGCCGTGCTGAGCAGTTTGGCCTTGATCCTACTGCCCTGGACACACGTCTAGGGTAGGCAAGTTGACTGATCCATTGGTGATCTGAGTTTTTAGACATGGTGGTAGTCCATGAGGTGGGTGTTCATGCTAAGAGTTGAGAGAGGGAAACCTGTAAGTCCTTAGCAACGCTCCAGGGAAGGGGCGTGGTTAAAGAGATGTTTCATAAGTAACAGCATGCTGTAGAAACCCTGAACCCCAAATGTATGGGTCCTCAGGAACACCCCAGACTTTAGAAGGAAAGTCAGAAGGTGCTGACACGGGTGTATAACTAAACGGAAATCCTTCTTTCTCAGCTCCAACCATGGCTGTGAGGTTCATTCACACTGACTTAAAAAAAAAATCTCAGCAGTTTACTTAAAAGTAAATAGCTTTTTCTATAATTCTGGTTTGCTAATTTAATCCTAGTCTCCAGACCCTGGCTAAATAAATGCCCATTTCTCCAGATGGTCTCAAGAGTCTCTGGACATCGTGGGGGCCCTTGCCTGTTGGTTGGAAGGTGCCTCAGGAAGAAGAGGGTGGATTCTGAGTTGAGTCAAAACCTCAGAGACCCCTGATGGGAGACGCTCTCAAGTGACCACCGCTGTGGGCCAGAATGCAAAACTGCAGGAACAGAACATTCGCAGGAACAGAACACAGTTGTATTAAGTGATTTTCCCGAGCAGGAAGTGGCATCTGGCCTGCGGTTCAGTAGCAGGAGGAAAGGGTGGGCGCACCTGCCCCTGGCTGGCGCACCTGCCAGGGAGCCCCACGCGGCACCGCGTGTGCCGAGCGCCCCTGAGGATGGAAAGCCCCACGCGGGGCAGGTGGCACCCAGCCTCCGAAGACGGGACGGGATGGAGCGTTGAGCTTCGGGGCAGCTCCGGCCTGGCCCGCGCTGGAGACGCCCGCATCTGCCAGGATGGCGTCTCCATAGCCCTGGTGCTCACACATGACGCCAGGAAGCCCCAGCAACAGTGACCGCCCAGGCTCTAGAAAATATTGGACGGGATGGATGAACACCCAAGCGCGCTCCAGGAGAAGGGATTTGGCACCCCAAGGGGCTTTTAAAACAGTAAGCTTCTAGGGTTGTATTTGCCCCCAATAATCCATAGAAACAACAGTCATCTAAAAATAGTCTTGTTTTCTGTCCTAAGCTCCTTTTAACTTTGTTAGTCATCGCCAATCCTAAAATAAAACCCGTGTAACGTCTCCCCTAGTAGCGGCTATAAACAAACCTACGAGGAGGCAGGAGGAAGAGGAAAGGGGCGCAGGGCGCGCGGCGAGCAGAGCCGGGGGCCCGCGGTGGCCGCAGAGGCCGGGCCGGGGCGCACAGGCCGGGCGAGCTGGCCGCGCTCTGGGCCGCCGCCTCCGGAACTCCCTGCGCCTGGCGCGCGGCCACCGTGGTCCCGGCAACGGCATTAAACAGAGAGAAACAGACCCGGGATTCCGTCACCCGGGCGGGGGGATAAGGAGGGCTTTGAGAGCAGACAGGAAAAGGGAGCTTTTCTGCATGGGGTGAAAAAATTATTTATTGAAGGAGGAGGAGGAGGCAGCGGAGGAAGGGGAGGGGCGGGAGGAGGAGGAAGAGCCGGCCGCCCCCGCCCCGGCCTCGGCTCCTCAGGAGCCAAGGGCAGCCTCGCCAGGTCGGTCCCGGGCTCGAGGCCCGCGGCTGGGGTCGAGGGGCTCAGTCTCCCACGTGACCGGCTGGGCGCGCCCCGCCAGACCCGGCCTCGGGATTCCCTCCTCCCGGCGAGTCTCCGCCCGCGCCGTCCTGGAGGTGGGGAGAAGAAGGGCGGGGAGGGGGGGACGGAAACTCTCCCGGCCAAATCCTGGCCCCGGGCCTGGGGACACTCGCGGCGGGAAGATTTGGAGGGGAGGGAAGGGGAGCGGGAGGGGCGTGGGGGCGCGGCCTCGCTGGAGCCCCCCGTGACCCCCCTGACCCCCGCCCACCGGCCTGGGCGTCCTCCCGCGGCCCCCTCTTCCCCTCCCGGCGCCCGGTGCTCTGGGGCGCGTGCCAGGCCTGGCTCGGCGCGGTAGGGGCCCCCGCAGGTAGAGACCCCTGGAAATGGCCCCGACGCCGCAGGAGCGAGGCGGCCACCACCCCGCTAATCCGGACACGTCTCTCCAGGCCGAGGCCTGTGGTGGAAAAGCGGGGGTTCCATTTGTGCTGAGTCGCGGCGGCCGAATGGAGCCAGGCCTCGGGACGCGGGATGGACGGGCTCTGGCCGCGCACCTTTGCGGGTTCTGCAGCGCCCGACCGCCTCCCCGGCAGGGAGGAGGCGCTTGTGGGGGGCACCTACGGGGCACAGTGATCCCTGGGGGTCTGCGGACCTTCTGGGCCCCGCAGCAGACACGAGTTTAGCCTTTGGGTTTAGTTTAAATCACATAAGGGTGTCGTGCAATCGATTTATGATTTCTACCCACCAGACATTTTAACCTCCAACCCCCTCCATCCAAAGCCAACAAGAAAATGCGGTGCCGTGTTGGCAGCTGAGCTGCGCCCGAGGAGACGCAGGGAGACGTGAGAGAGGAAAGTGTGAGTGGTCGGGGGGCCCTCCCCCCGTCAGAAGTCGCGCAGTCGCGCCCATAAAACGCCCGCCCTCCGGGCGGCTAGGGCAGGTGAGCGCGTCCCTGGGCCTCCCCACGCCGGCCCCTGCCACAAGGCCGTCTGGGTCGAGCAGATATTTACAGAATAAAAATGACAATAACTCGACGTCCCGGGACGGCCACGCAATCTGTTAGTAATTTAGCGGGATGGGAATTTCCTTTCTAGGGCCTGCCAGTGAAGCGCTTTTCCAAATTTCCACAGCGGGGGAAGCCTGCGATTTTACATAATGACTTCAGCATGCCGGGCTTTCTCGACACCCCTCCCCGGCCCCCGGCCCCCGCCCCTCGCCCCCCCCCCTTTTCCAGCAGGGCCGGGCTCCCTCCGGACACCCGCGTGGACTCAGGCGTCCCGTCTGGCCCGTTCGCCCCCGTTTCCCCCGCCAGCCCCAGCGACCCCCTGCCCGGCCCGCGGATTCCCCGTTCCCGCCCCTACGCCCCCATCCCCTCCCCGTGCGCCCCCCTCCCGTGTGCCCCCTTCCCTGTGTGCGCCTCCCCGTGCGCCCCTCCCCGTGCGCCCCCCTCCCCGGGCGCCCCCCCTCCCCGGGCGCCCCCCTCCCCGGGCGCCCCCCCTCCCCGTGCGCGCCCCGCCTCTTGCGCCCCTGCCCCCGGGCGAGCGGCTGCCGCGGCGCGGGGAGGGGCGGGCGCTCGGCGACTCGTCCCCGGGGCCCCGCGCGGGCCCGGGCAGCAGGGGCGTGATGTCACGGCAGGGAGGGGGCGCGGGAGCCGCCGGGCCGGCGGGGAGGCGGGGGAGGTGTTTTCCAGCTTTAAAAAGGCAGGAGGCAGAGCGCGGCCCTGCGTCAGAGCGAGACTCAGAGGCTCCGAACTCGCCGGCGGAGTCGCCGCGCCAGATCCCAGCAGCAGGGCGCGGGCACTGGGGCGCGGGCAGGGCTCGGAGCCACCGCGCAGGTCCTAGGGCCGCGGCCGGGCCCCGCCACGCGCGCACACGCCCGTCGATGACTTTCCTCCGGGGCGCGCGGCGCTGAGCCCGGGGCGAGGGCTGTCTTCCCGGAGACCCGACCCCGGCGGCGCGAGGCGCCAGCTCTCCCGTGCCTCCGCCCGCCGCTCCGCTCCCCGCCGCCGCCGCGCGGATGCCAAGCACCAGCTTTCCAGTCTCTTCCAAGTTTCCACTTGGCCCTGCGGCTGCGGTCTTCGGGAGCGGAGAAACTTTGGGGCCCGCGCCGCGCGCCGGCGGCACCATGAAGTCCGCGGAGGAAGGTAAGCCCCGCACGGCCTCCGCCCCCGGACCCCTGCGCCCCCCACGGCCCGGGCCGCGGCCCCCGCCCTCGTCCCCGTCGCCCGCACGGAGGGGTCCCGGTCAGAGGACGAGGTCGGCCAGGTCTGTGCGCCCAGGGAGGGACGCGGCGCGGACCGAGAACGGCGTCCCCCAGCTCCCGGCAGCCCGGTTCCGAGCGCGCCTTCTGCCAATAGGTGTCTCCTCTGCCCCAGCGCTGAGGGCGCGAGGCGAGGCCGCCGCGGGTCCCGCCGAGGAAGCGGCTCGCAGGCCGGCGATTTGGGGACTGAAGAGTCGGCCGTCAGGACCGCAGAGGGCACGTGGGAGGGAGGAAGGGAGGCTTCCTTGGGAGTGAAGGATGCCCCGTGTCTTCCTGAGCGAGGCAGGGCCACCCTCTGGCGCCAAGAGCGCGGTTTGGGGGTTCTGCGCCCCCCACCCCGAGCTTGTGGCGGCGTCTCCCTCGCGCCGCGCCCCCGAACTCCCCTGCAGGACCAAAAGATCCGAAGCGCGGCCGCACCACAGCCCCGAACTTAAGCCATTTTGAAATCCTATAGGCAGGAGTTCCAGCCAGAGAAGATGTTTCAGGCAAGTTTGAAAAGGAACCGCCAAGTTTCCAGCTGCTTCTTTATAGTGAAAAAAAGATGGCACAGTGTGGGGTCCCTAAAACCCGGTGTGGGGGGCGCTGAGACCCCCCTGCGGCTCAGCCTCACATTCCAGCCCCCCACCTTAGCCCGTCCCTGGCACACACCCCTGGCGATGCCGGGTGGGCTCCTGCAAGTGGCTTTGAAAATACCCTTGGAGAGGTGTGAGCATACAAGTTAGGAATCAGGGGTTGCAAATGCTAATGGAAATTGGAAGACACTTTTCCAAATTCCTTACCAGCTCTGAAACATTTTATATAATTTATTTAAAGAGCGCCAGCACACCTGCCAACATATGTATTTCATAAGGACAGACGTCCTTCCGAGCGCTGCCGCTTCCTGCGCGACCCTGATAACTGCGGGGCTTGCTTGAGAACCGGGCTCCCCCAGCTCTGGAGAACTCGCTGGTCTTAGCAGAGCTGAGCACAGGGCCGTGAGCTCCACGGAGGGGGGTCCGTGTGGTCGGTGCCCTGACGCTTCACGGGACGGCAGGTAGACACCATTTCATCCCAATGTTAGAAAATGTTTACATGTTTAAACATCATGTCCCGTGTCAGTGTTTTACACAATGTGCTCTTGCTAGTAGCAGAGTTTAAAATTTTTTGTTGTTGGAGTTTCTGTTTTAAATCCTGGGACACTTATGCCGCCTTGTTTATTATCACTCCCTTTAGAAAGGCAGGTCTTTCCACGTTCAGATCTCTGTACCTCAAGAGCCGGTGGCCGACCTGCAGTAAGGAGCCCTTTTCTTTTACACAAGGAAAAAACACGACGGGGCAGTGGCTATTTTTCGTGTTTCCTACTGAAGAAAATAAGCTCGAAAAGGTCCCCGCTGCAAGGCAGTGCGCTGGGCAGTGACGCCCGACCGACATGGGTATATTTTATGAGGGCTGCAGAACTGGGCCGGCCGGAAAGTGTGATCTGGTCCTTGATACACACAGGCCGGCAGCATGGGGACACGCGTGGTTTCCACACCGGCCATCGCCGAGACCACCGGGAAAAACTCTTGAGTCCTTCTGAGTAGGCCCCACGAGGCCATTTCTGGCCCATCCGAGGACCTGGGCGCCTCCCCTGCGTCCCTCGGGTTTCGGGACCATCTGGGTGGAAGCTCATTAGGCGTCGTGGTTCCTGAAGGCCACACAGAGAAGTACAGGCCTGTAGGTAGCCACCCAGTCAGAAGTCGCTCCAGACAGAATGCCCCACGGGCTGGGGCCAAACAAAGCTCACCCTGTTCTCTGCCACTTAACTTCACGGCGTTGTTTCCCAGCTCAGATTAGAAAATGGCAGGGCGCTGGCACCCCGCTTCATCACACCCAGCGGGGCTTCTGCCTCCGCAGACATCCCCAGCCTCTGGGAGGATGCGTCCAAGCTAAACACACTTCCATGGAGACACCCAGTGTCTGTGGAACGGGCAGCTCTGAATCTGGACCAATAGCTCTGAACCATTTGCAGGAAGGAAGCCCAGCACTGGGGCGGGGGGAGGGGGGCTCCTAGGAGCAGCAGGGGAGCCGCCCCACCGACCTCTTCTCTGGAATGGAGACCAGTGCAGTCCTAGGACTGCGGCAGTGAGCCTCCATCCCTGCAGGGCCCGCGGCCTGGGGCCACCAGCAGGCGGGACAGTTTAGCAAAAAGTTTTAGTCTAAACAGATGATAAGGGCTGTCATTTGTGTAAAATTTTACGGTGGGGGTAAAAAGGTGGCTGGAGTTTTAAAAACAATGTACAGGCCGGGCGCCGCGGCTCACGCCTGTAATCCCAGCACTTTGGGAGGCCGAGGCAAGCGGATCACGAGGTCAAGAGATCCAGACCATCCTGGTCAACATGGTGAAACCCTGTCTCTACTAAAACTACAAAAATTAGCCGGGCGTGGTGGCGGGTGCCTGTAGTCCCAGCTACTCTGGAGGCTGAGGCAGGAGAATCGCTTGAACTCGGGAGGCGGAGGTTGCAGTGAGCGGAGATTGCACCACTGCACTCCAGCCTGGGTGACAGAGCGAGACTCGTCTCAAACAAACACAAACCTGTAACCTGTACAATGAAGAGAATGAAACGTTGTGGCTTCTCAACAGAAAACAGAACTTCCACTTGGCCAAGGTCGGCAAAAACAGCAAAACTAAAACAAAACAACGCTCCAACATCCATCCCAAAGTCAGAAGTATTAGAAACTAAATCAGGCCACACGGAACGATGGCTTATCACTGGAGAAAACCAGCCAGTGAAAGGGTCGCGGGAGAAGCCCGGGGACGACCCTGGGACTGGCGGGTTTCTCGCCTCTGGAAAAGGCAGTGCCCGCCGGGCAGGCCAGAGAGAGCGCTCCGAGGAGCTTGGGGGTTGCCAGGCTTGACACGCGCACCCCTCCGCCCTCAGACTCCCACCATCCTCCTGCTATTCCGGGCGTCGGGTGTATGTGGTGCCGAGACCCCGGGGGCAGTTAGAACACGCGGCGGGAGAGGCAGGCCCAGGGCGGCCCTCGGCTAAGCAGCCCGGCTTGCCGGATCCCCGCCGCGCACAGGCTTCGGGCCGCCTAGGGTGGGACCCGAACCCGCCTTCCCGCCCCGCTCAAGGAGGTCATCTTTGGAGGCGCCCCTAGAAGGACCGGCGGGTTCCCCGCGGGGGTGGGCGCGCAGGGCGGGTGTTTGGAGGCCGGGGACTCGCAGGAGAGGCCGCTGGGTGCCGGGCCCCCCGCAGGGGGTTGCAGGCCGAGGGGCGCGCCACGAACCCAGCGGGAATCCCTGCGCTTCCCGGCACCGTCGGGCTGAAATCGGGGCTCCCAGCGTTGGCGGCCTCGGGCTGGGACCTCCCCACTCCCGGGGCTCCGCGGGGCGTGCACGTGGCGCTCGGGGGTCACCGTTGCAGCCGCTTTCCCGAGGAGGCCCGGATTGAAAACTTTAAAAAAAACTTTTAAAACAATTCGGTCGCCCTGGGCGCAGCCTTGGGGACCTGGTGCCGCTCGTGCCCCGGGGGCGGAACCGTGGGGTCCCGACGCCCCTACCCCCGGGTCCGGAGGAGCCTGCGCCGGGCCGGGGGACCCCTGGGGTCGCGCGCACGCGAGGGGGCGGGGGCGGGGGGACGCGAGCCCTCGGCCGGCGCTCGGCTCCGGGAGTTTATTTAAAACTCGGAAGCCGGCGGCCGCGAGCCGGTTGTTTATGTAAACCCGGAAACGCCCCGGGGGGCGGGGGCGGGGGCGGGGCGGGGACGCGGGGAGGGGCGGGGGTCACGTTACGCGGAGGCCGCGCGGGCAGCGCCGGGAGAACCGAACCCCGGGCGGCCGCGACCCCGGCCCCGCCCGACCCGCCATGACGGGGCTGGAGGACCAGGAGTTCGACTTCGAGTTCCTCTTCGAGTTTAACCAGCGCGACGAGGGCGCCGCCGCGGCCGCCTCAGGTGGGTCAGTCCCGGAGGGCGCGCGGGGCGCGGGGCCAGGTCGGGGTTTGGGGGCGCCCAGGTCCCCTCCGCGTCCTCGTCGCTCCCCCGGGACCCCAGGAGTCCCCGGCGCGCCCGGGGCAGAGGCGCCTACGGCGGGGGGCGCTGCAGTGCGGGGCGTCCTGGGCTCGGACGCGGTTCCTCCGAGCGCTCGCGGCGGGGTCCTGGGGGAGAGCGCGATCCGGACACGGGCGTGGACGAAGTGGTCCCGGACAGAGGGCTGGTGGCGCTGCCAGAGGCGGAGAAGCGCTCCCCGCCCCAGACACCCTCTCCCCGCCCCAGACACCCTCTCCCCGCCCCCCGACCTCCCCCCTCCCCCGACCTCCACCCCCCTCCCGTCCTCCCCCCTCCCCCGACCTCCACCCCGCCCCCCGACCTCCCCCCTCCCCCGACCTACAGCCCATCTCTCCCCCCGACCTCCCCCCTCCCCCGACCTACACCCCTACCCCGACCTCCTCCCCGACCCCTCCCCCGTCCTCCCCCCTCCCCCGACCTACACCCCGCCCCCCGACCTACACCCCCGACCCCTCCTCCCGACCTCCCTCCTCCCCGCGACCTCCCCCCTCACCCGACCTACACCCCCGACCCCTCCCCCCGACCTCTCTCCTCTCCCCGACCTCCTCCCCGACCCCTCCCCCGTCCTCCCCCGACCTCCCTCCTCTCCCCGACCTACCCCCCCGCCCCCCGACCTCCCTCCTCCCCACGACCTCCTCCCCATCCCTCCCCCCGACCTCCCTCCTCCCCGCGACCTACACCCCGCCCCCCGACCTCCGCCCCCGCCCCCTCCCCCTGGCCCCCCCCAACCCGACTCCCGACCTCCCCCTCAGCCATCCTCCTCCCTCCCCCCAGCCACCCTCCCCCGACCTCCCCGCCCCCGCCACCTTCTTCTGGCCTCCTCCCCACAGTCACCCTCCCTCCCCCTCGCCGTCTCCCCACGCCCCGCAGACCCCCTATAAGCCTCCAGCTTTCAAGTTTACCCGGAGCTACCATGACCCCAGCCTTTTCTTTCATTTTCTCTTCTGTGTGTCAGAAATAAGGGTTTCAGGTAAACAAACCACAAATAACACCTCACTCCCGAAGAGCAGCGAGTGAGTGGGGTGGGCACCCTTGGGCCTGGGCCCCTCTCCCGCTGCCCGAGATCTCTTCCGTCCAGGTCACCCCAGGCTGGTCACCGTCCGCCCCTGTCTGCGCCCGTTTTCAAGGCCTTGTGTCTGCCCTCCCCGCGCGGAGGTGAAGCCGGAGGAGCTTGGCAAGCAGGGACCTCCGAGTCTGTAATGAGGGTCATGTTTTCCGTATCATTCACTACTCTCTTTTAAAAAGTCCAACGTCTTGATCGTTTTTTGAAAATAAGCGCTCCAACCAAACCCGTGCTGCCTGCGGTTCATGACCCGCCGCTCCCTAAATGTCTTGCCTGCCTGGGCCTGGGTTCTAGGTCTTTGGGGTCAGTGGGAGCGAAGGCAGATGAGGGTGGGAGAGAGACCCGCTGGAGGCCCTTCCCACTCGGGCTGCCTGTGGCCCTGGCGCCGCCTTCCAGAGCTGGTTCCAGTCTTCCCGGACTTGAGCCAGGGCATTTCAGCAGAAGAGTTTTCTACCTGGGCGTGCCATGTGAGAGTGTCGCCCCACTCCCGACCTCTCTTTATGGGGTGAAAGTCGGTCCCACGAGAGTGTGGCCACCAGGGTGTCCCCTCTGGGATCTGTTGGGGTGGAGGCTCCCACGCCTGTGCAGTCATCGGGGGTCGGGTGGGACCTCCCAGTACACCCCCGGTCGTTCACAGCGTGAATCACTGACCGTGGGCCTGCGACAGGCACAGTGCGGCCAGAACCCAAGCCCTACACCCCGGTCAGAGGCCCAGGGGGCCTGCAGGACAGTGTGCGGCCCTGGGCCCTCGGCCCTGGCTGAAGATTTCACAGCTTTGCCTCCTTGAAGAAGCACAGGGCGTAGTTATCCCCATGGAGCTAGGTCTGCCCAGCCTCCCAGGCCTCCAGGGTGGGCTGTGCCACACTGGGCACTGTGTCTGGCTTGGCAGGTGCTCAGCGCACCCCCAGTGACAAGGGCCACTTCCGTGCCTCCGTGCACACGTGACCGTGCGCAACAGCAGCCGCAGGGGAAGGGCACCCCCGGCGGCATCCTCCTATGACTGCACAGGTAACTCCAGGCTTATCCGGGAAGACGCACAGGAGGCCAGTCTCTGCCCCTCGAGGCCTAGTCTCACGAGGACGCCACAGTTTATACACCGTTTTGAGGTGGGCGGGCTTTCTGCTGGCATCGGATATGGGGACCCTGGTGAACTTGGGGTCCCTCCTGACCCGGAAGCAGGTGGCCTCCTTCCAGGTGGGTTCAGGACACAGTCCTCCCCGGCACCCACCGGGATCATTCCAAAACACTCCTTGAGCAGAATGAGTGAAGCCGTGAACCTCACCCTTGCTGGCACCCTGGGCCCTCCGGAGCTGCGCCCTTCCCTGGGAGCCCCACAGAACTGGGCTGCTGGCTCTCCAGGCTGCTTGTGAAACCTCTCTGCTGGGTCCTTGCCCCTCCAGAGACCACCGTGGTTTTGGGCTTTAGGAGTGGGGGCTCCGAGCAGGAGAGGCCAGAGCTGAGAAGTGCCCCTTCCTGCTTTTACCCTGTCAAGAAGTTGCGGGGAAAGGTTCTTTATGTGTCACGTACATTACGTGTACATATCGTGTTTTCCTGTGAGACACCCGTGCTGTTTTCTTCTTTCTTTTTATTACCATTATTACTGCATTTTGATGATTATTCAATGATGTTATTTATATCACATTGTTAGATGATTACATTGACTTTCTAGCCTTTGACGGGTGATAGAAACCACTTCATGTTGTTTCTGGGATGAGCCTGGATATAAATGAATAAATGAATGTCTGAGATCAATTGCAAAGCAAGGCAAACTGGGTTTTATAGATTAGACTAAGCACAGAAAGTCAAGCTTTGTTGTAAAGGACGTGGCCAGCCCTGAGCCCAGGAGGCAGTCTGTCAGCCAGATCCCCCGAGAAGGGGCTGTACGTCCTGGCAGAGCTGAGGTCAGTGTACCAGGGTTGGGGGCTGCAGCCGCAGGGTGGCTGTGTGTGGCCGGGAGCCTGGCCCACGCCGCTGTGGCCCCCACCCCTTCCATCTCACTGGACTTAGGTCCAGGCTGCGGGCGCAGGTCCCACGTCTTCATGGGGTGCTTTGAGGGAGGGGCTGTGTCTTGTTCTTTATTTCGAAAGTGCTCAGCAGGTGCAAAGAATAGATATTCAGTAACCATTTGTTGGGACAATGAAAAGAGAATATTGTAAATAATTTCCCAGGCGGGATGGGAGTGGCGTTTGGGCTTCCAGGGTCTGGCTTCTGGCTGTGTCCACCCAGGAGCAGGCCCCGGGCTTCCCTCTGCAGAGAGGAGGCCCCGCTCCCTTCTGGGACTCAGGAAATAGCTGCTTCGCTGTCAGCTGGGAGGCGGGCGTGCCCTGTTTCCCACCCCAGGGCTCCTGTTTTCTAAGTTATTTTGGCCAGCCTGGCTGCTGCCAGCACTGTCGCTGTGGCAACTCAGAGGAAATTGGCCGAGGCCTCTGTGTTTGGGCTGGAACCTCCCTGGCAGTTGAGGCCACCCTCCGAACCTCTGTGTGCCCGGGTCTGCCGCTGCCCTGTGCCCACTGCCGGGGCATTTAATGGTTCACTTGTGGAAAGGAAACCTCTTATGCAGAATTGAAGCTTTAGAAGACTTTTATTCTCAAGTCCATTTTCACGAAATAGGATTTCTCTTCCCCAAGAGGGCCTGGGGTGCCCGTGGCTGGTCAGGAGCTGCAGCAGGAAACCCGTGGCAGAGATGCCTGGTGAGCAGAGAGGTCCCAGGGGAGAGCTGAATTAGGAATGCGCTGTTGTTCAAGTTCAGTGTTTTAGGAAAGCGTTCCTGCTATTACCATGCACAGCTCACCCCCTGAGGTTCCAGAGGTGTTTCCGTGGAGGGTGGAGTTATCTGGCAGATTGGAATATTTCAGTTCTGTGTCGTGTTTTTCAAAGGAAGATCTCAGCTAGCCATGAACAACTTGGATATTTTTTAATTCCTTGAAAACAGAATTCAAAAAGGATGCTTTAAAATGATGTGTGCGTCTGACCAGGGGGAAGGAATATTCCAGTACCTCTGAGGAACAATGTCCCAGGTTGGGCCCCGGGCCGGACGAAGGACCCTTATTAAGGCGTTGGCATGCTTATTTATGGAACATTAAATACCGTTTGTTTGCGCTGTGACGAGGCCATCCTATTTGCCTTTGTAAATCTTTCTCGCTGGCAGATTGTTGGGGGAACGGCGTCTGGGAAGCTGTTGCTGTCTGTCATGCTGCAGGTCTGACCACGTCCCGGTGCCACTGTGAGGCAGCGTTTCCCTGGCCTGCTAAGCACATTGCTTCCAACAGCAAGGTCTTGGCGTGGATCACCCTGCTTCGTTTTGTTTTATTTCCAATACATTCACAGTTGTCATCTGGCCTCACCCACAGCAGACTCCGTGGCTGTCTGGAGAGGTGACAGCAGTGCCTGGGGGTCGACCTGCGGTTCAGCCCCAGCAAGTGCTGAAGGGGATGTTCCTTAAAATGAAAGATAACGTCGTCTGTGACGGCCGCCTCTCAGAGTTTGTGAAAGATGACAGATCAGGCTGCAGCCGGAGTTGGTGATTCTTGTCAGCAGTGCTGGCCTGATGCGCAAGGCAGAGGCGTGGCTGTCCTGCCCTGCACACAGTGAGTGAGGGAGTGGCCATCTGGGAACTGCATGTCGTGAGGGGCAGGTGCCCTGGGGCTCAACAGGGCGGGGTCTGCAAGGTTGGAATGCTGGCCACCCATAGGGAGCCCTGACCAGAAGTATTTCATGTATTAATTTAATGTCATGCACGGATACAGTTTTTTGTGGTTGTTCAGAAACGAGAAAGGTGTGTGGTTCTGAAGTGAATTATTTCTCAGAGTGGGACAGATCGCTTTTAACAGCTCTGACATGTGGAACTTGCTGAGGCCAGTGGGACTGGGCCGGCCTGAGAGCCGGGTGCTCCCCGCATGGCCGTCTGTCCTAGCACCCCCAAACCACCTGTGTGTCGTGGGGCACCTGATGGCTGAGTGAGCCGGTGAGCATCAGGAGACTCAAAAGTGGGGAGATGGCGCTTTCAGCAGAGGGGCCGTGCCATTACCTTCCGTTAAGGGATTTTGAATGTGCTCTCCGTGATCATTGCTTAGAATCCAGCTGTCTCCCTGCTCACCTGCACTGTAATTTAATGAACCCTCCTTGGCAAAGAGCCAGGCCCTCCAACACGGCAGACAGGGAGTGGGGTCACCAAGCTCTGTGGTGGCGTCTGACGTGACATGAATCAGCCCAAGCACCTCAGAATCGTCAAGAAAGTTACTGGGAATATTTTCCTTTCATGTAAATATTATCCCTTTGAATAGTTAAATAACTCAGATTTGAATACGGTTTAGGTGGATCATGAAACCAAATTCGTTGGGAGCTGGGAGGGAGGGGCTCACAGCCAGGACAGTGACCTCTGGGGGCAGCTTGACCCCACACCTTGCTCTTCTTCTAGGAAGAACAAGGGAGCTTTATCCACTACCCGCCCTCCAAGGACCTGGGCGAGGGATCCTAATGAAATTCAGGCATTTGAGCTTTCGTTTTGTCATTTGTTTGATCAGGGAAAACGCATGCTTAGGTGAGCCCTTTTTGTTTTTTAATAAAAGCTTTATGGTGTTTCTTTGTCTCATCGAATCAGGTTTTATTGCAATACTTTAGTTTAAATAAAGGCCCTCTGGTGCCCCAGGCGTCCGTGGGCCTCTGCATGCACTTCCTGCTCTGGCTGTGGGCAGAGTCTCCTCCTCTTCCTCCCTTCCCCTCACGCCTGGGCCCCTGTCACATAAACGTCAAGGGCTACGGCCCCAGAGGACTTGCACACAGAGACCTGTGAGGTCCGCCTCCCCTTTCCTGCCCCGTTTCATCTAGAACCTTCCGGTGATCTGGCTCTAGTACCCCGTGTGGCCCAGCTCTGGGCTCCGTCACTGGTTGAGTAGCCAGTTCAGGGCTGAGTCCTATGGGAGGGAGGTGGGGAGGCCCCAAGACTTGCTCTGTTAATTGCTAGGATTTTAAAAAATTCTTCAGAATTACCTTTCTACCAGCAAATGGTAGTTCAACTGCGGGATCAGCTGTCTTGGAAATAAATCCTCTTTTGATTGGGAAACAGGAAGTGTAGGAATCTATACATTAATCAATTGCAGTTAAGCCCCCTTTGAGGTCTGGACAGTGAGGGGAAGTGTGTGGAGCAAGTGGGGCCTGAAGAGCCGGTTGAAGGCCACGGATGCCTCCGAGAGGAAGTCGGGGTGTCGGAGGGAGGCTGGGTCCCCGTGATCAGATCCACGCCACCGTCATGTTCCCTCAGTTCCGCTCCTGTGCTTTCGGGTCTCCTGGAGTTGATGACTGGTTTGAGACGGAAGCTCGTTCCTAACAAAATGTTATGTTTCTGCTCCAACAGGCGAGAAGGCTTCTAGACAAATAAGTGGGCCCAGCAGTAAGTGTGGGTGTGAGTTCCTGTGCCAATGTATATAATGTGGCATTTTTGGCTAAGGAATATCTTTCGGACAACTTTTGGTGAGAATGCAGAGTAGTGAACAGGTGGCTCGGCGTGGCGCCTCAATGGGAACCCCCCAGGAGCCGCAGGCCTGCGCTCGACAAAACCCCCTCATTGGTCCCCCACCCCACCTTCCTTCTGTCCACCGTTGGACTGTGTCCCTGTGCTTCCCTGGAGACCCCCAGCCGCAGAGCCGGCCATGGCTCCGCGGGTCTTCTGCAACACTACGTGCTGGGCAGACGTCAGGGCTGTCCTGGCATGGTCACCTGGGCGTGTGGGGCGCCGGGCACAGGGGGACCTGCCTGTGTGGCCTGTTGTCCAGCGGGTCTGATGCAGCCGGCTCAGGGGCTTTGCACGGGCCACGGAGGGGCCACCGTGATGCCCAGGTGGAGCTCTCAGAGGGCTACAGCCTGCCTGGCCCAGAGCCCCCCAGGTATCACCAGCAGATCCGAGGACTTCAAATTCTCCTCAGAAACCTCACCTTCTCCAGGAAGCTGCTTTCCAGGCTCATTTTTAGAAAGACAGCCGCTGAAGTTTTAGCGTTGGAGCCTGGTGTTTGCCTGAAGTGTCCAGTGAGCATGGAGCCTGGGGGAAGGGGGCACAGTGGATGCCAGTGAACGTGGGTGGTCAGTCCCAGAGCTGGCATCTCTGCTGGGGCAGATCCTGGGGATGCTGTGCGTGTCCTGACCAGAGGCCAGGCTGGATGCTGGAATTGGCATCAGGATGCCCAGCTCCAGCTCCACCCCAGTCCTTGCCCGTGGCTCTGGGGAAAGAAAGACTCCTTATTGATTTATTGATTTGACAGGGTCTTGCTGTGTCACCCAGGCTGGAGTGCAGGCTGGAGTGATCTCAGCTCACTGCAACCTCTGCCTCCCAGGCTCAAGCAATCCTGCTGCCTCAGCCTCCCAAGTAGCTGGGACTACAGGCATGCGTCACCATGCCTGGCTACTTGTGTTTTTTGTAGAGATAGGGTTTCATCATGTTGCCCAGATTGGTCTCGAACTTCTGACCTCAGATGATCTGCCCGCCTCGGCCTCCCAAAGTGCTGGGATTATAGGAATGAGCCACCGCGCCCAGCCACCTCCTTGATTTATTGACCATTCCTGTTCTCTCTCTGGTGCAGGAGACTGCGTGGCTCCCATCCTCTTGGGGGCATTTCTTTATGATGGGCAAGATGGGACTGGGGCCTGGCTAGCACCATCCCCAAGGCGCTCAGCCTCAGCGAAGGGGCCCTTCCCATACGAAGACGTCCTGAGCAGGTCTCAGCTCCCACCCCTGAGAGCTTCTGGTCGCACCTGTGAGGTGTGGCTCCATCACAGTTCTTTCTCTTTGTTATGGCTCTGCCCCCCGAGTGTCTGGAATTTCCAGAAAGCAGCTGTGACTCCTGGGATTGAGGCCACGGTGTGTCCTCTTACCAGGCTGCCGTGCCGTGTTTCCCACCTACCTGGGGCGCTAGAACCATTTCTATTAGTAAATACAGTGGGTTTGTATTGGTATTTTGAGACCCTAGATTTTCTTGGCATTTATCCGTGTTGGTTTCTGAACCACGATTTAGCGGAAAGACAGCACTGTCCTTGAATAAAATATCTTCCAGCCAGTGCAGTTGCACCAGGAGATGAATATAGAATTTCCATGTGCTTGTTTGTATTATTTAGAGGCCTGGGAATACCCACCTCTAGGCATGTAATCATGAGGTTCCAAGATGTCGTAAAATGTCTTTTCAAATCAGAAATCCAGAGGCACGTCTTTCCTGTTAAAATTACTGATTTCCCTAATAATGATTTTAAGAAATATTTTATTGAGTGTAATTAACACATAATGATTCTTAGGACTAGCTGTGTACCAGAATCTTCTGTTTTGTTCTAAAAGATGGATTCATAGGATATGAGCCAGTATCAGAATCTCCATGAGGGGGATTTCAGAGTCTGTGTTTTCATCCAACCCTTGAGGAGTCTTCTTTGTAGCTGGTGATTAGGGCACCTTGACAGTGATAAGCCTGTTAAAATCTGTTTACATATGTAGGTCCTTAGATCTAAAACACATCCACCATCCATCCATCATCCATCCATCATCAAACCATTATTCCTCCATTCCCTATCCATCCATCCATCATCCATCCATCCATCATCATCCATCATCAAACCATTATTCCTCCATTCTCTATCCATCCATTCATCATCCATCATCATCCATCCATCATCCATCCATTATTCCTCCATTCCCTATCCACCCATCATCATCCATCCATTATTCCTCCATTCCCTGTCTATCCATCATCATCTATCCATCATCAAACCATTATTCCTCTATTCTCTATCCATCCATCATCATCCATCCATCATCAAACCATTATTCCTCCATTCCCTATCCATCCATCATCAAACCATTATTCCTCTATTCTCTATCCATCCATCATCATCCATCCATCATCAAACCATTATTCCTCCATTCCCTATCCATCCATCATCATCCATCCATCATCAAACCATTATTCTTCCATTCCCTATCCATCCATCATCAAACCATTATTTCTCCATTCCCTGTCCATCCATCTTCATCCATCCATCATCCGTCCATTATTCCTCCATTCTCTATCCATCCATCATCCATCCATCCATCCATCATCAAACCATTATTCCTCCATTCCCTATCCATCCATCATCATGCATCCATCCATCATCAAACCATTATTCCTCCATTCCCTATCCATCCATTCATCATCCATCTATCCATCATCATCCATCCATCATCAAAGCATTGTTCCTCCATACTCTATCCATCCATTCATCCATCATCCATCCATCCATCCATCCATCATCCATCCATTATTCCTCCATTCCTTATCCATTCATTCATCCATCCATCCATCATCATTCATCCATCATCATCCATCCATCATTCCTCCATTCCTCATCCATCCGTCCATCCATCACCATCCATTTATCTATCCATCCATTCATCCACCACTTATCTATCATGCCTCCATCCCCTGTCCGTCATTCATCCATCCATCTGTTTAGCTGTTCATCCATCATCCATCCATTCATCCACCCATAATCCATCTCTTTATCCCTCATTCCTCCCTTGTTTGTCCATCACCATCCATCCAGCTACCCTCCATCTACCCATCATCCCCTCACCCCCCGTCCATCATGATCCATCCATCAGTTTCTTTACCTGTCTATCCATCATCCATTGTCCACCCACCCGCCAACCATCCATCCATTAAACAAATTGAACACATTTTATGTGCCAGTCACAGTCTTTGGCTCTGAAAACAGCGGTGAACAGAATAGACTAAGGCGTCCAGATGTTCTGTCTTCATGGAACTTAGGTTTCTGTTTGTCAAAGAGATGACAGTGTGGGATGAATGAGTAAAAACATGCTGTTAGATTGTGATACATATTTAGGAGAAAAAATAGAGAAGAATGGCCCACATGTTGAGTTTGGGGTTTAAATGAAGATGGGGTGGTTGAGGAAGGTGGTTTTTGAATGAAGAGTGGAACCCGTGAGGACCCAGCCGCCTCTCTCTGGGAAGGATGTTCGGATGAAGATGGGGTTGTTGGGGAAGGTGGGTTTTGAATGAAGAGTGGAACTCGTGAGGACCCAGCCGCCTCTCTCTGGGAAGGACGTTCGGATGAAGATGGGGTGGTTGGGGAAGGTGGTTTTTGAATGAAGAGCGGAACCGTGAGGACCTGGCCGCCTCTCTCTGGGAAGGACATTCGGATGAAGATGGGGTGGTTGGGGAAGGTGGTTGATGAAGAGCGGAACCGTGAGGACCCGGCCGCCTATCTCTGGGAAGGACGTTCGGATGAAGATGGGGTGGTTGGGGAAGGTGGTTTTTGAATGAAGAGCGGAACCCATGAGGACCCGGCCGCCTCTCTCTGGGAAGGACATTTGGATGAAGATGGGGTGGTTGGGGAAGGTGGTTTTTGAATGAAGAGCGGAACCGTGAGGACCCGGCCGCCTCTCTCTGGGAAGGACATTCGGATGAAGGATGGGGTGGTTGGGGAAGGTGGTTTTTGAATGAAGAGCGGAACCCGTGAGGACCCGGCCGCCTGTCTCTGGGAACGACGTTCGGATGAAGATGGGGTGGTTGGGGAAGGTGGTTTTTGAATGAAGAGCGGAACCGTGAGGACCCGGCCGCCTCTCTCTGGGAAGGACATTCGGATGAAGATGGGGTGGTTGGGGAAGGTGGTTTTTGAATGAAGAGCGGAACTGGTGAGGACCCGGCCGCCTATCTCTGGGAACGACGTTCGGATGAAGATGGGGTGGTTGGGGAAGGTGGTTTTTGAATGAAGAGCGGAACCGTGAGGACCCGGCCGCCTCTCTCTGGGAAGGACATTCGGATGAAGATGGGGTGGTTGGGGAAGGTGGTTTTTGAATGAAGAGCGGAACCGTGAGGACCCGGCCGCCTCTCTCTGGGAAGGACATTCGGATGAAGATGGGGTGGTTGGGGAAGGTGGTTTTTGAATGAAGAGCGGAACCGTGAGGACCCGGCCGCCTCTCTCTGGGAAGGACGTTCGGATGAAGATGGGGTGGTTGGGGAAGGTGGTTTTTGAATGAAGAGCGGAACCGTGAGGACCCGGCCGCCTCTCTCTGGGAAGGACGTTCGGATGAAGATGGGGTGGTTGGGGAAGGTGGTTTTTGAATGAAGAGCGGAACCCGTGAGGACCCGGCCGCCTATCTCTGGGAACGACGTTCGGATGAAGATGGGGTGGTTGGGGAAGGTGGTTTTTGAATGAAGAGCGGAACCGTGAGGACCTGGCCGCCTCTCTCTGGGAAGGACGTTCGGATGAAGATGGGGTGGTTGGGGAAGGTGGTTTTTGAATGAAGAGCGGAACCGTGAGGACCTGGCCGCCTCTCTCTGGGAAGGACATTCGGATGAAGATGGGGTGGTTGGGGAAGGTGGTTTTTGAATGAAGAGCGGAACCGTGAGGACCCGGCCGCCTCTCTCTGGGAAGGACATTCGGGGACTTGTGCTGCTGTTGGGGGAGGAGGGGAGGTGGGCAGCGAGGGGCTCACGGGGACCTTGTTGGCCGGGTGGGACTGGGGCTGTCACTCCGAGTTGCCGGGAGCTGTCCAGCAGTGTGGTCTCAGGGACGTTTGCTGAGGCCCGCTCCTTGGGGTCCGTTAGTCAAGGCCGGGGGTTGATGGCCGGCCCTGAGTTCATGGGTTTCTGCTTTGTGATGCCCAGCCCCTCATGCCCCCATCTGCTTCTTTTTCTCTCTAGAACACTATGGCTATGCGTCCTCCAATGTCAGCCCTGCCCTGCCGCTCCCCACAGTGCACTCCACCCTGCCGGCCCCGTGCCACAACCTTCAGACCTCCACACCGGGCATCATCCCGCCGGCGGATCACCCCTCGGGGTACGGAGCAGCTTTGGACAGTGGGCCCGCGGGCTACTTCCTCTCCTCCGGCCACACCAGGCCTGATGGGGCCCCTGCCCTGGAGAGTCCTCGCATCGAGATAACCTCGTGCTTGGGCCTGTACCACAACAACAACCAGTTTTTCCACGATGTGGAGGTGGAAGACGTCCTCCCCAGCTCCAAACGGTCCCCCTCCACGGCCACGCTGAGTCTGCCCAGCCTGGAGGCCTACAGAGACCCCTCGTGCCTGAGCCCGGCCAGCAGCCTGTCCTCCCGCAGCTGCAACTCGGAGGCCTCCTCCTATGAGTCCAACTACTCGTACCCGTACGCGTCCCCCCAGACGTCGCCATGGCAGTCTCCCTGCGTGTCTCCCAAGACCACGGACCCCGAGGAGGGCTTCCCCCGCGGGCTGGGGGCCTGCACACTGCTGGGTTCCCCGCGGCACTCGCCCTCCACCTCGCCCCGCGCCAGCGTCACTGAGGAGAGCTGGCTGGGTGCCCGCTCCTCCAGGCCCGCGTCCCCGTGCAACAAGAGGAAGTACAGCCTCAACGGCCGGCAGCCGCCCTACTCACCCCACCACTCGCCCACGCCGTCCCCGCACGGCTCCCCGCGGGTCAGCGTGACCGACGACTCGTGGTTGGGCAACACCACCCAGTACACCAGCTCAGCCATCGTGGCCGCCATCAACGCGCTGACCACTGACAGCAGCCTGGACCTGGGTGATGGCGTCCCTGTCAAGTCCCGCAAGACCACCCTGGAGCAGCCGCCCTCAGTGGCGCTCAAGGTGGAGCCCGTCGGGGAGGACCTGGGCAGCCCCCCGCCCCCGGCCGACTTCGCTCCCGAAGACTTCTCTTTCCAGCACATCAGGAAGGGCGGCTTCTGCGACCAGTACCTGGCGGTGCCGCAGCACCCTTACCAGTGGGCGAAGCCCAAGCCCCTGTCCCCTACGTCCTACATGAGGTGAGCCGGCGGCGCGGGGCGGGACGGGGAGGCGAGGGGAGGCGCGGGGCGGGGAGGCGCAGGACGGGGCGTGGCGCGGGGCGAGGGGAGGCGCAGGACGGGGCGTGGCGCGGGGCGGGGGGCGGCGCAGGATGGGGCGCGGGACGGGGGCGGGGCGCGGGACGGGGGCGCGGCGCGGGGCGGCCGTGTCTGGGGACCGAGAGTCAGGGCCTGGGTGGGCAAGTGGGCTCCTCGTGGAGCTGGGAGGCAGAGTCTGTCCCCATGCCTGCCTCCTCATGCAGACTTTTCCCTGTGCGCCTCGCCTCTGCCTCCGTCTGCGCGTTTCCCATCTGAAGTCTCCAGATCCTCTCGGGCCCTGCTGATGGCCTCGTGTTCGCTCAGTCTCTGCAAACATCCATTTCAAAGAGGGTGGCCCTGCTGGCGGTCAGGGCTTCCACGTGGGAATTCTGGGAGACGCCATCCGCCCCTAAGGACGGCTCACACACGCGCAGTTTCTTCCTTGGGGAATTGCACGTGCCTGGCCCCCCGCGGTGGTTGCCTGCTGCTCCCGCTTCCTCCCCTGCCGTAATTGCCTTCCCTGCCTCGGGTGCAGATGGGACCGCAGCCCAACAGTGCCCCAGAGCACCCAGCCCGCCACGCTTTGGAACAGCACGGCCTCCTGCTCCCCGGAGACGCCGGCTGTGGCATCAGGCTGGGGGAGCTCACGTGCCTTCCTTCTTTGGGTCCTAGGTTGTTGATTTTTCTTTTTAACGGTGTGAGGGTCTGCTGGAATTCCGCTGGGTCCACTTAACCAGCCTGGTGGTTTTATCTGTAACGAAACAGCTTTCCCAGCAGGTGGGCTGCGAGTGGCCCCTGAGAGTGCTTTCTGCTCCAGGATTTTTATCTGAGGCATGAAAACGTCCGCACAGAAGGTGGAGGGCAGTGCCCCATGGCCCGTGACGTCAGGGCTGCCGCTGTGTCCTCAGGAAGAGGCGTTTGCCACGCGCAGCCCGGGGTATTCCAGGCTGGATGTTTTCCTGTTTTTGTTTTTTTTTTTTTCGTCCCTCCCCACCCCCCACTCCTTCTTTATTAGCGAGCACTCAGGAGGCGAGACCGGGCAGAGGGGAGGGCAGGTGCAGCCCCCATGCCTGCAGGGTGAGGAAGGCAGGCAGTGAGGGTGCCCTGGGAGGACCCATCTCTGCTCTGCGGTCTCAGGCCCTGCTTCAGTCACGGCTGGAGCACGCCTGGATAGAATTAGAGCTGCAAGCAGTAACACACCTTCAGGCTGGGAACGAACCCACCCAAACCTCTCTGAAGGCTTGTGGCAAAGAAAGAGTGTTAGAGCTGACAGTTCTTTGAGCAGCCCCATGGCTGATTCTGCGTTTCTACTGGCATGATACTTAGAATCATCGTCAGCTGAGGTTTCGAGAGAAAGCACGGATTACCCCTGATTTTTCTTGACTTGCAGTGGGCGCATTTACCTTTCTATCCCAACTTCTGCTTTTAATACATTAAGGTTTAAAAGGCTGGCGTATTCTAGGTGATCACAACGAGCCTGTGTCAGGACCCGGATTGTATTTACATTAAAAATCCCATCCAGTTGGAGGCATTGGGAAAATTTAAGAACTGTTTTTGCCTGCTGTACTATCACTGTGATTGTTTAAGTACAAGCGTAGTGGCACTGACTTTCCAGCCCACAGTCATGTACAATGCGCTTCATGGTCTCCAGGCTTACGGAGGTGACAAAGTCGTCCATCACCGCGGAACTTCACTGAACTGGCGAGATAAGGGAAGAGTGATGTCATCGAGGTCCCAAGACTGGGACTTGGTGTGAGGAGTGTCGTAATGCAGTTGTGAACCTTTGGGTGAACCCTACGTGTTCGTTTCCTGGGGCTGCCCTGACAAGGTCCCGCAGACGGGTGGCCTTCATAGGAAGAAGATTTTCTCGCAGGGTCCTGAGACTGGAAGCCGAGATCAGGGGCTGTTCTTTTGGAGGCTGTGAGGGAGGCCTGTCTCCCTGGCTTGGAGGCACCGTCTTCTCCCCATGACTCCTCATCTCTCCGTCCACCGTGCATATCTGTGTCCAGATGTCCCCTTTCGTGAGGACACTGGTCCTGCTGGGTTGGGGCCACCCTGGTGGCCTCATTTGAACTTGATTGCTGTGTAAAGACCCTCTCTCCAGACACAGTCCCATTATGTGAGTTTGCGGGGAGCACCGTTTGGCTGCCTCAGCCCTGGTCTTACTGTCCCAGTAAAAATGGCAGGCAGCCTTTGAAAGCGCAAGCTCATCCTGGTTCCTTCTCCGTCTCCTGGGCGGCGAGGTGTCCACAGGGATGTCGTGTTCTGGCGGGCACAGCCCCTCCTGTCCACCTTGGACCTGTGTTTGGTGTGGAGGTTGGAAAGCATGGGTGGCTGTTTTTTTTTTCCTCTGCTTGGGAGTTTCAGCAAGAATTCCGTGGCCACGTGACCCTGTTAGCTTTATCTCCTGGCTGCAGAGCACCCGGTTAGGTGTGATGCCGGTAACATTTCTGAGTGTTCACACAAACAAAGCTCAGTAAATATGTCCCAGACTCGCTCCTGGGGTTTGCAGTTAACCTTTTCCCACTGTTTTGGTTCCACATCAAAATATGTTTCCTGGTTCCTTGTGCCCCGTTTCCAAGTGACCTTGTCAGCGGGTGCCCTGGGGCAGCTGGAAGCCACGGCAGAGATGAAATGTTAGTTTTTTGCCAGCGAGGTGGAGGGGCCAGACTTCCTTCCCCAGGAATGCCTCTCTGTTGGTCACATGCAGCAGCTCCGGCAGGCGTGGAAAACGTCACCAGGATCTCGGGTTGCACAACTAGAAAGCTGTATTTTTAATTATCTCCAAAGTTGGGGGTGGAGAATGCACAACATGCCTACCTTCTCCCCGCCGTAGTACGGAACTGCTGCTCCGTTAATCCTGTCCTTACGCCAGAAGGAGCTTTCTAGTGGAAAGTGTGCTGTGTGCATCCTTCCTAGGGACCTTCTAGGGTTGTTGTCCTTTGAGGCCTTTTGTTGCTTGTTCAGCACCTGTGGCCCCCAGTCCTATGCAGAGCCTCTGAGAGGCCCACAATGGTCAAAGAATGATACTGAATTCTTGCTGCAGTTGAAGCCATGATAACGTTTGTGAAGTTAGTAAGAGTAGGTGATAGAACCTTGATAGTTTTAGAGTTTGGAGCTATTTTAGAGCTCAGCAGAATGATGTGTCTATTGTCAAAGCTTGGGGGGACTGGCATAGGAATCACAGGCCACCTGCCATACCCCCTAAAAATTAGAATCTTAAGCTGTGAATTCTGGCATCAGAAAGGAGTGGTTTTCTTCCCGCCTTGCTTCTTTCCAGGGGTAATGACGGTGATCATAGCAAGTGGCCTCCCAGGCCACCTGTCCGTGTGCTGTTAAGGGTGCAACAGGAGGTGTTGCGGGGCTGCATCTGGAGGAGGCCAGGGCAAGAGTAAACACTGAAGGCTGTGCGGGTTATTTATAAATAGTGGTTCTCAGATGGTAGCTTTTAAAGATTTCGTATTGACCGACAGGAACTAAAGTCTACGTGATTGCTTCCTCATTCCTTCATTGTTTGGCCTCCTCCACCCGGGCACCTGCCACAGGCCATGTGCGTCCATGTCCAGGTCTGTCTGTGCCAACATCTGCTCTTTGGGCATCAGCCTCTGGAAAGTGTCCCTGTCAGCGTCTCCACGTGTCTTACCCTCCGAACCCAGACAGTCTCTGGAGTTGCCTTTGTAGAAGCAAGGTTGTAGGGGAATTGGAAGGGCAGAGGTATTTTGACTGAATTTATTGGTAACTTTAACAGCACAGTTCTTGAATTCAATTTCTTTTTATTTTATTTATTTATTTATTTTTGAGATGGAGTCTCGCTCTGTCACCCAGACTGGAGTGCAGCGGCACAATCTTGGCTTACTGCAAGCTTTGCCTCCTGGGTTCACACCGTTCTCCTGACTCAGCCTCCCGAGTAGCTGGGCCTACAGGAGCCCGCCACCGCGCCCGGCTAATTTTTTGTATTTTTAGTAGAGATGGGGTTTCACCATGTTAGCCAGGATGGTCTCGATCTCCTGACCTTGTGATCCACCCGCCTCGGCCTCCCAAAGTGCTAGGATTACAGGCATGAGCCACCGCGCCTGGCCCTTGAATTCAATTTCTACACATGAAACATTGCCTCTTAGAACTGAATGTTTAAAAAGAATTTCTAAGGGGTGAGATAAAGGAAAAGAATTTCTAAGGGGCGAGATAGGCTAATGAACAATGTTTACTTAGAGTCTTGCTTCGTTTCAATGATCAGAAATAGCTGCTAGGTTGGTGCAATAATGTATATTCAAATCTCTTGGCCGGGCGCAGTGGCTCATGCCTGTAATCCCAGCACTTTGGGAGGCCGAGGCAGGTGGATCACCTGAAGTCAGGAGTTCAAGACCAGCCTGGCCAAATTGGTGAAACCCCATCTCTACTAAAAGTACACAAATTAGCTGGGTGTGGTGGTGGGCGCCTGTAATCCAGCTACTCAGAAGGCGGAGGCAGGTGAATCATTTGAACCCAGGAGGCGGAGGTTGCAGTGAGCTGAGGTCGTGCCACTGCACTCCAGCCTGGGCGAGAGGAGCGAGACTGTCTCAAAACAAACAAACAAACAAAACCCGTTTATTTCAGACATTAAGTTTTGGGCTGCAATATTGAAGATTGTAGCAATATCAGTCACTTTTCTGCTATGCATAGTACTAGTTTCGAAAGGTCTGAGAAAACTTTCACTCTCTTGCGTTTCATTAAGTTATCTGAAAGTTTCACAGTTTATCACAATTTGGAATAAAATCAGATAACCCCCAGCGTGGTAACAGGTGGACTCTGTCTTCTCTTTCGCAGACACGAGTCCTCTGCCAGGCTCAGTAGCGATCCTACTGCATTTGAATGCCCTTTGCTCTTGTGGCTCTGGTATCTGAGGGGTTCGGGCCCCGGCAGTGTTAGGGGAACAGTGCAGGCTTTCGAGGGCTCCCAGGCCCTGTAGTGGGGCCGTCTCTGGGCTCTGGAGCCGGACTGTCCAGACCTCCATATCCCCGGGCGCTGGTGGGCCCTTTGGGGTGATGGTGAACATAGTTTCTAAGGCATTGTACCGAACCCCAGCATAGCAGGACACGTAAGGTGGTAGCTGTGGGGTCTTCCCCGAGCTTTCCACTGCCATCACCTCCTGGGAAGACGGTTAGCAAAGAAGCCGAGGGTGTCGAGTTGCCCCATGGTTTGTAAAACGCTGGCATGGGCTGGAACGGCTCAGGACTGACTTCCACTGCATCTCCCTGTAAGCCCCTCCCTTTCTGGGGAGAGAAGCCCCCCCACAACCCACAGCCAGCCTCGAAGCCACGTCGTCCTGGCTCTGGTTCCTGCTACGCCTTGCTAGGGAGTCCCCCCGACAACCTGTCCTGCTGTTTCCTGCTGTTTTGGGAGCTAGACAGGCCTCAGCTGGCCTCCTGGCTGCTGGCATGGGTGTCAGGCCCTGGGGAGTCTCCAGTCCCTCCTGTGGGTGCTGGGCTGGGCTGGCTCTGAAGGGTCTTGAAGAACGTGGCCACGTGCCTCCCTGGCATTCGCAGTGGTGGCTCTGGAGCTTGCGTTTGGCTGAGCAGGACAGCAGGTGACTCGTGCAAGCCAGACGGTCCCCAGGAAGCCCTCAGCTGTGGTGGGAGATGGGAGATGGGCTATGGCAGGAGACGGGCTGTGGTGGGAGATGGGAGATGGGCTATGGCGGGAGATGGGCTATGGTGGGAGATGGGAGATGGGCTATGGCAGGAGACAGGCTGTGGTGGGAGATGGGAGATGGGCTATGGCGGGAGACGGGCTGTGGTGGGAGATGGGAGATGGGCTATACCGGGAGATGGGCTGTGGCAGGAGATGGGCTATGGCTGGGCCTGTCCTCTGCAGTGCTGTGGATGCGTCCTACTCAGGAGCTGCCTACCCAGTTTCATTGCGATGTTGGAATCCGCCCTTGGTCCCTGCTGCCGTGGGGTGAGGGGAGCCCCCGGCACCCTGCCTTCTTCCTCCCCTTCCTGTGGGTCTGCAGGACTAGGGGTGTTGATGGAGACTGTGGGGTCAAGGGAGCCAGCAGTTCCGTTGTGTGATGGCGGGAAGAATCCGCGTGCTGCCCCACCGTGCCTTGCGACGCTCTGCGGTGGGGAGCTGTTGGGTCACAGTCAGGCGCTTAACGGCCACCCGACTGTGGACGCAGCTGAGGCCACTTGCCCAGGGCCGCCCAGTCACAACCAACAGAACTGGACTCTGCCATGATGAGCAGACTCCACAGCCTGCACCCCAGACTCCACGTGTGCTGGGACCCCGACTCCCAGAAGACCTGGCAAGCTCAGCCCTCTTGTCACGAGGCCTGTATGGCGTGGGGGCAGGTGTCACGGGGACCCTCGGCCTGGACTGGCCTTCTGCTCTCGTCACCAAGATGTGGAGCCTTCTGGGGTCAGAGCCCAGTCGAGGGGCTTTACGCAGCCCGTGGCGTCCTTGGAGCCGCAGCTCCCTGGAGAAGGCACTGCGTCTGCCAGCCTCTGCTGGTGAGGGGCTCAGAGTTAAGAAGATCATGCCTCCTGATTGCACGAGCAACCTGGTCTTGGTTCATTTGCTCCTTCTTGAGCCGCTTCGGTAGCATTTGGCAGCCCACGGCTTTCTATCTGCATTGTTTAGTTTGTTTCTGCTGTTATGGAGTTCACAGCTGACACTTGGAGGGTGGGGTTTGCAACACCAGTTTCTGATGGGAAGGACTGGTGTGAGGGTGCAAGGAGGCTGCGGAGGCCGAGGGCCTGTGCGTTCTCCCAGGCGTGTGTGGAAGGGCTGGGGCATCTTCTCCCTGGTCCTTCTCAGTGTTACTCTATCCATGTCTGTTGTTAGCCATGAGGAGGAGAAGGCGCTCTGTTCCTGGAAAGGATAAAACAACGTGGCTTTTTGCTCAGATTTTTTTTTTTTTTTTTTGAGCCAGGGTCTTGCTCTGTTGTCCAGGCTGGAGTGCAAGGTGTCATCACAGCTCACTGCAGCCTCGACCTCCTGGGCTCGGGTGACCCTCCCGCCTCAGCCTACCGAGTAGCTGGGACCACAGACATGTGGCACCCCACCTGGCTAATTGTTTATGTTTTGTAGAGACAGAGTCTTGCCATGTTGTCCAGGGCTGGTCTGGAACTCCTGGCCTGAGGCAATCCTCCCGACTTGTTCTCTCAAAGTGCTGGCATTGCAGGTGTGAGCCAGAGTTTTAAAGTCAGATCATTGAGATCTGAAGTGTTGCTCCGTCTCACCGAAGACCGAGTGCCCGGGAGCCCCCCCTTGGAGGGCCGGCACCTGCCCGGGAGCCCCCCTAGGAGGGCCGGCACCTGCCTGGTTGCCTCAGATGCCCCCGTGGAGACAGCGTGGGGGCGGCAGGGAGCTGGAAACATTCACAGATTCCCAATTTTGAGATTTCCTAAGCTGCCTATGGTCCAGCTGGGAGGAAGTGTCTGGTCCTGATGTGCATCGGTGACCACAGACAAAACAGGATTTGCTCCTGTGCCAGTGTTGGCTTCTGAGCAGCAAGAAAGGTGGGCCTGGTGGTGGCACTCCAGCAGCCGGGCAGCCGCAGGGACTTCCTGCCTCGGGATTAAACCTGAGTCGGGAGTTGGAAGACAAGTTATTCACATTCAAAACTAGATCTTAAGTGCAAATTAATGTTTCTTGGATTCTTGAGCAAAATATTTTCTACATTATGATGGGATTTTCTTTTTTATAAGTGCTTCTAGAATATCTCTGGAAGCTGGGTTAGACGCACAGGGATTAGTTGGCTTTTGGGAGACACAGTAGTTGTAAAGGCCACACTGGACGCCATGTGCACCCGCCAGGGTTTCCCATGTGAGACCATGTGGCCTGCATGCTGCGTTCCATCAGCACTGGGCTGTGCGACAGATGTGTTTCCAGGCGAGGTCGCTGCAGAGAGGAAGAGGGGGATGTGTTTCCAGGCAAGGTTGCTGCAGAGAGGAAGAGGGGTCGCGTTTTCAGGCGAGGTCGCTGCAGAGGGGAAGAGGAGGACGCGTTTCCAGGCGAGGTTGCTGCAGAGAGGAAGAGGGGGACGCGTTTCCAGGCGAGGTTGCTGCAGAGGGGAAGAGGGGGACGCGTTTCCAGGCGAGGTTGCTGTAGAGGGGAAGAGGGGGACGTGTTTCCAGGCAAGGTCGCTGCAGAGAGGAAGAGGCGGATGCGTTTCCATGAGACGTCGCTGCAGAGGGGGAAGAGGCGGACAGGTTTCCAGGCAAGGTCGCTGCAGAGAGGAAGAGGAGGATGCGTTTCCAGGTGAGGTTGCTGCAGAGGGGAAGAGGGGGACACCTTTCCAGGTGACTTCGCTGCAGAGAGGAAGAGGGGGACGCATTTCCAGGTGATGTCGCTGCAGAGGGGAAGAGGCAGATGCATTTCCAGGCGAGGTCACTGTAGAGAGGAAGAGGGGGATGCATTTCCAGGGGACATCGCTACAGAGAGGAAGAGGGGGACGCGTTTCCAGAGACGTCGCTGCAGAGGGGAAGAGGGGGACGCGTTTCCAGGCGAGGTCACTGCAGAGAGGAAGAGGGGGACGCGTTTCCAGGCAGCATGGCTGCAGAGAGGAAGAGGAGGACGTGTTTCCAGGCGACGTCGCTGCAGAGAGGAAGAGGAGGACGCGTTTCCAGGCAGTGTCGCTGCAGAGGGCAAGAGGGGAATGCGTTTCCAGGTGACGTCGCTGCAGAGGGGAAGAGGTGGACGCATTTCCAGGCGACATCGCTGCAGAGAGGAAGAGGAAGACGCTTTTCCAGTCGACGTTGCTGCAGAGAGGAAGAGGGTGGGACGCATTTCCAGGAGACGTCGCTGAAGAGGGGAAGAGGGAGGCCCCTCCAGCAGGGCCGCCTAGATGTTTGCTTTGCCCCGCGTGGAGTCATATACCAGGTACCCCCAAACCCACCTGCAGCTTGATTCTGCTCCTCAGGGCCAGAAGTTCTAGTTTATGGGAGGAGTGTTTTCTCACCAGAAACATGGAACCCACACACACTTCTACGCTGGAAGCCGTGATGTGTGTCAGGAACGTGTTCTGATGTTGGCGTGCAGAATCAGTATTGTGCCTTCGTCCCCTCTGACCCCCATCACGGCAGTTCTGAGGCTTGTGGGGCACCCCAGCTCCTCTCCCTCTGCACAGGCCGCTGTTCCCAGAACTCGAGGGTTCCCTGACACCAAGATGACATGTGGCACAGACCTGGAATCACGAGGAAATGCCCGTCCTCCTCCCACGGGCAGACAGGTCGAGTGTGTTTCCAGAGACCGGGCCATCCGTGGGGCAATAGCACCTAGATGACGTCTGCTTTCGCCTGGAGCTCTGGCTGCGAGGGGCGGTGCCGGGCAAGGGCCACCCCAGGGGTCTGGGAGCGCGGTGTCGGGCCTGTGGAGGTGGAGAGCAGGGATCAGCCTCTTTTTGTGGATGGGGAAATGGAGACACGTGGAAACTTCTAGGCATCAAGGGAAGGGTGAGAAGCTATCAAGCCTCCAGGTTTCGGTTCTGGACAGGTGCGGTGCAGGTATTGGAGCACTTTGGGCTCTGAGGTCCACGTGGCCCAGCGGCCTCCAGGAGTCAGCTGCGAGGCGGAGTCCCTGTCCACAAGCTGCATTGCAGGCACAGAGACCAGGAGAGGGCTGTGAAGCGACTCTGTGTTTACTGGGCTGAAGCAACAGCTCTTGGCAGTGCTGCCACCGAGGGCTGTGTCCTGTCCCCGTGGCGACATCACAGCTGAGCGCGAAGCTGGAAGCTTGGTGCTGGGTCTCCTCCGACCCTGAGGGCCAAGGATGCTCTGTAGCTCCAGGAGTCAGAGTCTGAGCATCCTTTGTTTTGACAACATTCAGGACAGGAGTCCTTGGAGAGTAACACATCCTTATTTTGAAAGATCCCTTTAGGTGATTTGAGAAACTGCTGTATTTGTTGTAGCTCCAAGTATTACCCGTGAATCACCTAGGCTGCTATTCAGTGAACATCCAGAATGCGGTCAGTTCTTGTGAAACCCCCATGTTTCCCGTAGGTCCAAGCTAAGAAGACTGAGTGAACTCTTAAGAGCTGAGCCAGGCCGTCTGGGCACCACTAGAAATGGAATCAGTTCCGTGACTGATCTGTGCCCCACCCCACATTAACTTGTGCAACATGACATTTCTGGTTTTGGTTTTTGTTTTATAAGCCATCCATGGCAAGTGCAGTCTGAGGCCTCCCACTGCCAAAACTTCCTCTGAGTAATGACAGATGGGCCCTGACCCTGGAGACGTCTGAGAAGGTGTTTGGGGTCCGGGAAGAGTCCACGTGTGCAGTGACTGGAACCTGTCCCTGGTGTGAACTTGGGGATGAGTGGGTGACGGGGGTGGCAGGGGCCTGGGGCACTTCCCCGCCTTCCGAACCTCACTGTTGCTCTCCAGCCACGAGAAGATGCAACGGCCCCCGGCTCCAGCAGCTACTGTCCTGGAGGGCAGGGGAGTGAGGGAGAGGGAGGGTGTACGGCATGGGGCCTGCTGCCTGGGGCGCTGGGATCCCACAGTGCGGCCCCGTTCCCTCTGCCCAGGGGCGCTGGGATCCCACAGCGAGGCCCGTTCCCTCTGCCCAGGGGCGCTGGGATCCCACAGCGAGGCCCGATCCCTCTGCCCAGGGGCGCTGGGATCCCACAGCGAGGCCCGTTCCCTCTGCCCAGGGGCGCTGGGATCCCACAGCGAGGCCCGTTCCCTCTGCCCAGGGGCGCTGGGATCCCACAGCGAGGCCCGTTCCCTCTGCCCAGGGGCGCTGGGATCCCACAGGGAGGCCCCGTTCCTGCTGGCCAGCGGTGCTGGGATCCCACAGGGAGGCCCCGTTCCCACTGAGCTTGGGTTCCCAACGGGCTCCTTTTGCTTCCCAAGCACCGTCTCCCACCCTTGAGCTGCAAGGAATGTTTGGGAGCCATGGAAGGTGCTTTCTCCCATCTGTGTAGTTTTTCTGGGAGGGAGTAAGGCTGACATCAGGGGCTTTGTAGAAAGCGTGCTCTGGCCCACATGTTAACATTTGGCAGGAGGCCCACAGGGAGCTGTCAGCTCTGGGCAAGGGCTGGGGGCTGCCTCGGGGGCGGGGGTTCAGGGTCTTGAGCTCAGCTTCTCATCCATCCGGGGCAGGGCAGATAGAGGGGTGGGGACAGTGTGGGGGGCTGCTGGGCCTGGGACGGCAGGGCCTGTGTCCAAAGCTGTTGCGAGGCTCATGAGATACAGGGGTGGACTTGGGAGGGTTGGGGCGCGTAGAGAGGGGATGACTTCAATTTTTCCAAAGAACAGGGGAGGGTCTGTGTCCTGTTTGTACTCCAGTCCCGTGTGGTGGAGCCGCGGGATGCCATCAGTTTTTATGAAATCCCCAGATGTGTCCTTTAAAACAAAACCTTTGCACTCTGGCCTCACAGCCCAGATCCCACGCGCTCCCGGTCTGTGGCTTTGACTTTGGTTTGAGTTCCTGGGCTGGGCTTACCTGGCTGGCAGGGCCACAGCCGTGGCACTCCCTGTCTGGGGACGGAGGCTGTCTATGCACCCGGCCGCCCACCTTCTCGCCAAAAGTGGCATCCTGGGCCCCTCCCATGCGGACCCGGGATCTACTTGCCCGGCCTTGGGGTGGACAGACGAGGACAGCATATCCTGCCCCAGGGTCATTGCGCGTGGCCACGTCGGTCCTGGGAACTGGGTGGGCCATGGGCCGCTGGTGCCTGCACCGCCATCCTGGTGGAAGGGGCTGGACCCAGGACTGCCTGGGACAAGAAACCAAGGCACAGATGGCTGCAGGGGCTGCCCCTGCATCCTGAGCCTCACCCGGCGGGCAGGAGGGCTGGTCTGGGTATCCCCGTCTTTCTGATCCCACCCTGGCCCCAGTCACCTGCTTCTTGTCCACCGATTCCATCTTTCCTGCCGGCTTGTGAGGCCCATGCCTTCCTCTGGGCCACCTTCCCTCCCATGGGCACACAGCTTGGGTCCCACGTGGAGAGGAGGCTCTGCCCGCAGCCTCAGAGTCAGACGGCCTTGGCTTCAGGGAGGGGTGCACAGGAGCCAGCCCATTGGACAGGAGCCCGGGCCTCTGGGTGACCCCCCAGGGTGGGACAGCAGTGGTCCCAGGCCCCCTCCGACTCCTGAAATCCTGAGGTTGCCCGGGCCGCCGAGCCCTCCCCTGACTCCCCGGCCTGCTGGGCAGCATTTTGTGAAAGGCCTTGTCTTGGGTCATGGAAGAAAACCACGTGGTCTGTGGGGTCATCCCTGGGGCAGGCTGTGGGAGGGTGAAGGCTGCATCCAGCGGCCAGGCCCAGCCAGGGGTGGGGAATCATGTTGGGGGTGATGCACAGATGCCGCCGCACTATCACCGAGAAACGCGGCGTGTGCGGGCCCACCTGGCCTCTTTAGGCCGGGCTCTGGGCTGCCCTCCAGGAAGGCCGACCTCTCCTGGGCGGGCAGAACTTTCTCAGGGCCGAGTTCTGCCGGCACAGGTCAAGGGGCAAAGCTGGCCTCCAAGGGGCCCCTAACCGCTGGCCGCTGTGTGGTCTTGGGGCAGCTCCAGACACACAAGCCCAGAAGACCCAGAGGCTGCCTCACGTCAGAGAAATGCGCTGATCGTCTCTCTGTCTCT
Organism: Pongo pygmaeus; assembly: GCF_028885625.2. Taxonomy (NCBI): domain Eukaryota; kingdom Metazoa; phylum Chordata; class Mammalia; order Primates; family Hominidae; genus Pongo; species Pongo pygmaeus. The sequence continues at coordinate 94,702,467 of NC_072390.2, forward strand.
GTCTCTCCATCTGTGTCTCTGTCTCTCCGTCTCTGTCTCCCTGTCTCTGTCTCTGTCTGTCTCTGTCTCTCCATCTTTGTCTCTCTCCGTCTCTCCGTCTCTCTGTCGCTGTCTCTCACCGTCTGTCTCTCCATCTCTGTCTCTCTCTCTCCATCTCTGTTTGTCTCTGTCTTTCTCTCTCTCTGTCTCTCTGTGTCTGTCTCTGTCTCCATCTCTGTCTGTGTCTGTCTCTGTCTCTGTCTCTGTTTCTCTGTCTCTCTCTGTCTCTTTGTCTGTCTCTGTCTTTCTCCATCTCTGTCTCTCCATCTCTCTCTCTCTCTGTCGCTCTGACTCTCTCTCTCTGTCTCTGCCTCTCTTTGTCTGTCTCTCCATCTCTGTCTCTGTGTCTGTCTCTCTCTCTGTCTCCATCTCTCTCCATCTCTGTCTCTCTCCGTCTCTGTTTCTCTCTCTGTCTCTCTCTGTCTCTGTCTCTCCATCTCTCTCCACCTGTCTCTTCATCTCTCTCTGTTGCTCTGTCTCTGTCTCTCTCTGTCTCTGCCTCTCTGTGTCTGTCTCTCCGTCTCTGTCTCTCCATCTCTGTCTCTGTCTCTGTCTCTCTGTTTCTCTCTCTCTGTCTCTCTCCATCTCTGTCTCTCTCACCATCTGTCTTTCTCACTCTCTTTCTCTTTTAATTAAGGGAAAAACCCCCACACAACCAAATGGCTATGAGGCCTGTGGCTGCCGGCTGAGGAGAGGCTGCGAGAGGGCCCTGAAACCCTCGCCCTCCTTAAGCTGCTCCTGTCGAGTCCTGTGGGTGGGTGTGGCCCTGCGGAGTTCAGAGTCTGTCGCTTCGTCTGTCTTGAAACTGCAGGAGTCGTGAGCAGCCTTCACGGTTTTCACCTAAGCCACGAGCACGTACAGGCTTTAACCCTCGGAAAATCAGAATTAAAGGATTTTACCCAAACCACTTAAACGAAGGAACTGCCTCTGCTCTGGGCTTCCGCTGCAGAGGGCGCGATTCTGGGATTCTCATCGTTCACCGGCGGAGTGGGGGCGACTCATGAGGAAAGTGTTTTCAGATGCTGGGGACGTGGCCTTTCTAAGGGAGAGGGACATGGCGGGGCCTCAGGCTCAGCTCTTTGGAAACTGAAGCCCATTCACCAGGTGGGCGGGGGAGGAGCTGGGCAGAGGCTGAGACACAAGACCTGAGAGCAAAGTTTCTCATTTTTTTGGTGGTACAAATAACAAACACTGTTCACTGTAGACTTTTAAACACAGATAAACCACGATAAATGAGTCCCGCGCCAGCATGGCAGCTCACGCCTGGAATCCCTGCACTTTGGGAGGCCGAGGCGCCAGGATCGCTGGAGCCCAGGAGTTTGAGACCGCCCTGGGCAACATGGAGAGACCCCATCTCTACACAAAATATAAAAATTAGCCAGGTGTGGTGGTGCGCCTGTGGTCCCAGCTGCTCGGGAGGCTGACGTGGGAGGATCCCATGAGGCCACTGCACTCTAGCCTGGGCGACAGAGCGACACCCTGTCTCAAAAAAAAGAATTCGATTGTCCTGCGATTTAGAATCAGACAGTGATCATTTCAGGGCATATCTTTTTTTTTTTTTTCCTCCCCCTCTGTCCCAGCGCAGAGGGCATCTCTGTTGTGAGCTTTCGGCTGAAAAAAATCCCTCACGCTCTTCCCAGGCGAGGGAGACACAGGTTCAGGGGCATGAATGGCTCCTCCCGTGGAAAGGACCGTGTGGCCGGCTCCCCAGGCCATGGGGGCCACTGTCCTCCATGCCACATCCCACGCCGCTTCCACCCCAGCGTGAGGACAGCAGGACCTGAGCCACGAGCCACACTGCTGTGGGACCCGTGTCGGGACTCGCAGGGCCTGGCAGATGTTTCCGTTTGACCTGTGGGCTCACACTTGGCAGCTCTGGGCCCCCTGGTGTCCACCTGAACCCTCCATGGTAGCACCGTCGGCGGACCCCCAGAGGGGCGGCAAACACAGGAGTCCTGGGGAGTGTTGCTGGGGCGGGAAGCCCGGACCCTCCTGTGACTCAGCTGCAGCCTCTCTGGGTGTTGCTGCGGGTGTGGAGGTTGCATCTGGCTCAGTGAGAAGCATTTTTAAACTTGATTCTGCAGCAATTGCAGATTTGCGGGAAGTTGGGGGGAGGCAATGCCCCACATGGCCCCTGGGGCTGCCCCATGGCAGCCACTATGCCCTGGCCCCAGAAGGAGGATCCTGCCGGGAGCGCCTTGCATTTTGCCTAGTACCTTCTTAACTCTCCAGACTCAACAGGGTAGCCCTGCAGGAGCTCAGGATAAACAGGTCCTCGGCTTGAAGCCTGCTGGCATCGGTTGGGAATGGTGGGGGCTCCATGTCTGCAGCAGCCGAGGCAGAAGCTGTGGCCACATGAGCTGGGCTCTGGGTGCGGCTGTGGCCGTTGAGGAAGGAGCATGTCCTGGGTTCTTAGGTTAAATGCATTTTGGCAGGGGGCCCGGGGCTGCGGCCCTTCGTGTCCCCACGTGTCTGGTGTCTCTGAAATCACAAGGTTTTACTTTATGGACTGTATGAAATAGACCCAGGGAAGGGGGACCAGTATTTGCCCAATTTGCCAGCATGTGCAACAGTGAACCTCCCTGGACGGCTGGCCTTGGTGCGGCGGGTGGCGGGGGTGCTGGACGGCTGGCCTTGGTGCGGCGGGTGGGGGGGGTGCTGGACGGCTGGCCTTGGTGCGGCGGGTGGGGGTTGAGGCTGGACGGCTGGCCTGTGTGCAGTGGGTGGGGGGGGTGCTGGACGGCTGGCCTGTGTGCAGTGGGTGGGGGGGGTGCTGGACGGCTGGCCTGTGTGCAGTGGGTGGGGGGGTGCTGGACGACTGGTCTCTGTGCAGTGGGTGGGGGGGTGCTGGACGACTGGTCTTTGTGCAGTGAGGGGGCTGCACAGCTGCCCTCTGTGCAGGGGTGGGGGGGAGCTGGATGGCTGGCCTCTGTGCGGTGGGTGTGGGGGGAGCTGGACGGCTGGCCTCTGTGGGGTGGGGGAGGCTAGATGGCTGGCCTCTGTGCAGTGGGTCAGGGAGGGGGGTGGCTAGACAGCTGGCCTCTGTGCGGTGGCAGGGCTGGACAGCTGGCCTCTGTGCAGTGGGTGCAGGGGGGTGCTGGACGGCTGGCCTGTATGTAGTGGGGGAGGCTGGACGGCTGGCCTCTGTGCAGTGGGTGGAGGGGGTGCTGGACGCCTGGCCTCTGTGCAGTGGGGGCTGGACGGCTGGCCTCTGTGCAGTGGGTGGGGGGGTGCTGGATGGCTGGCCTGTATGTAGTGGGGGAGGCTGGATGGCTGGCCTCTGTGCGGTGGGTAGGGGGGCCTGGACAGCTGGCCTCTGTGCGGTGCGGGGGCTGGCCTCGGGCCGGTGGGCAGGCTGGAAGGTCAGCCAGGCCCTGTGGTGTCTCTAGTGAGAAACAGGAAATAAATCAAGGGGATGTTGTAGAAATTTTACCGCTGCTGGTTTAGAAGTGTTTGTTTTTATTATTTGTACATAATGTGTTGTTTTCAGTCTTGCACTGGTGTTTTTAACTATCGTGTAAAGATGCAAACAGCAGGCCAGAAAACTGCCTTGATATATCACATTGGCAAAGACCAAGTGCACCCTGGACGCTGGTGGGTAAGCCGGACCCATCGGCAGCAGCCTTTGTGGCACCTCCAGGGAGCCTCACAATGCTCACGCCTCTGACCCGTGGTTCTGCGCTCAGGGCATGACCGGAGATGTGGCCTGGGAGTTGGTTGTGTGGATGTTCGTGTCGCCAGTGTTTATAACAACAGAGGAGGGGAACAGCCCACAGCCCGGCAGTACAGTGAGGATGGTCCTTGTGATAAATGGGATGCTGTGATTAAATTGTTTCTGAATAAGCTAAAATGCTCAAAATGTGATCTTTCTTTTATAAAAAGGCCAGGTATGGTGATACGTGCCTGTAACCCCAGCACTTTGGGAGGCTGAGGTGGGAGGATCCCTTGAGCCCAGGAGTTGGAGAATGCAGTGAGCTGTGATCGCACCACTGCCCTCGCAGCCTAGGCAGCAGAGCGAGGCCTTGTTTCTAAGAAATAAAAAGAGAAAAAGAAAAGACAAAGTACCAAACTATGTATCTCATTTTCTTAAGATGTATCATTTTGTAAAAATGCTTACAGAAATACACCCAGTGGGCTGGGCACAGAGGCTCACACCTGTAATCCCAGCACTTTGGGAGGCTGAAGTGGGCGGATCACCTGAGGTCAGGAGTTTGAGACCAGCCTGGCCAACATGGTGAAACTGTGTCTCTACTAAAAATACAAAAAATTAGCCAGTGTGGTGGTGGCCACCTGTACTCCCAGCTACTCTGGAGGCTGAGGCAGGAGTATTGCTTGAACCTAGGAGGCGGAGGCTGCAGTGAGCCGAGATGGCGCCACGGCACTCCAGCCTGGGCAACAGAGCGGGACTCCATCTCAAAAAAAAAAAAAGAGAGAGAGAGAAACAGAGAAAAACACCCTTTGGCATCGGTCACTGTCCAGACCAGGTGGACGTTCATCGGTTACCATCCAGACCAGGTGGATGTTGGATGCAAATTTCACCCGAATTTTTTTTTTTAATTTTTTCAGTTGCGTTGAGTGTCACTTTTTAAAAAAATTGACTTACGTTGAAGACGAGTTTGAAGTTGTTGGAATTATTCTCAGTCCTGAGCTCAGGGCTTCAGCAAGCAAGTTGCCGTTCCGGGGGCTGGGCTGGTCAGAGACCCCCGACTGAAGCATGCCTGCCCGCGGCTGCCCCAGGCGTCGCCTCCCAGAAGGAAGCACGCAGAGTGGAGTGGAGTGGAGCGTGGGCAGCAGCGGTCCCGTCTCCGCAGCAGTGCAGGCTCCTTTCCCGCTCATTTGGGCTCTTTTGTCTGAACCAGAGACACAGATTTGTAGAGCTGCCAAATTCATGCTGAAAATTTCTAACCAAAACCAATCATCTTAATTGTCTGGATTATGATATTTATTTTGTAAACCATTCTTGCTGTAAGCCATGCACACACTGTGTCACTAAATCTGCAAATGATTCCAGAGCCAAATGCAGTCCTGCGTCGTGGCGTCGGGTCAACAGCGGACTTCACGTATGAGGGTTCTCATGAGATCGTGAGAGCATAGTTTTACTGCATCTTTTCCGTGCTTAAATGTGTTTAGATTCACAAACCGTGACCGCTGTGGGGCAGTCACCCACGGTGTTCAGCGCAGCCACACGCCGTGCAGAAGTGTACTGGGGAGCCGTGGGCCACTCCATGTGGCTGGGGTGTGCACTGGCCACACCGAGTCGGTTCACACGAGTTCCCACAACGACAAAATGGCCTAAGGATGCGTTTTTCAGAATGTGTCCCCATCATAAAGTGACACCTGGCTGCGTTTACACAAACTTATTCTTATGTAATAGTCAGCTGCAGAGTGGTTTAGACTGCCTTATCTTTAGGAAGTGTGTCTGCCTTTAACCAGATCGGCAGTGGGGAGAGGCGGCTTTTCTTCTTTCCTCCTCTCTCCTCTCTCTCGCTGTCTCTTCTCTGTCTCTTAACTTTCCTGGGAATCCGGTGAGCCCAGATTTTTTCACTGTGAATTTTGTTTTTGGTTTGTTGGTTTTGAGACGGAGTCTCACTCTGTTGCCCAGGCTGGATTGCAGTGGTGCAATTTCGGCTCACTACAGCCTCTGCCTCCCAGGTTCAAGCAATTCTCCTGCTTCACCCTCCTGAGTGGCTGGGATTACAGGCACTCGCCACCACGCCCAGCTGATTTTTGTATTTTTAGTGGAGACGGGGTTTCACCATGTGTTGGCCAGAATGGTCTTGATCTCCTAACCTCAGGTGATCTGTCTGCCTCAGCCTCCCAAAGTGCTGGGATTACAGGCATGAGCCACCACACCCGGCCGTGAATTTTGTTTTTCATTTGTTCCTTTTTGAATTCATAGCAAAAGATAGGTGCAGGGTGCCTGAGATGGGCACCGCCTTGCATCATCCGTGACTTTGTTTAGTGCCTGCCTGTCCAGGAGCGGGTGTGGCCACTGCAGAGGGGCCCTTCATTGCCCAGCCCTGCAGCTGCCCCCTCTCCCTTCCCCAGAAACTCGCAGCTGGCCCCGAGCTCTGTGCAGAGAAGCCTTTCTCTAGAGGCTCTTGTCCTTCCTGTGTGGAGCCCTGGGTCCAGCTGCCTTTCCTTCTGCCTGGCAGCATTAGCTGATACTGGGCGTCCATGCTGATCACCTCACGTGGGAAACAGCTCTGACAGTACAGCCTGCGAATCCGCGTCTTGGAGATTCCTCTGTCAGGGAGGCTGTCGTGGCTGAGTTGGGGTCCAGTGGGCACCTGCAGGGCCCAAAACCCCACAGAGCGGAGGTGGGTGGTGAGCCTGCCAGGTGCATCTTTGGATAAATCCATTTCTGAGTTTTCAAATTACTATGAAGCTTCCAGTGTCATAAAATATGTAGTCTTGTTAAGGAACATTTTAGGTGTTTGTATTTGTAAAAATTACGTAGTCGATTCCATTCAAGCTGCCTCCTGGGCTTTTTCTCTTTAAACGAGTCTTTTATTCTGCCCATTGTTTCTAGTTTGTTTGTTTTGAGACAGAGTCTTGCCCTGTCGCCCAGGCTGAAGCACATGCGATCTTGGCTCACTGCCATCTCAACCTCCCCTGGCTCAGGCGATCTTCCCCGCTCAGCCTCCTGTGTGGCTGGGATCACAGATGTGCACCACCATGTCCTGCTCATGTTTTTATTTTTTGTTTTGTAGAGATGGGGTCTCGCCATGTTGTCCAGGCTGGTCTCGAACTCCTGAGCTCAAGTGATCTGTTCCCCTTGGCCTCCCAAAGTTTTGGGATTACAGGCGTGGGCCACTGTGACTGGCCTTGTTTTTTTTTGTTTTGTTTTGTTTTGTTTTTTGTTGTTGTTTTTTTTTAGATGGAGTCTCGCTCTGTCGCCAAGGCTGGAGTGCTGTGGTGCAATCTCGGCTCACTGCAACCTCCGCCTCTTCCGTTCAAGCAATTCTCCTCCCTCAGCCTCCCGAGTAGCTGGGACTACAGGCCTCCGCCACCATGCCCGGCTAATTTTTGTATTTTTAGTAGAGACGGGGTTTCACTATGTTGGCCAGGATGGTCTCAATCTCCTGACCTCGTGATCCACCCTCCTCGGCCTCCCCGAGTGTTGGGGTTACAGGCGTGAGCCACCATGCCCGGCCTTTGTTTTGTTTTTAAGTCACTTTGGGTTCACAGTGTGTCCTGAGGTGTGGGGGCCTTCGGGAGGCTTGGGAGGCAGTTTCCTTGAACTTGCAGATGCCCCTGCTCTGAGCCTGCATTGCACGGAACCTGCCCTTCTCGAGAAGCTGCCCCGCATGTCCCATGTCTCTGTGGCTTATACTTAAAACTGACGTAGAATGATGGTCAGCAGCTCTAGGCAATAATTGAGTCCTGGCCAGAGGGGCTGGTTCCGAAGACGGGGAAGTCACAGGCCCTGTGTGGAGGGTAACCTCAGGAGCCCCGGCCCACGGTGCTCGGGGTGAGCCTGTGCGATAAGGACTGTCGGCGGGCCCTGGGTCTCTGCTCACACAGTGGTGAGGACGGTCGGCGGGCCCTGGGTCTCTGCCCACACGGAGGTGAGGACGGTCGGCGGGCCCTGGGTCTCTGCCCACATAGCGGTGAGGACAGCCGTTGGGCCCTGGGCTGCCTCTGCCCATGCAGGGTCTTGCACCTGATCTGATGAGCAGTGCTGGTCCAGGGAGGGTCCCACCGCATACTCCGCCTGCCTTGGCCCCTGCAGTAGGCAGTGCTAGGGAGACAGACTGAGTGGGAGAGGAGGCTGGGCCAGGGCTGCAGCAGCCACAGAGCCTTGGCCCTCCCAGAAACAGACTCTGATGGCAGAGGCACTGGCCTCTTGCACGGGCTGGAAGGTGGTGCCTGTGTGGATGGTGGTGCACCAGGGCAGGCCACCCCCTAGATGCGAGAACCCCTTGGGTGCACCATGTGGCCCCCAGGAATGTTGAGACAGTCCGCCTGGGCTTCCTACAGAACACAGTTGGGAAGACACTCACGCCGAGGGCACGGGCAGGACCTCACCTTAGCCTTTCACGCCAAACATTCATCTCCTGAAAGGACAGGGGCCGTGGAGCCCCCAGCTGGGCTGTAGGCTCTGAGGACAGCCCCAGCACCTGTCACCCGCCAGGTCATGCAGCTCGTGTCCATCTGTGCAAAGTAACCAACAGCCTCCCAAAGCCTTCACCGTCGTACCCCGCCCTGCTGCGTTTGCTCCCACTGCCCTCCATGGACGCCAGGTCCCTCCTCCTGGCCCTCAGTCAGGCCCTTCTGTTTGTCTTGCAGCAATCATGGAATTTGGGGGCTGGCAGTGCTGCGCACACCACGACTTCCAAACCCACCATTTTATAAAGGGCCCAGTCAGTCACCTGTCTTGACGGCAGCCACATAGCTGGTTCATAGCGAGGAGAGGTTTGAGCTTCCTGCTTCTTAGGCCACAGCTCGTACCTCTTAGATTTTAAAACAGATTTTCAATGAGTTCTAAAACCTGTCTTACTGGAGGGTTAAGTAACTGATAGAAGCCTGTCATGAAGGAAGAAAAGCGTGTTAACGTTGTGCTCGGAAAATGTTTCCGTCTTAGAGAACTGGCCAGGCCGTGGCCACAGGTCATGATGAGTAAGCACTGCGTTGACACAGGCTTGTCCATCTCCGAGTCAGGACGTGCCCTCGCTGATGAAGTGTCCACCCAAGATGGCGACGGGTGAGCACGGGCACGTGTGGCCCTGGCGAGGTCTGTGTGGTGCTGAACGCCTCCTCTGCTCTGTTCCCTTCCAGCCCGACCCTGCCCGCCCTGGACTGGCAGCTGCCGTCCCACTCAGGCCCGTATGAGCTTCGGATTGAGGTGCAGCCCAAGTCCCACCACCGAGCCCACTACGAGACAGAGGGCAGCCGGGGGGCCGTGAAGGCGTCAGCCGGAGGACACCCCATTGTGCAGGTAGGCACTGCGGCCAGACTCGCACGTCACTTGGTGCTTTTTTGGTCCAAAAGTAACTTTGGAGCCACAGCTAACTGTGCTTAGACTCTCCCAGCCAGGCCAGCTGAATGCTCTGTCATGGTTAGTCCCGGGTGGCTGCTCACCGCCTCTGAGATGGAATGGGAGCATGCCACAGCTCCTCCTGCTTCCACACGTGCAGGCCCTCTCTCATTGTTTTCAGATTTGCCCAAAGCAGCTCTCGTGTCCATGGATGCTGCCTGTGGTGTGGATGTTTTGGGGGTTGATTCTCCCCTCTCTAAAGCCTCTGAACTTGGAGGCAGGGGTTCTCATCAGCAGCACCAGCCTCGCCTGGTGGGGGGGCCCTCAGAAATGCAGGTTCTGTGGCCCACCCAGGCCTGCAGAATTCCATACTCTGGGCTTGGGTGCTGGGGGGCACCAGGGCTCAAGGTGCTCCCCGAGGAGAGGAGGAGTGGCTTCCAGAGTGGGCCTGGGCCTGGCAGCCACATCCCTGCCGGGGTGGGCCTGGGCCTGGCAACTCTGCAGCCGTGTCCCTGCTGGGGTGGGCCTGACTCCCTGAGCAACCCTGCAGCCGTGTCCCTGCCGGGATGGGCCTCACTCCCTGAGCACCGCTGCAGCCGTGTCCCTGCCGGGATGGGCCTGACTCCCTGGACAACCTTGCAAGCTGCATCCCTGCCAGGGTGGGCCTGGGCCTGGGCCTGGCAACCTTGCAGTCACCTCCCTGCCGGGGTGGGCCTGAGTCCCTGAGCAGCCCTGCAACCGCATCCCTGCTGGGGTGGGCCTGACTCCCTGGGTTCTGGTGTGGCTTCCTCACCTTCCTCACACCCTGGGGGAAAGCCATGTGGAGTTAGGCTGTCCAGGGAGGTGTGTAATGACCACGCCGGGGACAGGCAGCATCTGCACAGAGCCATGCTCCCTCTGCACCCCAGGTGTTGATGTGGATCCCGGGTAGCCATGGGTGTTGGCATTTTCTTCGTCCCACCTGTTACCTCGTCAGCTGTAGGCCCCAGGCCCTGGATCCGCTGCTTTGGCAGCCACAGAGCGGCAAGTGTGTCTGGCCCCAGGGCTCCAGGCTACGCGGCAGCACAGAGGATGTTTTCCTAGCACACCCCAACAGCAAAAAACTGGGTGCCCTGGCCCCGTTATTTAGGGAATGATGCAAGCCGGAAGAGGTGTTCAGCAGAGTGCCTCATGTTTTTATTTTCTTCCATTTAGATAAATAGTGGAGAGAAGGTGGCCGCAGGGACAAATGGCTGTTTGCCAACGCAACAGCCGGCGGCAGGGAATTAGTGGGCAGGGCTCTGGGGTGAGGCGTTTTTGCCAGCACTTGCAGATGATGTTAATGTGATGTTTGTGGCCTGTGTGCTTGATGCCAATTAGTACCTACCTCGTCGGTGCTTGAAGCAAGGAAATGCGGGAGACACCTGAGTGCACAGTGACCCGTTTGACATTTAAAGTCTCCACCCTCCCAGGTGGGAAAGGTCAGACAGCGCTGCGCCACGCTCCGTCACTGCAGGCCTGCACCTCCCCATCCCTGCCTCGGTTTTTACTGACCGAAAGCTTGTTATTGCTCAGTGGGAAGGATATTAGATAGGACAAGAAATGAGGCTGTGAAAGAAGTGGAAATAAAGCAATAGAGAAATAATGGCCCAGTCCACCCTATTTGTTGTAAAGTATATCGGTGAGGGGCACTGGCCGTCGCCCTTTTCACCGTGTCCGGATGAGGGGCGGGTGTAGGAATCGAGGCTGTTATTTGGAGGGTAAAGCAGGACCATGAGTGTGGAGAGAGCTCTGAGGTTTTTGTTTTGTTTTTTGGTTTTTGGTTTTGTTTTGTTTTTTTTCTTTTGAGATGGAGTCTCGCTCTCGGGCTGGAGTGCAGTGGTGCGATCTTAGCTCACTGCAACCTCTGTCTCCTGGGTTCAAGTGATTCTCCTGCCTCAGCCTCCCGAGTAGCTGGGACTACAGGCAGCCCTGGGTTTTAATGGATGTATTTTCACCCGCCTGTGAATAGCGCCGATGCCTGGTGTCACCCGTCTCTGCGGACACAGCTCAGTGCTTGGGTACTCTCCCTGCATCTTCTGGAATCTTCTGGAATCCCGTCTCTAGTTCTGCCGTCTGGGTGTCTTGGGCTGAGGGTGCAGAAATCTATCAATACAGATGCCACTGAGAGGATCGAGGTGTTCTGGAGGACTCAGGAAACTTGAAACAGTAATTAAAAATATCTTTAAAATGTACCCTCAACAATTATTCCAAATCAAGTGGCCCGTGTGTGCGCAGCAGCGAAACGGGAGAGGCTGGCTCTGTGTTTCCACAGAAGGAGCCCTTTCCGTTGAAACGTGGGAGAAAACGGTCCCCTGCAGGGAAAACGTCAGGAGCTGTCAGCATATCTCATTTGTAGAAATTAGTAATTTAAAGAGTTTTCTGATGTATCTGTGGCAGAGTGGATTTATGTCTCTGCAAGTGTGAGGTAAAAGCAGCTAAAAAGAGGGGGTTTTGGGGGTTAGTTTTCTCTTTCAGTTGGTGGACCACAAATTGGATAAAAATAGAATTTGTGCATAATTAAAAAACAAACGAGAATGGAAAGCTCTCAGTTGCCGTGGAAGCTCCTCGTAACCGCAGACGTGCCCTCGGTGCCGTTGGGTTATTTTAGCACATCCGTTGACGCAGCCCCTTTCCCGCTTTCCAGAAACGAGGCTCATCGCACTGGCCTGGGGGCGCGAGGACGAGGCCGTGGGTGGTGGGCGCTGCGGGCGGCTGGTCAGGGCCACTGGGAGCCACTGGGAACAACTGGCGTGGGAGTTTCCTGCATTTGAGAAATGCTGTTCTCTTCGTTGTGAATCGTCTGTCCGCTGCATCTCAAAAAGCTTGTCCATAAAATTAAAGCTCGCTGTCTCCTGCAGTGCAGCTGAGCCCTGGAGGGTGGCGGGGGCCCAGGGCATGTGGGTGTCAGCTCTCGCGGTCAGGGGCACACTGTGCCCCCGCGCCCGGCATCCTCGTCCTCTCGCACCCGGTGTCCCCGTCCTCCCGCGTCCGGTGTCTTCCCGCGTCTGGTGTCCTCGTCCTCCCGCTCCCGCTGTCTGCGTCCTCCCGCGCCTGGCGTCCCCGTCCTCTCCATCCCCATGTGTTTCGCAGTTGGGAAGTGAAGCACGTGAGCAGAATGCAGCACCTTCTCTCCAGGAAGCATTCGGGGCGTGGACCCCGGGTTAGGAAAGGGTGTTTGCTCCTCCAGACAGGTGCTCGCTCTTACTTGTGGGTGCTGAGGGGCGTGAGGGGGGGCCGGCATCCGGGTACCTGTGAGCGCTGAGGGGCGTGAGGGACCCCGGCATCCGGGTACCTGTGGGCGCTGAGGGGCGTGAGGGGCGGCCGGCATCCGGGTACCTGTGGACGCTGAGGGGCGGGAGGGACCCTGGCATTCGGGTACCTGTGGGCCCTGAGGGGCGGGAGGGACCCCGGCATCCGGGTACCTGTGGGCGCTGAGAGGCGTGAGGGGCGGCCGGCATCCGGGTACCTGTGGGCGCTGAGGGGCGTGAGGGGCGGCCCCATCCGGGTACCTGTGGACGCTGAGGGGCGGGAGGGACCCCGGCATTCGGGTACCTGTGGGCGCTGAGGGGCGTGAGGGACCCCGGCATCCGGGTACCTGTGGGCGCTGAGAGGCGTGAGGGGCGGCCGGCATCCGGGTACCTGTGGGCGCTGAGGGGCGTGAGGGGCGGCCGGCATCCGGGTACCTGTGGGCGCTGAGGGGCGGGAGGGACCCCGGCATCCGGGTACCTGTGGGCGCTGAGGGGCGGGAGGGACCCCGGCATCCGGGTACCTGTGGGCGCTGAGGGGCGTGAGGGGCGGCCGGCATCCGGGTACCTGTGGGCGCTGAGGGGCGGGAGGGACCCCGGCATTCGGGTACCTGTGGGCGCTGAGGGGCATGAGGGGCGGCCGGCATCCGGGGGTCCCCCCATTTAGGGCCTTTTCTTCAGAGGGAAGGAGGCCAGCCCCCTCCAGTGAGCACTGAGCGTGCCCCCTGCCGTCTCTGTGGGGATGTCGTTGTTCCCACGCTGGGGAGAGACCACCCCAGGCCAGCCCCTATTCTTGTGGCCACATTGCCATGATCACACCGTCCGCACCGTGAGGCCACCCCCATTACGGCTGCCATGGCGCTAAAAACACCAGCATCAAAGGAACAGGGCCGTGGTTTAGCCTGGAAGAGCGGGGCCCTGGAGCCGTCGGCGAGGGGCTCTGGGTGGTTCAGGATGGCCGGCAGCCCCTGGTGGACGTGGTCCCTGCAGGGTCTGGTGGGACCTCGGCCATGGTGATGGGTGCGCCCCCTCTGCAGGGTGGGGCCTGCGGGTAAGGACAGTCCTGCCCCCTGTGTGTGTGAGGGGGACAGTGGAGAGAGGGGTCTGGCGTGGGCCTCCCTGCTCCTGGGAAACCAAGGATGAAGACGCCTGTTTAGGACTCACCTTGCCCTGGTAGAACCAGTGACTCAGACAGAGCCTCCCAGAGGCTTCTGGCCAGGCAGGGAGTGACCAGCAGCCCAGCCAGCCTCAGCTCCTGCCCACACAGCCCCCTTGTCACTGGCCCCTCCTGCCCCTGCTCCAGCACCTTGGCCGCCAGTTCTCGGGGGGCCGGTCTGGATCTGCCGATGCTGGGACCTGGCCAGGCCGCTGGTTGTAGGGGAGGCTGAGGGGGCGTCCGCCTGCTGTCTGCTTCTCACCAGCATTTCCAGCGAGGCATGAAAGTGATGCGCGGCAGATGTTTCCCTCTGGCCTCAGCTCTCCCCCAAATCCCGGCTCACACTGAGTGTCCTGATGGTGGCACCTTGGGCAGCCGCCACCCTCTGCCCTCTGCCCTGACGGCAGGCTCTGCCTGAGGGTGAGAGTCTCTCTGTACACACAGTCTCCTCACCCTGGAGGGCCTGTTCTGCTCTCAACGAAGCTGGAACCGGGAGTTCGCGAGTGCTCTGGGTGGCTGCTGGCTTTTCTTCTTGTCTCACCTCCTCATCCGCACACAGCCTCTGCCCTCAGTCCTGCTCACCTCAGTATGTAGGCAGCCGGCATCAGGATTGTCTGGGGTGAGACAGGCAGTGTTCTTCCCCTTCTCTGGCCAGGGAGGGCAGAAAGCAACGACACAGCCATTGAGGCCTTTTCGTGCAACTCATTGCCTTTCTGGGTGTGAAGGTGGAGGCTGGTCCTCCACCTGCGTGTTGCCCATCGGGGGGACTGTGGTCCTGGAGGAGACCTGGGGTCCGGCTCCCCGCTCCCTCCGAGGAGGCGCTGAGCAGCGTGAGCAGCGCCCGCCCTGGTCACTCTGCCTTGCTTTCCTCCTCTCTGTTTCTGATTGTGCCTCCTTCCTTCCGTCCTGCCCTCTTTGCCGTGGCCTGCAGCCTCCTCGCCCAATGTGTTCCTCGCCCAAGGAGTCACCCCGTCCTTGGCCTGCGTCCTCCACTGCTCGTGGCAGCTACACTCTGCCAGAGGCGGCCGGGAAGGGCCCAGGGCCCTGAGAAGATGTCTTTGCAGCACGTCCCCGGCCCTTGGCTCCCACCTCCATGGCACCCACCATCCCGCGGGGGCACGTGGACCTCTGTGGGATGTAGCCTGACCTCTGACCCAGGGGTCAAATAACTCAGGTCTGTTTACCAAGTCACCAAAATAACCTGCCCGATAGCATCTCACCCATCACACAGGAGGCTGGGCTCATGTGAATAATTAATAGGTCACTGGAACGTGAAACGAGAAGCCTCGGCCCGTTCTGAAACAGCATTTTAGGTTTGCAGCTTGTAATATTGTCAGTTAGGAGAGGGGCCAACTGAGTCCGTAAAGAAGTGAGGGCAGGTGGTCTGGGATCCTGCCTCAGCCGCACGGGTGAGAGGGGCGGGTGGGTCAGGCGAGGACCCACAGTCGGGAGGCCAGACTGGCCCCAGGGAGGGCTCCCGGCCATATCCCAAGCTCAGGACGCAGAGTGGGGCGGGCCCGCTGGTGCCCACAGTGGCCTTGGTGGGCCTCTCCTTCCGTCGCCCAGCTCGTAGGTCAACTTTGCTCCCGTAGATCCATAACAGATGTTTTTTCTGTCATGTAAGAAACTTGACAGCTGAAGACCAAGGAGTGGAGCCTCCCGTGAAGCAGCTCTTCTTTTCCGGTTGTTAAAATGCGCATTCAGCTGGCGGTTCTGACTAATTCTCACTTTGTGTGGTACCTTCAGCTGGCAGGGACTCGGGGAGTGTTCAGTACCGTGAGGAGCAGGTTCCTGAGAGCCTGTGAATACTGTGGACAGATGACCACAGCACGCACTATTCCACGCAGGGCCTCATCCACGCTTTCTTAAGTGGTTTGCCACATACAGGAGCTCCTGGTTCTCCATGTGCCCTGCCAGGCAGGGCTGTTAAACTGGAAAGCCGGGGAGGGACGTCACTGGGACGCATTGTTATCTGATCAGAGCTCCGAGGCCCCACCAGGAGCTGTGCTATTGCAGAACCTCAAACAGCAGCCACTCCGGCCCCGCCCCAGGAGCCACGCAGAGGCCCACGCACGGGGAGGACGCCATGGGGTGGAAACTAAAGTGCAGGTCTGACCACAAAACCACACGCCACAGCACCGCTGCTGCCAAACGCTGGAGGCCTGCAGGAGGCACGGATTAATTTTTTATGAGTCTGCCTTGGAACCTAGACAACAGCCCTCTCCTCTTTCAGCAAAATTTCAGGGCGAATGACCGTCACTTCCCTGGACTGCCAAGTGCATAAACGCACAGGGAATTTCCTAGTTCCACATAACGCTGTTGTTCCCGCAGCCCACGCGGCTGGGAGAGCAGACATGGTTGCCGTCGGGCTGTGTCTGTTTTCCCAGGAGCAAGAACTCTCAGAAGCACAGTGTTGAAGCCTGAGCCACCCCCTGAGATACGTTGTCAGCTTTTATGATGAATGAGGATTCACCATTTATTTCTCCCCTAAAGCAAAGCCCACGGGCTCTGTCTTGAGCGATGGGGACAGATGCTCAGTGCTGCAGGGAAGGTGTTCACGGGGCAGATTTGCTGTGTCAGGAGACCAACGTGGAATGAGGTCGGCCCAGCCAGTCACTGCTTAAAACAGTAATGACAATATTTGAGAAAATGGGTGGAATTTTGTGGAGATTTACTGGCACGGGGAAGGCGGGTGGCCTCTGGCAGGTCTGCGACACTGACTTCTAACTACCCGTTCCACAGCTCCACTGCATGGAAAAACTGGCAAAAATGTGGCCTGGGTCTCCTGACAGGCCTGGCCGCTAGAGTAGGGGGTGTGCAGCTGAGACAGGAAATACGAGGCGCGTGAGTGTCCCCAAGTCCAGATCCTCAGCCTCCGTCTCCTGACAGGCCTGGCCTATGGAGTAGGGGGTGTGCAGCTGAGACAGGAAATGCGAGGTGCGTGAGCGTCCCCAAGCCCAGATCCTCAGCCTCCAAAATCTTCTATTAGTAATTTCAGAGTTTTGGCTTCTTTGTGCTTTGGGGAAATTTAAGATGACACGTGGGCTCTGGCACGGCCGCTGCTAGTGACCTCTCCTAATAGCGCAGAAGAGCCTCCCAGGAGGCTTTCCTAGGTAGAGAGGGGTCTGCACGCCCACTGGAACACGCTCTATCCCAGCCTCATAAAACCCATATTTGGTGCAGGTGGGACAGGGGGGGTGGACACATCACCTGGAGACCACATGAGAAGCGGCCACCTGCGGCAGTGATCACCCCATGGGGAGGCGGCGCCCTGGCGGCTCTCGTGTGGGGCCTGGTCCTTCCTCGCTGCCTGAGCAATGGGCCCTGCTTCCCTGCAAACACTGTGGT
Organism: Pongo pygmaeus; assembly: GCF_028885625.2. NCBI lineage: Eukaryota > Metazoa > Chordata > Mammalia > Primates > Hominidae > Pongo > Pongo pygmaeus. Next base: position 94,719,256 of record NC_072390.2, read on the forward strand.
GCCCCTGGGCCACACCCAGCAGGTGTCCAGTGACCGCGGGTGGTGTTGGCCATGGCAGGTCCCTGCCCATTTCTCCAAGGACCTGGGGCTGTGACCCAGCTGGGTTCTCCCGGGAAGGAGCCGCCACTGGCTGCACTGCCCAGTGCCGAGGGTGGCAGCCATTTCTGAAGCCTCCCAGGTTTGTGCCCTGCTGTGTCTGACCAGCTCTGGAGTGCAGGGTCTGTGTGTCAGTGCCGGTTCTAAGAGGAACGAGACGTGGTTTCAGAGACACTCCTCTTCTCTGAGGAGCTGCTGGGCAGGACGGCTGCTTGCTTTCTTTGTCTGTGATGTTGGTGGCTGTTCCTTGCCCAGGCCCTGCCCAGGCCAGATGTGGGAGTGGCGGCTGGGAGCACCCATGGGCGTGTGCCCGTCTGGGCCGGGCTCCTGTCCGTGGACCTGCCTCAAGCCACACCTCCCTCCTCCAGGGAGGACACCGGGCCTTGTCTGTGGACAGAGGCGCTTTGCTGGGAACAGCACAGACGGCCCCTGCGCCCTGCGGAGCCGAGACGCACCATCATACACACTTGGAGCACATAGATTGACCAGGTCTCCCCCTGCGAGGCTCACCAAGGCCATGTCCTGGGGAAATAGAAGGTTTCACCCAGATACTGGGGAGTGCAGGGTGTGGCACTGCAGGGTGCAGGCCCTGGAGGAGAGGCAAGGGTGCTGCTGGATGGTGGCTCCTCCATCCCAGGATTCCTCAGGCCCTTCACCCCTGTATGTCTGGACTGGGCATCGCTGTAGCTGTCGGGCTCTGGAGGTGCACATGGCTGTTGGGCGGGCAGCGCTCCTGGGCCTCTCTCCCCCGTGGTTTTGGTTTTGATGTGTTTGAGCCACTGACTAGCAGGCTTGGGGGCCATTCTGGAGCCGGGAGGGCTTGTGGGGGAGGCAGGATGAACAGGGGCTGCTTGCCGGTCCTCAGGCCACCCTGCCAGCTCCTTGATGTGTCTCCCTGAGATCAGCCAGGGCACCCCGGCTGTGGGTGGGCTGTGCCCTGAGCCCGTCAGGCCCTGCCGGGGTAGACTTGGGAGAAGTGCTGAGTGAAAACCACCTCACTTGTGACAAATGACAAGTGCTCCTGCTGCTTGGTGTCGGGCGACGCGACTCTCAGTGGCACGGATGTCTCTAGAAGGTTGCTGTTTCTCCCTGCGTTCTGTGTGCTTCTGGCCCTGGGGTCACGGGGTCGTGGTGTTTCCCACTTGCCTGTTTCAGGAGTTGCATTCTAGATGATTCTCTCTCCATAGAAGGTCGAGGTTTCTCAGCGTGGGTTAATTGATTAGATTTAATTAAATCTAAATGTGGTGTTTCTGGGCAGAATCTTCTTCAGCCGAAGTGAGCGTGGCTGTCTCTTCTCAGGGCGCTTCCAGGTGCATTGGGGCCCCTGCACCCTCCACGTCAGTGCCCTGGCTCTGTGGCCCTGTCGGTGCTCTGGTGAGTCTGGGGTTCGTGCCGAGCGCCGTTGCCGCCAGGTCCAGGTGGGAAGCGCGCTGGTGGGGCAAGGTGGTCCCTGCATGGCACAGGTGGGGAGAGCAGCCGGGAGGGCAGCGGGCCGAGGCAGCGGGGCGGGGGAGCACCAGCTCTCCATGGCAGGCATGGCCTCTGGGGCCACTCTCCCGGAGAGACGTGGAGACACGCATGCATGTGTGGAGACTGGCACGTGTGAGGGGCCCACAGGTGTGGCCGGGCGGCCTTTCTCCTCCCCACCTCTGTCCACCCTCGCCGCAGCGTCGGTCCTGCTGAGCAGCCTCTGCTTTCTTCGTGCAGGTGACAGTGCACGTGCCATTCACGGGTGCCACGTCTCCAAGAAGAGGGGCTCCTGTCGCGTGCCTGTTCTGGGGTTGCCACTCAACATCCTTCCAGCACCTTCTCTGAGCTTCCAGTTTGGATGATCTTTCTCCAAAGTCGGTGGAAGGGGCTAGAAAAGTAGGGACCTGGGAAGAAAGCCCAGACACCTTGGAGCTGGGGTCCGGGAGACAGGCCCTGGCAGCTCAGTGCTGCTTCTCTGGAGTGGGGATACAATGTTGGTTCACAGATGTGCGGTGGCGGCGGCAGGTGGTGGCAGCAGTGTGCGGTTGTTGGCACCACATGCTCACGCTGGGCCCCTCCTGGGGAGCTTCTGCTCCGGCGGGCCGGGCCTTGCTGTAGCCTGCAGGTCATCTGGTCAGTGTCTGGGGGAGGTCTGGGGCCCCAGCCTGGTGCTCAGCTCTGAGCATCAAGAAACCCGAGTTTCTCCCCAGTCTCACCCAGACAGCGACAGCTGTGTTTGGAAGGGGACACACCAGAGCTTACCTTGCAGTGAGTGAGGCACGCTTAGCTGGAGCCTGGCAGTCCTGCAGCTCTGCCTGCCCCCTTTTGAAAACCAAAAATCCCAAGAGATTTATGTTGAACCAGCCCTTCCCGGTCAGGACTGAGCCTGTGGCTGAGTGCGGTTTTTCAGTCGCGGCTGTAAGGTCCCTGTGTGGGGCCGTGAGTCCCTCTAGATTTGCTTTACAGCCACAAATTCAGTTTTATCTATGGATCTGAACACGATCTATAAATCCCTAGAAAAGCCAACTGTGTTCACATGAAGGATTCTCAGAATTGAGGTGACACTCCGTGGTGTGAACTCAGTATTGTCAGTTTGTGCACCCGCGTGTATGGACACACACCTGCACGCACAGTCACACACGCTTGCCTTGGGCCCCCACACACACCGCCCTGAGAGCTGGGAAGACGAATCGGTCAGTCACACGGATTCTGCAGATAGCTTCCTTTACCAGGCATGGTAGTGAGGGCAGCGCCCACTACTCACCCAGGGCCTCTCGTGCAGGAAACTGCATGGACACGTAGTCCTATTCCTGTCACGGGAAGGGGCCTGGAGCCGTCCCTCAGGGGTGGTGAGGAGCTAGTTTCCCAGCCGGCGCCCGTGCATTCACCAGTGTGAGAATCCATTCAGCAGGCTTGCTATGTAGGCTCTGCCATTCAGGCCTCAGCGTGCAGCAAGCCCGTGGGGTCAGGTCTGCCCAGCCTCTGCCCCAGTTCCTGCCGGGCACATGGACGCTTCCCTTGAATCCTCCTGCCGACGGTATCTGTGGGAGGGAAGGTACGATCGATCCTGGTCCTGTCCCCCCAGCCCTGGGTGGGTGTCCTGGCACCTCCAGGCACAAGGCCCCTTCCCCAGGCTGCCCACAGACCCCAGCCCCGAGGTGCTGGTCCGCCCACCCTCACTGGGAAGGGCTGTGCCACATGGCGAAAGCTGCTGTGGGTCCTGGTACCTGGAGCCCTTGCCTGCCAGGGCTCATGATGCCAACGGTGCCAGGTTTGTGGGATTTGGGGGTCAGGAGGGCCTGGCCCTGCTCCTGCAAGGCCGAGATCCGTTCCCCGGAGGGTTGAGGGAGTGTTGGCTGTAGGGTTCCTGGAGGCCTTTCTCATGCACTCTGGGTCTGTCAGGAGGCTGGCAACTGTGGCCAAACAGGTAGAAATAAAACCTGAAATGGGAAAAAACTTTTTTCTAGAACTTCCCAGAGAGCAGTGAGCTGGTGCCAGTGGGTCAGAGGCTTGTCACGTTTGGGGGGGGTGTGTGTGTGTGTGTGCACGCGTGTGCTCTGTGGGGGTGTGTGCACATTTCCCAGTGTGGCTGTGCATGTGTGGGTGGACACATGCACACGTGTGTTCACAGAACACCAGGCTTTGCCCCGACTCCTGGCTCAGGCCTGAGTCTCCAGCCATGGCATCCCTGTTCCTCCCCTGTTCCTTCTCTGCTCTGCACACTGGGAACCAGGACGAGAGGTGTGCGGCGTCAGGCTGTGTCCTTCCCCAACCTACCCCGAGCCCACGCTGCTCTGGAGGGAGACCCTAGCTTCTCCCGCCTACTCTGAGCCCACTCTGCTCTGGAGGGAGACCCCAGGCCCCTCAGGCCCTTTCCTGCATCTGAAGGGGCCAGGGCAGGGTGTCCGGCAGGTGAAGCTGCCCCTTAAAGCCAGGTCTGGGCCGGTTTACAGGGAAGCACTGTTCACGTACAACCTGGCAGACCACACCGGCGCTGCACACACAGGCACCCCTGTGGGCACCCACGTGCCCGACCTCGCAGACCACACCGGCGCTGCCCACACAGGCACCCCTGTGGCCACACACATGCCTGCACACGCACACTTCTGGTGCACATGCCCACACTCACACAGGCTTCTGCACACCACACAGCCAGCAGGTGAGGAAGTGGATGCTGCGTGGCTGTCCCTTGGCGGCTTCACCTGGAATGTCACCGTGGACCCCAGAGCCCGAAGCCCCGGCAAGCACAGAAATCACACCGGCAGCCTGTCCCACTTCGGGCAGGTGAGGCCTGGCTGAGAAAAGGGGGAAGGAGAGGGAGGGTGCGGGGGCTGTGTCCTGGTCCTCCACCCATCTCGGGTTTGGGGTGCTCCCTTGGACTACTGGCTCCATTTTTGATGTCTTTTATTTTTTGTTTCTATTTTTCCTGGTATCTTGAGTAAAGTCTCCCTGGAGCATCAAATTGGATTTTTTTTACAAGTACCCTGTGCCGTCGCCTCATCTGCTTTGGTGTGCCATGGGTCAGGTGGGCCTGTGCTGTGGGTCAGACAGCCCTGTGCCGCGGGTCAGGTGGGCCTGTGCCGTGGGTCACATGGGCCTGTGCCGTGGGTCACGTGGGCCTGTGCCGTGGGTCAGGTGGGCTTCATTCCTGCAGAAACACCTGGCTCTGCAGCAGTAGCTGCCATATCATCCCGGCCAGGCCCCTGTACCGAGGGTGGAGCCACGGGATCTCTGATGCCTTCCTTCTCGTGCTTTGGTGGAGAATGTGGCTGGACGTCCTCCCATGACGGATGCGCTCTCCTGCCTGGTTCCCTGGCCCTGGGCCCAGCCCTGCGAGACGCACCGTGGCCGTCACCTGGAAGTGTCACCTCTGGCTGCTATTGTGGGTGATGAGGATTCCAGGGCTGAAAACAGGACCCTAGACGCTGTCCACACAGCATGGCAATCTCTTAAATTAATCCAGTGTGGGGGGAATCGGGGTTGAAACTGGTTTGTGAGCTGGATTTTCTGTCCCTGTGTACTTCCTTGGGGCAATTTAAAAATGCAGATTTTACTCGTAGGCCCTAAATGCATAATTTCCCTTTAGGCTGGCGGCTCCTGTGCCCTGCCTGGAGAGGAGCCTGACTCCAGGTCGCCTTGCTCCGTTTCTGTGCAGCAGCTCAGACTATGGGGTGGAGGGTGAGACATTCCCACCCATGAGCTGCCTCTGTCCACCCCACACCTCCCTCCCCTGCGTGCACGCAGCTGAGTTCCACGTTGAATAAATTTGGCCTCAATCATCCACTACCCACCATGTCACCGTGTCAGTGCTGAGGTCAACACAGGAGCTAGAAACAAACATTTTAACATGTAGGAAACTCAGTAGCTCTTATACCTCGGCAGTGGAATAATACATTTTGTTTAGTTAAGGTTGAGGCAAAGGGAGGTCATTGTTGTGACAGGTAATTTTATAAATAGGATTCTGACAGGTTCTGTACTGTGCCAGAGGCAGAAAGCCTGTGCAGTGGGGCCCGTGACGTATTTAAATTACTTTTCTTAAAATGAACTTCATGTTTTAAATAATAGATGTTTACCTCCCAGGTTAAACCTTAAATATTCCCATTTTCACTGAAATGGCATGTTTTTTAAAGGATACAGTCATACCCCAAATTCACAACATTCCACACACCATCAGAGAACTGCCACAGGGATCCTGGGGGAATTTTAAATTGTAGTTTTAAGACCACGTGACCCTGGAGCTGCCCCTGTGCCCCTCCCCCACCCCCAGAGGTGGTTTTGGTCAGAGACTCATTTACATTTTTCTCTATGTAAATTAAATTTTTAGGTATTAAATCTCGGAAAATGGAATACTGTGTGGCAGAATCTGCCTCTTAATCTTTGCTTTTCTTTTTACATTTCCCATCATAAAGATGTTTGAGTCCCACAGAGAGTTAAGGTATTTCAGGAAGTTCATTAACTTGGCAAACGGCTGGAGTCTCTCTTCCGAGGAGCTGAGGGCTGGACAGGCAGGTCCCAGCGTCCCCCGTCCTGACTGTTTGTGTGGAGACACTCATGTATTCATATGGGAAGGGGGGCTCTATTGGAAAGGGAAGAGCTTTTTGTTGTGCAGAGTTACGTGGTCTTAGCAGTAATCACTTTGGAGTGGGGTGCTGGTGGCCTTGGGTGCAGAGACTCCTGCAGAGTTACGTGGTCTTAGCAGTAATCACTTTGGAGTGGGGTGCTGGTGGCCTTGGGTGCAGAGACTCCTGTGGGCATCTGCGCACATGGGGGCTGTGTCCTCATCCCTGTCTGTGGCTTCCCCACCGTGTTCCCACGTGACGCCTTCGTTCAGCCTCTGGCTTTGTGTTTCAGACCCCAAACGCCCCTTCGATGTCTCAGCTGGGACCTGGGTCCCAGCTCAGCCTCACGCGGCGTCCCAGGCCCTGCCCGTCAGTCCGGGCCTCACGGTCAGGCCCTCGGTGACAGCAGCCATTGGTTCACTGTGGCCTCGTCCCTGGAGGGCTCTGAGTTCAGCCACCAGTGAGATTGGTTTGTTCTTTACTGTGGTGACCGCACGGAGGCTGAGGCTAAGCTGGAGCCACGGAGCAGGGGCCGCCTCTTCACCTGCCCGGGCCCCTCCAGGCCCATCTTCCCTCTGCCCACTGACATCTGAGAATCCACCATCCCCTGCAGTCTGAGGGGCATCCCCTGGCTCGGGCTCCCCCTCCTTCTCCCCCGCCTCGCTGGCCCTGAATGGGCAGCAGGCATCTGCGTGGTCAGGGGCAGGCGTCGCATTTTCCTGTGACTGGAACGTGCCTGCAGGAGCCCAGGCTTGGACTCTGCACATGGTCATCGTGCTGCAGTTGCCGTCTGTGGTCGAGGATTTTAAAGTTAGTTTAGTGAGAAAATCAACTGCAAACGTTATCAGAGGGGTCGACGCGTCCCAGGATGAGTGGTTCCCGGGGCTGGGCGTTGCCACGGGCCTTGCATAGATTTTGCTGATTAATCTCAGGGCTCTGAGGCTGGCGGTCATCGGGCCCCACTTGGGGGACGCAGAAGGGAAGACGCTCTGAACGAGGGGCCCCGTGGGAGGCCCCAGCGCGCAAAGGGTTTGACTTCTGCGGCCTCCCTCTAGGCCTTTGTGCTTGCTTTGAGGATCAAACGTTCCTGTTCCAAACCAAACGCCTCTTGGAAATAGAATCAGACTATAGTGATTGTAAATGGTAGCGTTAAAGATAAAAACAAACAGTTCTAAAAATGACTCACTGCCGAAGGCGGAACCACGCGTGGTGCAGAGGAGGGTGAGAGGGAACGGCACCGCACTCTGCGTTTACCTCTCAGACGCCGATGAGCAACTCATCCCACAGAACAGCTGGTCCTGAACATGTGTGTGCCCTGCCGTGAGGCACACACCTTCCCAGAGGCGTGAGTGGGGCCCGACCACTAGTGTCCTGGCGGAAGCACCGGGGCTGCTCCATTTGTCTGGAGTCCTGTCACAGTGGTGTGGGTTTTGAGTCTCACACACACGGCGCCGGCCGAGAAGCCATGAGCGGCTCCGCAGGGTGGCGCGGATGATAGACATCTCCATGCACAGTTGCCCTAGGCAGTGTCTGCCACCAGCGTCTGCCTCTGGACACCAGCTGTTCAGCCACCAGGATGGCGTTGAGCGCTCCCCTGCCTCTGCAGGAGGAGAGGTGCAGGGAGCCATCAGGAGGGGTGCTGGGGCCCGGGGCCCGTCGTGCCGTGTGTGTGCAAACGCAGTGCGGCGTCCCCTGATCAGGAGTGGGAGCTGCGCGCTGCCCAGTTCCAGGTTAATGGAACACAGGAAGGTGGGTCATGTCCTGCGGGGCCTCATCTGGATTTATTGGTGAAGTGAGCCTTGCACATGGCTCAGCGAGGGCTCCGCTTTCCTGCACACGCCCCCGCCAGCTTTACCGTGGCCTCAGCATGGGCACACACAGGTGAGCATGTGTGGATGCATACGTGTGCACATCCATGCCCACACGTGTGTGAGTGCACGCATGTGTGCAGGTGTGTGCACACGTGATGTGTGTTTGAAAGTGGCCACAGGCGTGCTCAAAGCCTAAACCTCAGTGCCCAGGTCCATTGGGATAACAAGGCATTTTCTAATCTGACTTACAAAGACACCAGTATGACATGGCAGAGAAATAAAAAGGAGGCAGGGCAGGGGGACGCAGGGCAGGGGGACGCAGGCCTTGAACCCGCCGCAGGTTTTCTTTGCGTTTCGGTGACTCCCGGCGGTCTATGCTCTGGGTGCTGAGCGGGTGTTTTCTGTTCTCTTGCCAGCTGCATGGCTACTTGGAGAATGAGCCGCTGATGCTGCAGCTTTTCATTGGGACGGCGGATGACCGCCTGCTGCGCCCGCACGCCTTCTACCAGGTGCACCGCATCACAGGGAAGACCGTGTCCACCACCAGCCACGAGGCCATCCTCTCCAACACCAAAGTCCTGGAGATCCCACTCCTGCCGGAGAACAGCATGCGAGCCGTGTAAGCTGCGGGGGACCTCCGGCCTCTGGCGGGGGGCGGTAGGAGGGGCCGTGCCTTCCTCCCGGTCCTGGGGGGGTCTGGCCGGCCCCCCGCACTTCCAGGCTCCATGGCCAGGACACTTTTGGTTTAACAGCCAATAAGTAAACTTCACTCTTGCTTTTGACAATGGATTTGCTTCTCTCTAGGGTTTTAGCCCTGTGTATATTGCCACTTAAAATGCTATGTCAGATATGCAGCTATAAATACTTCCCTCTGCATTTTGCTCCTAAACAGGACCCTTGTTTCTTTCTGAATACAGCAGTGCAATGAGAAGGATGCTTAAAACGTGAGCATCAAAAAATTAAAGCAGTCAGCACATCCGGATTGCGTTGAACTTTAGGAGGTTCCGACAATACGGATAGGCCTGTGCTGATGTTCTGAGTCTAATTTGACACTGTAATTTGTTTAAAAGTGAATTTTTTAGTAAAGTGAGGACAAAATGTAACTTCCAAATAAGGCCTTACTCACTTAATCCTAGCTTGTGCTGGGCACGCTGGCCCTAACCTGTGAAGGCAGCCCAGGAGGAGGACTGCTGGTTCCCGAGAGATTCACGTGGTACCGTGGTGGGAACAGAAAACAAACACGTCTGTGGGTGAATGAGTGCAGGTTGAGCTGGGACGGCTGGAACGTGCAGACCAGCAGGATGGAGCCGGGCCGGAGGGCAGGGACGGCGTCCTGCCAGGGTGACCCACAGGCCGGGAGCCCGTGTGATGGGGAAGCTGTGTTGGGGGGTGCCCCATCCAGGTGGAGCCCCGGGGGTGAGTGCAGAGGTCCTGGGGCTGCAGGAGTGGGGAGGAGTCCCGCACGGTGAGGGAGAGCATGTAGGAGATGACGGCGGGGGGCCACGTTGAGGATTTTAGTAAGTGATTCAAAGCCTCTAAGTCAAAAAGGGAAAGCTTTCTCTCCACGTTGACTTTTCAAGCATTGGGGGGAATGTACACACCTGGGAACTCATTCCGCATCCCTGGGTTTGCCTCAAGAGCTGTAATCCAAGTTTCCCGCAGATGGCACAGTCAGGTGGTTCTCAAGAACAAACCTTGCGTTCCACAGTCGCAGTAAATGTCCTGGCTTCGCTGGCGGCTGTGTTCACCCCACCATGATGTGGGGCAGCAAGGGTGGCCGGGAGATGCCCGCAGCCGGGACCGCGCTCCAGCCCGGTGCTGGCTGCTGACTCATGGGTGGTCGGGGAGTCTGTGTTTATTCTCATTCTCTTAACTTACTGAAAAATACTGCTTTTTAGTGCATTGAGAATGTATACGTGGAATGTTTTATTGGAGTCTAGTTTTAAATGAAATTGTTAAGAGGTTATATGAAACCGTAGAAGAAATGGGTTTTACACACAAAAAATGAGGGCTTTTAAATATAGTGGAAATAATAGAATAATTTATTTTAATTATGATATATTATTATATAATATATTTTATATAATTATAAATATATAATATTTAACAATATATAATATATAATTTTAAATATGTAATATTTAATAATATATAATATATAATTATTTTAAATAATAATAAATTGAGCTTTTTGGGAACTACTCCAAGATAAGTGAGAACAGCAGGTGCCTCTGGCCCCTCCCCTGGGCCGCTCTCTGCCGCTCTGGTGACATCCCCATGTATGTGGCCAGCATGGGCCCTGGAGGCAGCCAGGACTTGGGACAGCTCCGACTGGACCCGCTTGGTCAGGGGTGGAGGGTGGAGGCTGGAGGAAGGTGGGAGGGGGAAGGTGGAAGTGGCTTTTCTCGGGGCTGCCTCTGCTCACCCCCTTGCCTGCGCCGATTTCGGATTCTCTCCTGCACTAGGCAAGGGCCTCACGTCGCTGGCTTCAAGGTCTTGTTTTCTTTGGGGAAGGAGAAAGTGGCCAGCTGCCTGGCACGAGCTCATGAGGCTGGGATGAGGGCCAGAGGGTCTGGGGGGCCAGGCCTTTATGCTCCCGTGTCAGCCATTGAAAGAAAAGCTGTGGGCTTTTGTTTTGGGCAGCATTGACTGTGCCGGAATCCTGAAACTCAGAAACTCCGATATTGAACTTCGGAAAGGAGAGACGGACATCGGGAGGAAGAACACACGGGTACGACTGGTGTTCCGCGTTCACGTCCCGCAGCCCAGCGGCCGCACGCTGTCCCTGCAAGTGGCCTCCAACCCCATCGAATGCTGTAAGTGGACGTCCGCGTGCCGACAGGGGAGAAAACCGTCCCGTCACACGCGCTTCCCTGTCTCACCCTCTCTCAGCTTTTTGTTTGTGTAGACTTGGGACTGAACTGTTCCCATCAAACCCACCACAGTGTGTGGCCATGAGGGGTCTGAGTTGATCACGGCTGCCTGTGGCCCTCCCAGGGGCCCCTGGCTCTGGCTCCTCTGATGGCCGAGCATGGCCAGGGAAAGCGGTGTGGGCTGGGGCTTCCCCCCGCGCTGCGCTGACCTTTGCGTATTTGTGCGATGACTGTGATTCGAGTGAAATTGGCTGAGTCTTAGGAAGATATTTTGATGACTTCTTCAGAACAAGGTGGAGACCATCAGGATGAAGTGTGCACGGCTTCTCCCCTGGAAGTAGCGGCATCTGCAGGGGTCGGCCCGCAGACCGTGGCGGTGCTTGCTCTGGGTGGGTCGGCTCACGCATGACCTGCTGGGTGCCACGCGTGTGCCCCGGGCCGCCCACCCAGGACAGGCCCTCACTGCCCCTCTCCCTCTGACGCAGCCCAGCGCTCGGCTCAGGAGCTGCCTCTGGTGGAGAAGCAGAGCACGGACAGCTATCCGGTCGTGGGCGGGAAGAAGATGGTCCTGTCCGGCCACAACTTCCTGCAGGACTCCAAGGTCATTTTCGTGGAGAAAGCCCCAGGTATGCTCTTCACCAGGGGCCATCTGCGGCCTGGGCTTCGGCGCTGGTGGGAACCGGTTCCCGGTCGGTGGAGCAGAACCCACCTGTGCACGGTCACCGGGATGGGGCTTACGGGGTGTGGCATGGAACAGAGGCCCTGCATGGCCCGTGTCTGCATCCAGCTGTGGGTTTTTGTGTGAGCCGACAGGTGTGCTGCTGAAGGGAAGAGGTGGATGTTTATTTCTGGGGCCGCCGGGGCCACTGCACTCAAATCGCTGCTGATATTCAGGGAGCCCACGGGCTGGGGAAGCAGAGGAGGGTGAGAGGCATTTGCTGGCTTTGCTGGGATCGTCCATCTGCAGAGAGTGGACGCTTCGGGGGTCAGTTAGCAGCAGGGCAGGAGGGAGCTCCCCTCTGGGACCTTCCCCTCCCGCTAGCATTCCTGGGGTCGGAGGCAGGGATGATGTGGGTGCCGCAGATGGCGAGAGCTGGGGTGCTCTTCAATGCCACAGCCATGGTGTGTGTGAGGCCCTTGTGCCCCGAGGGCCCAGGTCACCCCTGCCTCCAGGTGTTGTGTTGGCCCAGCCTGGAGGCTCCGGGGCTGAACTCGAAAGGGCAGCAGGGGCGTCCTCGGAATGATGTTCCTCCTGGGGACGTCACACCTGTGGTTCTGTGCTGCCCATGGGAGACGCTGTCCTGCGGGGATTGAGTTCACAGAGTGGCTCCCAGCCCAGGTCAGTTCCATGCAGACGCCGGGCCCCAGCACTCTCATCCCAGAGGAGGGCCTCGCCGGCTGCGAGCAGAGTGTGTGAACACAGTGGGCTGCACTGATGGGAAACTGGCATTGCAGGGAGAGTGGGCACCAGTGTGGCTGGGCACAGGGACCCTAGCCCAGCCCTCAAGGGGGTTCAGGCAGAGTGGGCCTGGCTCTCCGCAAAGCCTGCTGTGAGTTCTCTGGTTTTGGGGGTTCCTGGTGCCTTGCTGGGCCTCTGCCCAGGGTGGGCCAGGTGAGGGGCACGCCCCCACAAGGCCTGTTTTGTGATTTTTTTTTCTTTTGTACATTTACCAATTGGAATTTTTTTGCACTTACTCCAGTCCCTGGAAACCGCGGAGGCATTCAGCCTTGATAATGGGGTCTTGATTTGTACAGTTTGCCGGAAACTTAAGTGCTTCAATCAACACAGGCTTTAGAGGTCTTTGACTCTAACTTGGCTTCCTATAGAATCAGGGCATAATTGGAAAACATGTTTTAAATTATAGAGAAAACCAACTAAGGGCAGTGACCAGGAAGGCATTTGCATTGCCCGTGCTTCTCGGGAGGAGGCTAATTTTGAAATAATTTGCCCTTCAGAGCTTTCAGTGTGTGTCCACGCGTTGGCGGAGAAACACTTTGCCCACAGTGTAGGGCCTCGCTTGGGCCAAGACTGGCCAGAACCATGGCTCCCAGGTTCTGCTTCTCAAAGCCCAGACCTGAGCAGCCTCCTTGTGGTTTCTTCTGCCCAGAGAGGCCTGGGTACCTTGGCAGAGCCCCCCCTGAACGCAGTCAGCAGAGGTGCCCCAGCTCCTGCCCTATCCGAGTTACTGTGCTGAGTCGGTGCCACAGCGCCATGGGGAAGGGCAGCCACCAGCCTGCGAGGGCCAGGAGCCAAGGGGATGCAGGACCAGCCCTAGCCTCATGCGGCCGCCCCCACAGGCAGCCCCTCCTGCCTTCATCATCACTGTGAGCTGTGGGGTCGGTAGGCCGGAGGGGTACCTGTTCTGCCCTTAAGCTCGGCTGCCACAGCCACACTTCTGGGCAATGCCAGTTTGTCTACCCATGTCCTCCTCTTGTCCCATGAGGTCAGGGTGGGTCTCTGACCCTCTCCAGCACCAGCTGGCGTCTGGTATACAGCAGGTGAGCCATAAATGAATAGGTGCTGTGCTCGAGAGCATGTGAAGCTGTGAATACTGTGGGGATGAAGCCAGACCACATTTATAATTTTATTCTTTGTAGTTGAATAAGATAATTTGCATATTCATACACACAAGCACATTGCATGTTTTCAAAAGCGGAGAATAAATGTCCACATAATTTTCTTCCTCCACTTCGGCTTCTCAGGCGGGAGCCACCGCTTACAACATGTGCTGATGTGCAGTGACAGGTTGATGCAGCAGAAGGCCCCACATCCTCATCCTGGCGATGAGAGAAACCGCTAAACTGAATTTAAATTAAAAACACAGTTGCCCTCTCGTCTTCTGATGGGATCGTCTGGTCTGTTTAAAGTTCTGTTTTAGACTGCTCTTGCAGATGAAACCAAGGCCGGGTGTGAGCTCGGGAGGGTCCTGCTGAGGAAATCCATCAGTAGGGCAGTTGAGGTGGCTTCTCCAGGAAGGGCCCCGCGTCTCTCGGCTGTCCTGCTCATTCCGAGGGTGCAGATGGTTGTAGCTGTTGTGAATGTTGGCTCTGGACACAGGCCGGGGTCGGCTCCACCCTGTCCTTCTCTGGAGTACATAGAAAGCTCATTGTCCAGGCCAGCTCAGCCTCTCTGTCTTGGCCAGGCCACCTTCAGCTGCTATGGGTTCACAGCATCTCTGAGCTTTGGGAAGTTTTGGATGGAGCGGCTCCTCTGCCCTGGAAGGCTGGGAGAAGCTGGTGTTGGCCTCATGAGGAAGGGAGTCCCCGCAGCAGGGCTGCACCGTGGGGAGCCGGCCAGGCAAGGGCATGGCTCGCTGTAGCCTGGGTGCCAGGTCCCTCTGGGATGCTCCAGCAGGGCAAGAGTCTCAGCCTGCGCTCCACGGAGCTTCCTCCCAGGTCTCTCAGGGTGGCGCAAAAGGCCAGGGTCGGAGTCAGCCTTTCTCTGAGGACTTAGTTTACAGCTTCCTCGGAAAACGACATTTTCCGATGATGAAAGTCTGTGCGGAATGTTCGTCCAGGAGGCAGGTTGGCTGTGGGCAGCGGAGGGCCGGGTGTCGGTTTAGAAGCCCCTGGTAGCATCACAAGAACCCCCAGTTTCCCAGGCTGCAGGAAGTGGGAACCACACCCCTCTCCCACCTGCACCCCTCTCTGCCTTCACAGCCGCACCCCTCCCCCTGTTAAAGATCACTGTGTGTCTTCCGATGTGTGATGTGAGGCACCTCTCTGTACACGTGTGAACGTTGAAGTGGCTGAGGGACACACTAACGTTCAACATAAATGAAACGCCCGCGTGAAAAGTGAGCTCAGGCTGCGTCTAGAGCTTGGCTGAGATGAGACAGAAGGTGCAAGTTTCTGAGATTTGGATGCATCAAACATGAGCCAGTTCTTGATGCTGGAGCTGAACAACCTCCTTTTCTTAAGTCATGCGTCTGTTCTGGTGCCGTTTTTTAAAAACATCAGTGAAGCCTGTTTTGGTGTCGTTGCCACACAGAAGCCACACTACGACACTGGGGGTAGAAACTCCCACTCTGTTTGCCAGCGATCACGTGGTGGGCAGGGCTCAATGGGTGGGGCCTTGTGGGTCTTGTCAGTGGTCATTTCTGTGGCCGCCGTGACTGGCAGGCCAGCTAGGGCCTGGGCGGCCGGCGTCTCCTTCTCCAGGTAATCAGGGCCCCTCTTCGTGGCCTCCCAGGGCCCCTCTGGGGAGGCAGCTTGGCATCTCACAGGCGGCCAGGGCTCCCGGGAAGCAGAGACCGGCCTGTGCCAGGGCTCCTAGGCCCAGGCCTGGACCCAGTGCCGTGCCAGCCACCACACCAGGGGCCCTGCCCAGGTTCACAGGGAGACACACAGAAATGCGGGAGGCCGGGGGGCCTGTGTGGTGGGAGCGCGTAGCCAGAGCCCTGCAGCTGCCCAGGTCCCTCCCGGAGGCCCCCAGCCCAGCACATCTAGAGCCCTCCCCTGAGAAACCCCAGACAGCCAGGTTCACCCCAAACCCAACATGGTGGGACCCCAGCTTGCCCCCCGCCTCACGGCTGCCCCGTCCTCTGGCCCTGGACGTTACCACGTGGAGAAGACAGGCCTGTGGGCAGGCACTAGCCACACTGCAGGAGACGCAGGCCAGGTTTCCAGATTTCTCCACACAGCAGCAGGCGGAGGGCCTGCCTCCCATCTCACTGCGAGGGCCAGGACTCCAAATCTGGGCCAAATGTATGTTGTTATTTTTCAAATAAAGGGACCAAAGGCCCGGGCCTTTACAAGGCTGCCCTGCCATGGGACCTTGACCGGTGTGGTTCCCGGGACTTCCACAAGCTCTGACAGGCACCTGGCCGTTGTTTTGGGAGGCTCCGCCTAGCAGCCACAGAGCTTAGCTGGCAGCTGGCAGGACACTTGCAAGGACACGGAACTGTCACGGAACCACCATGGCTTTGGGCTGCCACGGAACCACCGTGGCCTTGGCAGCTGCTGGTCCTATGCCAGGACACACACATTCACCATGGCGAGTGGAAGGTGCACGTGCCCAGGCAGAGGCCATGTCATCCAGGTGCAGGAAGCACCAGGCAAGGACCCTCCTGTCTGCCCAGGGAGCTGGGTCAGAGGAGTCCCCAGGCCTGAAGCCACTCCCTCCGGGCTCACCTTCAGGTTCCTTCAAGGCCAGGGGGAGGTTCACCACCCCAGGGTGTCGCAGAAGCCCCGAGGCCCCTGCAGGCCCCGATTTCCCCAGAGAGGCATCAGTGCCCGCTGGCCACCCTGCCCCTCTCCTCCTCCAGCTGCCCCTGCTCCTCGTTTTCCTCGTTTTCTTTCTCGCAGGCAGGGAGGAGGTGAGGGTCAGGGCCCTTGTAAGGCAGACCTAGTGGCACTGTCCCTTTCGGCCCTTGCTGTCCCTCTTCTGTCCCTTGTGGAAGGTCTCAGCCTGGGGCAGAGGAGCGGGCTGAGGAGGGAGGTGGAGTCCAGGTGGGTGGTGGGGTCTGTTTTAGTCATGCGGGATGTGGGCTGAGGGAGATGGACCCGGGGGATGGCTGCCTCTGTGGCATCTCCGTGGCGTGCCCTCTGAAGGGGCTGGATGAGCAAGGAGGACACAGCTGGGAATTCCCAGCTCCAGCGTCCGCGGCACGGGCAGCCTCCCTGTATGGAGCAGCTCAGCTGTCGCCTCCTGAAGATGTTGGATGCCAGCCCCGAAGGCAGCATTGCAATGACAAAACCTTCAGAGGTGTCCGGCCCAACAGTTTAAAGGCCAAATGCAGATCTTCCAGATTTGTGTTTTCAGGGAGGAGGTGACATTGCTGGGTGCCTGTGAGTGTGAACAGACATCACTGTCGCCACGTGCTCCAAGAGAGCAGAGTTGGGGCCGCCTTGTCACCACACAGCGTCTTTGGGAGCAGGGCAGGTGGCCGGGCTGAACCCCCAGGCTTCTCTGTTTGCTCCCAGAGACCACACAGGGAAGGCAAGGAGGGCAGCGCCCGGGGAAGAGACACCTGCCCATCTCTTCTTCATGCCCTGAGGACGACTCAGTGGCCCGAGATGGCCCAGGACCCCTAGAATTGAGTGATGACCCCACAGTTCTCGTCAAGCCGCATTCTGGATAGTGCTGAGGGGGCTCTCAGACTCCCCCCGCCTGGGCCCCGCTGGTGTGGGGAGGCCACGCATCACGTCAGTCCCCACTGCAGGAGGAGGGGCTGGGCTTCTGGCTCGCCTCCCTTCTCTCCCTTCTCAGGCCTTTTGGGATCACACACGACAAACTCACCCATGATCATGTTGGCTAATTTCTTTTTTATATCAGCTTTATCGAAATCTGATCTACACACCATTTAATTCACTCAAAGTGTATAATTCAGTGGGTTTTGGTGGCTTCACAGAATTACGTGGCCACCACCAATTTCAGAACATTTTCTTGTCCCCAGAAAGAAACCTTGCCCATGAGCGGCCACCCCTGCTCTCCCTTCCCCCACCCCAGCCCCAACAACCCCGATGCACCCTCGCTGTGGCCCCTCCTGGTCTGGCTGCTCCCTGCTGGCCTGCTGGGGAACCCCATCCTGCTGGCTGCGGTGCCTGGCAGCTTCCATGGAGCGTGGCATCCTCCATGTCCCCTCGTTGGTGTGTCGGGGTGTGGGGTCCTCAGGTCCCCTCGTTGGCACGGGTCGGGACATGGGGTCTTTCTGTGGCTGAGGGAAGCCCGCCGTGTGGCTGCCCACACCCGTCTGTTGATGGCGCTGGGCTACGTCCACCCTGTGGAGATGATCGTGGAAAAGCCGCCATGAACCTCAGTACGTGAGTCCTGTTGTGGACGCCTGCCTGTCTCCTGAGCGTATGCCTCAGTGTGAAAGGGCTGTGGGTCGCAGGGTGGCTCCGTGTGAGGCCCTGCAGACCAATGTGCAGCACGGCCGGGTGGCTGTTTCCCCTCCAGAATCTCCTCTGGGGGCCAGGCTGGGACAGACTCCTGGGGGAGAGCCGGGGATGGATGATGGACGCCCCAGGGACGCTCGCTTCTGGGCATGAGGACGCTGCGGGGAGCAGGGCACAAGGATGCTGTGGGACCCAGGGCAGGAGGACGCCGTGGGGAGCAGGGCTCGAGGGCAGCGTGGGACCCAGGGACGCTGCTGCTTCCACCAGCGGCCCTCGTGGCTTTCTTTGTGGAAACAGTGGCTCAGCGTCAGCACCTGCGTGGGGGTGGCCCAGCTCCGGGCGGCGGGTCCTGGCCGGTCTGGGAGGCTCCTGGGCCCGCAGGCCTGCCTGTGTGGAAACCTCGCGGGTGTGGCAGGGAAGCCTCCCGATGACTCAGACTGCAGGGAATTCCCTAATGATCTGGAATATTTTTACTCCTGCACTCGGGCAGTTTCCTACTGAGGGCTCGGAGCTCTGATAAGGCTGAACACAAAGGCCCTTTCAGGACCGGCTGCCTTCCTTCCTGCCAGGGGCTGAGTTTTGAACAGCGCGGGGGCTGGCGCTCCCCGCCTGGGCCTCCGCGGAGCTGGGAGCCACCATGGCGATGCTCTTGCTGGCGGGATGCGGCCCTGCGTCTCCTTTCCTGAGATGCGAGGTCATTTCCATCTTTCAACAGCCTCGGCGCTTTGTCTTGTTCTGGAAGCAATTGCTAGATAGATATTTCTGGCCGTGAATACATACTGCCTTTGAAAGACAATTACTTTATGATCCTTAAGCAGAAACAGAAAGCCTGCCCTCACCCTCACCCTGGTCGACCTGAAACGGCCACAGACGTCGGAGACCACGGGGAGAGGCCCCGCCTCCGAGAGGGAAGGCCACAGGCGCTGGCTCAGCCGGGGTCTTTGAGGACGGCAGGGATGTTTGTCGGTTCCCCACACTTTTAGGGGAAGTCTAAGCATATCTGCTCCCACCTGCGCAGGAATTGCAGGGTGCGGGCGCTCCCAGGTGTGCGATGGAGGCTCCTCCATGGCAGCTGCTGAGCTGGGCCTGGCTGGCCACGCAGACGTGGCTTCCCTTGGGGCCGCTCCGGCAAGGATGGTTCCCCACAGGCCCACGAGGCACAGGTGGGAAAAGATGCCTCCATGCCGTCGTTCCGTTTGCTTTTCATGGACTCACCGCTGCAGGGCAGCCGCCTGGAGGAGGCCATGGGGGAGACGGCTGGAGTCCCTCTCCCTTCTCGGGACATAAAGAGAGGAACAGGCTGTGTTGGCCTCGGCTGCAAAAATGGCGTCCCCTCGGGGTGTCATTAAACGGGACGTCCTGGCCCTGTGTGCGCCTCAGTGTCCCTTCTGCTCAGCACAGTCACTGAACCTCCCTCCCCTTGCCGGCACCAAAGGCCTCCACAGCCTCAGGGAAATTCCTAGGGAAGCCGAAGCTGTGACTCTCAGCTTCTCGGGCTGGGCAGAGAGCAAACTATAGCCTGATGTGCCCAGGAGCTTCAGAGGACCACAGCCTCTTGTGGGGTATGGACGGGGCCTCACCCCAAAGGTGGGCTTTGTCATAAGAAAACTTCAAAAGTCGCTTTTAAAAGGTGCCAAACAATCAGAAGACTTAGTTGCACACAGTGATTTGGATTTTTATGAAGTGGGGGTGGAGGGGCTTCTGAGCGGCACATCTGGGCTGGGGGCTTCTGGGAATCCACTGGCACCAGCACCTGTGCTGGAATGAAAACGCCTCTTTTTCCCAGCTCCTGAGCTTTCCAGAGCCTGGAGGACTTGCTGCTTCATGAAACTCAGATGCCTTCAAGCGCAACTGAGTGTATTTTTTAGTTTCCTGTTATTTTTTTCCTAGAGGAGAGATGGATGCCAGGCTCTATCGAGTGGGTTCATCTGGTGGGTAATTTGCGTGGGGACCTTGGGCCTCCCGGGCTGGCGTGGCCGGGGCTCGGCTGGGCGGCTCTGGGGTCCTGTGTGACTCACATTTCCTCTCCACCCTCCACCCAGGCAGCAGCCCGGCACTGTAACAGAGAGAAAGGAGATTTTGTCTGATTTATCAGTAATTGAGGGTTTGTAGCAGACACACATTTTCTTCTTTGGAGACAGAGCATAAGGATAAACTTAAGTGTGTATACCTGTAACTGTTCATTTTGGGAACAGACTTTATTTTGGAGAAGATAAAAGACAGGAAGAGACTCTGTAGGAGATTGACATCTGTTAATTTGAGATAATTGCCCCAAACTCAGCCCATCTGAGGGGCCAGGCTGTGCACACACCCAGGCTGTGGTGGGGCCGCCTTGGTCCGTGTGCGCATGGAGCCCCCACTCTGCCAGGCGTGGAGCAGAGAGAACAACGCGTCCTTTCACTACACCTCTGGGAGCCTTTTTATTTTTTAAAAACATGCAAATGGCCACTGGGGAAAGGCTAAAAATACCTCGTGTTTTGCATTTCTGTCTCCTGATGGGCAAGAAGTTGTCAGAGGAAGGTTCTTCTCATTTACCCAGTGGTTCCTTTGCACAGAGGCAGGGCCAGCGGCCAGGCCCTCATCCACCAGAGTAGACCCCAGCACAAGCAGGCGTCGCACCCTGGCATGGAGCCCCTGGCCCCCTGTCACCACTCTCACATCTCTTGCATCCCTGGGAGGCTGGGCTGGGGACTGCAGAGCTGGGCCCTAGGTCCACACACAGACGCCCTGCACACGCTCTGCTGATGGGGTACCTGCTCCCCTTCACACCTGCTCTCCCTGAAGAGGACGAGGGCATAGAGACCCTCCCGTGACCTATCCTGAGGCTGTGAGAGGCCAGCAGATGCAGGGCCAGGACGGATTCCTGAGGATGCCCCTGCCCTGTAGTCCCTCCCACCCCGGGCTGGGGTCAGAACAAGCCCTGAGCCGTGTGTCCTTCAGCTTCCCCAAGCTA
The DNA here is from genome assembly GCF_028885625.2 of Pongo pygmaeus. Classification (NCBI taxonomy): domain Eukaryota; kingdom Metazoa; phylum Chordata; class Mammalia; order Primates; family Hominidae; genus Pongo; species Pongo pygmaeus. Next base: position 94,739,858 of record NC_072390.2, read on the forward strand.
CCAGGGCAACTTTGGTGTTGAGCTCGGGGCCCTGCCGGAGCATGTGGCTCCTGAGGTGCTGCCCTCGACAAAGCGCTGGGATGGGCCTACGTGGGTCTCCTGGGATAAGCCGCCCTCCTGGCTCAGGGCCCTGGGTCTGGATCACGCGGGGGCGTTTGGGGAGGGGCTCCCCAGCACACAAAGTCACCGGCGTTTCCTGCTCCTTTCTTCCAGATGGCCACCACGTCTGGGAGACGGAAGCGAAAACCGACCGGGACCTGTGCAAGCCGGTGAGTGCCTTTGGCGCAGCTGGAGCTACTGTGGGTCCCCAGGGCTTGGGAGGCTGGGGTTCCTGTTTGTTAAAATGAAACAAATAAAAATAGTGCATAGAGTAACAGAACGAGTAACAAACAGGATTGCCAAGTACTTGCCAAAGCACCGTGTGCTGTCACCCAACGTGTCAGGGTCACGTCAGAGCCCTGGCGGCCGGGGACAGTGCTGGACAGGCCGAGGGCCACCTCACACACCTGGGCGCTGAGACAGCCCAGGGAAGGTCGTCTCACACGGACCCTCCCGCCCTTTGCTGTCCCCTTGCTGTCACCGTCACCTGGCACAGAGCGGGCTCCTGGGAGTCAATGCTGTGCTGAGTTCCCGGGGGGTGGCCAGCACCTGCCCAGACCCACTCGCAGCACCGAGGGCAGGGCTCTGCGGCATCCCTAGCGGGGACTCCTCACCCCATCTTCCGAGGCCACCAATCGCGCCGACCTCCCCTGTGATGGTGTCCCAGGCACAAGAGCCTGGGCGTGGCTCCCGGACTCGCGATTGGCCACAGCCTGTTAGCGGCGGTGCACATGTGCGGGGTCGTGGCAGACACGTGGCCGGGTCACACTTCTGCTGTCACCAGGCCGTTTCCAGCTCTCCCAGTCACCTGCCACAGCTTCCCTGGCACCACGTGCATGCAGCGGGTGCCTGAGGATAATGACTGTCCTCGGATTGGAGATGACCTTTTGTCTGGATGGCTGTAGCTGCTCCCACATCTCCAGCACGGCACCGGCTGCTGCGTGCGTCTCTCCCATCCCTGCGCTTGTGACCCATGTGCTCATGTTTGAAGTGGTTTCTTGGAGGCAACATCTTCTTGGGTGGTGTCTTGGATCCTCTCTGACGCTGTCTTGTAATTGGCACATGGAGACCCTTGATGTTTACGTCTTTGGTTTTGTTTGTTTGTTTTTGTTTTTTTGAAACAGTTTCGCTCTCGTTGCCCAGGCTGGAGTGCAGTGGCGTGATCTTGGCTCACTGCAACCTCCACCTCCCGAGTAGCTGGGATTACAGGCATGTACCACCACACCCGGCTAATTTTGTAATTTTAGTAGAGATGGGGTTTTGCCACGTTGGCCAGGCAGGTCTCAAACTCCCAACCTCAGGTGATCCACCCACCTCGGCCTCCCAAAGTGCTGGGATTACAGGCGTGAGCCACCGTGCCCGGCCTGATGTTTACTTATTATTGATACAGTTGGATTGATCCCTATATTGGATTTTTTGAATGTTCTATTTAGTCCTATAAAAGCTGTAGAAATCTCTAGGCCATCATAAGATGCCACATGGCTCACAAGGGAGTTTTAAAGACATGAACGTGCTTCTTAGCTCAGCAGTGTGTGTCCCTGCGGGTCGGGGAAGTCTTGTGCACCCCACTCAGTGTGTGCAGGTGGAAGCTGATCCATTCAGAAACCTCAGGGAAGAGCCCATCTCAGGCGGCTGGAGGCAGGTGGACAGGACACTGAGGAGGGGCTTTTGGGCGGCTGGAGGCAGGTGGACAGACACCAGGGAGGGGCCTTTGGGCGGCTGGAGGCAGGTGGACAGGACACCGGGGAGGAGTCTTGAGGTCGTCTTCTGTTGGTGGGACGGTTGGTGGCCTCCATGGAGAGCGGTGCTGGCACCTTCACTCCCTGTCCCGAGAGGCGGCTCTGTCAGAAAGCAGCGTCTTCCACCCTGCGACTTCAGCGCCCTTCCCCCAAGGACCCATCCCCTTCCCAGAACCTTTTCCAAGTGCTTATCAGATGGAAAAGGTTCCTCCCTGGCCCTGGGTGAAGTGAGCTCACCTGCACCTTCAGTGGTGCTCAGGCCTCCACTGAAGCTCTTGGCACTCACAGGGCTCCAGTTCAATGCTGTCGCTTTTCTTGCCTTCACCTGAGAAGCCCCTCAAGGAAAGCTGGAGGCCCTGGGGCAGGCCAGCCTTCAGAGGAAGGAGTCCCGGCCTACACGGCCCGTTGTCCGCAGAGCCAGCGAGTCAGGGTGCTCAGAAGGGTCCTGGGAACGGCTGGCCACAGGCAGAGGCAGCCGGAGCTGCTGTATCAGCCTCTCCTCCCCGCAGCCCGTTCCCGTGTCCATGCCGGCCTCTCCTCCCCGCAGCCCGTTCCCGTGTCCATACCGTCCTCTCCTCCCCGCAGCCCGTTCCCGTGTCCATACCGTCCTCTCCTCCCCGCAGCCCGTTCCCGTGTCCATACCGTCCTCTCCTCCCCGCAGCCCGTTCCCGCGTCCATGCCGGCCTCTCCTCCCCGCAGCCCGTTCCCGCGTCCATACCGTCCTCTCCTCCCCGCAGCCCGTTCCCGCGTCCATACCGTCCTCTCCTCCCCGCAGCCCGTTCCCGCGTCCATACCGTCCTCTCCTTCCCGCAGCCCGTTCCCGCGTCCATGCCGTCCTCTCCTTCCCGCAGCCCGTTCCCGTGTCCATGCCGGCCTTTCTCCCCGCAGCCCGTTCCCGCGTCCATGCCGGCCTCTCCTCCCCGCAGCCCGTTCCCGTGTCCATACCGTCCTCTCCTCCCCGCAGCCCGTTCCCGTGTCCATACCGTCCTTTCCTTCCCGCAGCCCGTTCCCATGTCCATGCCGGCCTCTCCTCCCCACGGCCGTTTCCTGTGCCCAGAAGGTCTGTGGCTCCCCGCTGGCCGGGCATTTGCAACTGCCCAGGGGGCTGGCAGCCTTCGTTCATGGGGTCATTGCCAGGCCTCCCCACCTACTGGGTGTCTGATTCGTTCCTTCCCACTGGGCTGCCCTTGCTCTGCTGTGCGTCTGTGCTGGGTACACTGACACCTGGCTCTCCGTCCCTCTGCCTGCGGGCAGTGTACCCTGGTGCCTGGCCTCGTGCTGCCACCCTCCCTAGCTCTGACTCTGTCGGGGTCTTCACAGGCTTCGCCAGCCCCGCACATACATGCAGGTTGCGGGATGCAGGATGTCGGACGCAGGATGTGGGATGCGCGATGCCGGAGCTGGGCTGCCCGTCCGCTGGCCTGCCCTGTCCCCCTAGGCAGGGAGAGCAGCCAGGAGGAGCCGTGAGCCTTTCCGCATTGAAAACAATCCCAGCCAAGCCAACATTACATTCTCTGTGATGTTCTGTTTTACTTTTGACACTGGCATATTTCGAAGGAAGCTTAACAGCTGTATGTTTTGAAAGAAACTTAAGAGCACATGTGAAAAATTATGTACTTCAAGTTTACTGGTTGTTTTTTGTTTGTTTGTTTGTGTTTTGTTTTTTTGAGACAGTCTCGCTCTGTCACCCAGATTGGAGTGCAGTGGCTCAATCTCAGCTCATTGCAGCCTCCGCGTCCCAGGTTCAAGCGATTCTCATGCCTCAGTCTCCCAAGTATCTAGGACTACAGGCGCCGGCCACTATGCCTGGCTAATGTTTTTGTATTTTTTTTTAGTAGAGACAGGGTTTCACCATGTTGTCCAGGCTGGTCTTGAACTCCTGACCGCAGGTGATCCGCCCACCTCGGTCTCCCAAAGTGCTGGGATTACAGGTGTGAGCCACTGCGCCCAGCCTACTGTTTCATTTTTAATCTCTTAAATGGAGCTTGCTTTAATATATATTTTTTCTCATCATAAAGGAACTTCATACTCATCGTGGACATTTGGACAATATAAAAAAGGAAATAAAACCTAGTGTAGTCTCACCAACTGAGACATAACCACTGCTGGCATTGAGCATGCATCCTGCTCCATTTGCTGCTGTGTGTGTGGATGTTCACGCAGACACACACACACACACACACACACTACATTATATTGTGTATATATGTGTTTCTCTGTGTGTGTGTGTGTGTGTATATATATATATGTATTTTTTTTTTTTTTTTTTGAGACAGGGTCTTGCTGTGTCATCCAAGCTGGAGTCCAGTGGCTTGATCATGCCTCACTGCAGCCTCGACCTCCCAGGCTGAAGCAATTCTCATGCCTCAGCCTGGCCAGTAGCTGGGGACACAGGTGTGCCCTATTCTGGCCAGCTAATTTTTAAATTTTTGTAGAGATGGGGCCTCGCGGTGTTGCCCAGGCTGGTCCTGAACTCCTGGGCTCAAGCAATCCTCCCAGCTGGGCCTCCCAAAGTGTTGGGATGACAGGTGTGAGCCACCGTGCCCGCCTGTGCATATTTGGAAACAAAATGGGATGTACTGTGTCTACGGTTTTTGTACTTTCTATAAGTAAGTGTATGAGCTTCATCTCAACAGTGGAGTTTAAAGCAGGTTGCGTAGGTGCTGGTGCCGTTTGGAGCCCGTATTTTTTCCGGTACGGACGAGTTTCCCTTTCCCTTCCTGTTCTTCCGTGTTTCTTCTTTATCGCTTCCTTCTCTGTGTATTTAAGTGGCAGTGCTCCCACAGAGATAGTATTTTTGTCATATAATTTGTCTATTTAGAGAGTTGAAGTGGGTTGGCCTGTGCCCACATCAACACAGGCCCTTCCAGTCAGGTAGGACCTAGGAAAACTGGCATGCACCGTCCAGCCTGCCCCACAGGGTCCCGCCTCCGCCCATCCAGCCTGCCTCACGGGGTCCCCGCCTCCACCCATCCAGCCTGCCTCACGGGGTCCCTGCCTCCACCCCAGTCTGGCCCACAGGGTCCCGCCTCCACCCATCCAGCCTGTCCTACAGGGTCCCTGCCTCCACCCCAGCCTGTCCCGTGGGGTCCCCGTCTCCCCACTCCTCTCGCAGCTGCCTTTGAGTGCCTCCCGGCCCATTATTATTTCAGTCTCGGCTTCCGTGAGACGTTTCCTTCTTGTCTCTTCCCTCAGCTGCTTCTGCTCTAAAGACCCTCCTGGTGTAGCTGCTGACTCCATCGCAGCTGCCCTGAGCGCTGCTGAATTCAGAAAACAGCCTTGGAGGAAACGTCTCTTTATCCCCCGTACAAATGCTGAGACAGGCTCTGGGCGGCCAGAGCTTCCCGGGTCAGCCCAGGAGATGGCCCAGACCCACAGTGCTCTTGGGGCAGCCCAGGCCCCGCCCACTGACAGCACTCATGGCCCCTCCAGCGGCAGTTTCAGCTCTCCTGGGGCAGCTCTGATGCGGGGCAAAGGCAGGAAGACGCCCATGTGCCATGGCTTCTGCTTCTTCCCAATGAATTGCAGTTAATGAAACAACACAGACCTGCTGCCAGGAGAAAGTGTGGCCCCCGGGCACAGGGCCCCGTTGTGGGGGTGGTGCGGGGAGGGCATGGCCCCTCTGCATCGGTGTCTGGGCCTCAGCTGTTTCATTATTTGTAAATGAAAGAACCTGGACCTCAAGTTGTCTTCAGTTTTCTGTCTTTAACACTCTTAAGATTTCGTTGTTAACGTGGTTCAATCAATTTGGCTAATAAGTTAGGTGCTGAGCTATAATTAATTATTTTAACAAAAGAAGTAATACAATGGATTTTTCTCCTGCTTGTTAAACTAAGTCATACGATTATAAAAATGAAACTTTATAGATGCGACTCCTGCCAACCCTCTCCCCAGATACCAAGTGCCGCCCTCGGCAGGGATGCCTGCATCACCCCAGTCATTTAGGGTCATTAAGGGGCCCGAGTAACACTGGGGCCTGAGCACGCGGTCGGGGTCTCCGTGTCCCAGCCCTCCACCCAGCCCCGACCTCTGCGAACAGCGCCACACACCCCATGGCTTGTGTTTCATGTGTATACTTGAAAGAGCATGAGTTTTGTAAACATGCTGCTGGCTCTTACATTAAAAACATGAAAAGGTAGCGGCAGCCTCCACACGCCGCCCTCTGCCGTCTGTGCCTCCGTGCCCTTGGCTGTTCCCACCCCGGGGTCTGCGGCGGTCAGGGCCTGCTTCCTCTTCCTCAGTTGGAGTGAATTTGGGGTCTGACTGAGGGCCTCAGCCATCGTCAAATGTGACCAACACAGGCCCTCCCCAGAGACCACATCTCCAGGAAGCACCTGCTCCTCCGGGTTTCACTGCAGTCACCTGAGCAGGTGCTGGGCCACCGAGTACTTCATCACACAGCGGCTGGCGGCAGGGCCTTGGGTCGTTTTCTGAAGGTCACCAACCCTTTGGCATCGGAGCAGGCAGAGCCTTTTGCATCCCCGCCAGGCCCCTTGCCCAGGTGGCCCCGGGCAACCTCCAGCCTCAGGCACCCGGTCCCAGTTCTGTTTACAGCTTCTCTTTTCCTGGCTTCTTTCCCCGTATTGACAAGATTTCAGTCTTAGGTTGGTCTTGTCTGCTTTGCTGCTCTGAGGAAGCCTCTCGGCTCCTAGGTGTGCAAGAAGCCAAGGGCAGCCCCTTCCCTGTGAGCATGCGTGTCCACACGCGTGTGCAGGTGGCTCAGAGCGTCCAGGGCTGTCCTCGGCTGCTTCTGGACTGCCCAGGTGGCCGGTCAGGAGTTTACTGTCACAGCAGCCCTGTGCTGCCATGGAAATGCGGGGTTGCCGTGTGGCCGCCGTGGTGCCGCCGTGGAAACGCAGGGTTGCTGTGTGGCCACTGTGGCGCGGCAGCCGTCACCTGCCCGGTGCTAATTGTGCCTCCTGTGTGCCCTTCTCCTCTAGAATTCTCTGGTGGTTGAGATCCCGCCGTTTCGGAATCAGAGGATAACCAGCCCCGTTCACGTCAGTTTCTACGTCTGCAACGGGAAGAGAAAGCGAAGCCAGTACCAGCGTTTCACCTACCTTCCCGCCAACGGTAACGCCATCTTTCTAACCGTAAGCCGTGAACATGAGCGCGTGGGGTGCTTTTTCTAAAGACGCAGAAACGACGTCGCCGTAAAGCAGCGTGGCGTGTTGCACGTTTAACTGTGTGATGTCCCGTTAGTGAGACCAAGCCATCGATGCCCCGAAAAGGAAAGGAAAAGGGAAGCTTCGGATGCATTTTCCTTGATCCCTGTTGGGGGTGGGGGGTGGGGGTTGCATACTCAGATAGTCATGGTTATTTTGCTTCTTGCGAATGTATAACAGCCAAGGGGAAAACATGGCTCTTCCGCTCCAAAAAACTGAGGGGGTCCTGGTGTGCATTTGCATCCTAAAGCTGCTTAAGGTGAAAAGGCAAATAGGTATAGGTATTTTGCAGGCACCTTTAGGAATAAACTTTGCTTTTAAGCCTATAGTCCTGATGTGGTCTTTAAGGATGGTGAACGAGCTTTGTGCTGGGCGGACGTCCCCGAGATACTTCTCCAGGGGTAACTTCATCTCCTGGGACCACGGGCATCCAGGCTGGGGCACCTTCTCCTCAACCTGCCTGCCCCTTACCCACAGTGGGAATGGCTCCTTTTCACTCATAAAAAAAAATCATCTTACCTTTTAACCTTTAGGGTGTTTTCTTAAAGAAAATACCATCCAGTTTGTTTTTTCAGTCCCTGAACCAGTAGAAGAGAAAGGTGTCCCCCACGCCATCCTGGGCTTCCTTTGTGGGTACTGGCCACTCCCCCCAGTTCGGAGAGGACAGAGTTAGCTGTCATCCTGAATTTTACTGTATTTTGGGTAAGCTTAGCTAACATCAACAATCTTTTTATATTGCTTTTTTTCTAAAAACTGCAGAGATTCCTATCATCTGAGAGGGAAATTACACACTGGGAGCTAATTGCAAAAGCAGCCGCGTTCTCTTAGTAAAATCAGGGTGTTTTTGAAGGTTTCCATTTTCTCTGAATGTAAACAGCATTTGTAATAGACCAGATCCTAAGAAAGCCCTTGAATCCCCACGTTCACACCAAACTGTTGGGACTCCCTGTTTTATCAGGCAAGCTCTAGAAATGCCTCTCAAGATGTGGAAAATGGGGTTTTGCTGTAAAGTCGCTGTACCCTGAGAGTGTCTGTGAGACAGAGCTGTAGGGATGACGTGCAGCCCCCAGCCCAGCCCTTGCAGGGAAGAGCCTCACGCTCAGTGACCGCCAGGATTGTGGGGAGGGCCTCACGCTCTGTGACCCCCGGGATTGTGGGGAAGAGCCTCATGCTCTAGGACCCCCGGGATTGTGGAGAAGAGCCTCACACTCTGGGACCCCTGGGATTGTGGGGAAGGGCCTCACGCTCTGGATCCCACTGGGGTTTACGTGGTCTGTGCCGCCCACACTTAGTGAGCCCAACCCATTCTTGGAACAAAGTACAATATATCTTACAGAAGAAAATATTTCATCTTTTTCTGAAAATATAATGATTGTGTCCTAATTAAACTTCAAGCATGGTTGACCAGAAATTGAATGTTTTAAAGAAAACCTAGGCCTTACAAAGAAGGATTGCTTTCCAGAGCAGTGCATTAATTTTTTTCTTATTTGCTCGGCATGCGGCAGTCCCCACCGTGGGTTTGAGCAGCACTGAGTTTAGCACAGATCACGCATCTCAGAGGCAGAAGGGGCGTGCGGGGAGCGTGCCTGCCCTCCACAGGCGGGAGGTGGAGGCCCCCAGGACCGTGGCCACAGCATGAAGCCGGTGGGGTTGAGCCGCTCCTGCTACCTCTCGTCCACACCCCACCCGGCAGCCGGCCGTCCTGTCCTACCAGCCGCACTCCTGCCTCGGTCGGCCCCGGTTCCCTTCTCAGCTCTGTGCCCAGCGTGGACATCTCTCCTGGACCCCCTGCCCAGTGTCCCGGCTGCACCCTCCACCCCACATCTGCCCCAGCATGGCTCAACGCAGGCCAGGTTCCCTAGGCTCGCCCTGGGCACCAGCCTTCGCCCGTCTTCCCTCTCTTTGCCTCCGTCGTCTCTTCTCTCCTGGATGTAGCACCATGGTCCCTGGGTGACCATCCCAGGTCCCCACAAGCACACCGACCAGCCCCACCAGCCCCCAGGGGCTCCCCGGCTCCCTGTCACCCCACCTGGTCCTGGGGGCTGCGACCGCAACCTGCACCAGACTGTGAGCCCCTCAGGCAGAGCCCCCAGGCTGCCGCAGGGCGAGATCCCCAGTGTTGACACTGGGCCTACCTCGAGGCCACTGTCAGTGTGGTTCTTAAATAAATAAATGAATGGATGGAAACCAGCACCCAGGTATCCGTGTTCCGTCCCGCGTCCCCGCTGCACTTCCTGCCTCTGCAACCCCGGCTGGGTCTGAGGACGCCGAGGCCACTCCAGGACCTGCGTCCTCTGTGCTGTGCATCTGTGTCTTGAGGTCCAGCTCAGACGGCTTCTGCCACATGGTCCAAGAGATAGTTGCCAGCTCTGCTTCCGCAGACCCTGGAGGTGGAGGCAGGACGGGTGGGTGTGGGTGGAAGACAGCTGGGTAGCAAGCACCGGCCTGACTCAAAGCTGCTCTTGGCTTTTTCCCTTTTCTATACCGTCGTCATGGGGTCGTTAGCAGTCTAGCTTTCCGCTGTGCCGATGAGCTTCGGGTCTGCATGCCCAGGGGTCACGGCAGTGAGGGGTGGACTCCTAGGGTCGTGAAATGTGCTGTTGAAATGCACAAGGTGACAACAGTGAACCCACTTACACTCCAGCTGTGGAATTCATTTCACGTACATGTTTGTAAAGTCAAGTCTCACTGTAGGTTTTCCTTCAAAATTGCCGTCCCCACAGGCAGCACAGGGAGGCCCCTCCGAGAGCTCCAAGCGTTTGGAATCCAGGTGCCCGAGGTGTCCGGTGCTTGTGGGGGGTGGGTTGGGGACACGCCTTGGCCACCAGCCGCCCGCACTCCTCATCTCAGCGCCGAAGGCGTCCTCTGATGACTCGGCTGAAGATGAGCTCAGTCCGCAGCCCCTGTCCCGGCCCCGCCTCCCGTCTTCAGGGGGCCTCACGTCTCTCCTTTCGAGTCAGAAGGTCGCAGTGGCCAGCCTCTGGGAATCAGGCATCTGAGTGCAGGGGGCCCCCGGGCTCAGGTGGGGCTAACGCCTTTGGCTGATGGTCTGTGATGGGGCCCAGAGGGAGAGTTCCCTTCACCCTCCCTGAGGGGGCAGGCGTTAAATGGGAGAAGTTCCCAGCAGAATGTATGAGCCCCATGAAAGGAGCGGGCATAGCCCTCGGGGAGTCCTGCTGGCTGCCCCTCCTGACATCCCGGGGTGCTGCCCGGTGAGGAAAGTGAAAACGTTGTCTGCAGTTAAAGGGGCTGGAACACACGTGCCCACAGAGAGGCTTCCTGAGCGGCTTGTCTGTCACTGTTTTTGTTTAACTGCGCCTGAATGTAATCTCCCGGAAGGCGCGTTAGGAGGGCTGAGGGATGATTTGGTGCCAGGAAGGTTGGCAGTTCCGAGAGGTTATTCCAGCACGTCAGCATTAAAGGAGAGAGGCGAACCTGGAACGTGGGGACCCTACCAGGTCTGGTTAGAAGGCGGTGTCCGCGTGGCCTGGAGCTTGCGTGAGGGGGTGCACTTGTGCCCCCAGATATAAGCAGGCAGGGCTGGGAATCTGTCTCGTGGGGGGCCGCGGGCACTTTGGAGAAAGAAAACCAAGTTACAAACTCAAAATTACCTACCAAAGTCAGTATTGTTTTAAACAAGAAAATAAAACATGACAAATGCCGGGTCTTTTTGTCTGAAGTTGTTTTAGTTGGTTACCTGGAAACGTTTCCAGGGCCCCTGAGCTGGGGACACGGAGCTCTTCCCCCATCAGTGCCCAGGAGAAGCTGCTCCCGGCCTTAGGTCCCTGTGGGAACACACAGCCAGCCCTGCCTCTGTGGGGGTCCCTTTCGTGGCCAGAGCCCCCTTCCTCAGGGGACACGCAGTCCAGCTGAGGGTCATCCCATGACAGGGAGTGGCTGCTGTGATGACCCAGGCACAGAAACAGCTTTGACCACAGAACGTGACGTCCAGGGTGTGAAGGCGTCAGAACAGATCTGCCTCGGGATTTGGGGGTCCCTCACCGGGGGTGGGCGTGGGCCCCGAGCCCAGGCAGGAGCCAGCTGGAGACTCAAACGTCACGAAGAAGGGAAGACGCGCTTCCCTCCCCCGGTACTAACCAGCCCCTCTGCCGGCCCTGCAATGATGACCTAGGCTTGAGAATCTGTTTCTGCCTCAAGGGGTAGAAAGGGGAATAGATTCCATTACTTCCCTGTTTGCAATGGATTATTAAATCCAGCGATAACCGTGGCATCGGAGAGGTGTTGGTACAGAGGGAGCCGGGGTCCTGTGGCCTTGGGTCCACCCCAGCGATCATCATGGGAGAGAGCTGCTCACGGTGTGAGCTGTGGGGTGGGGGTAGCTATGAAACTGAGGTCCCCGTGCACAGATCCCACCGCCCAGGGTCGACGGCTGGGGGTTTGTCTCTGCTGGCGCTTCCCAGGCAGCAGAACCGGCCCCTCTAGGAAGCCCCCTCCAGGTGGTGTGGCCCAGGCCCTCAGTAAGCTCAGCTGGGGCTGCATGAGCTGAGGGGCTCGGAGCACTCCGCAAGGGATCCGCCTGGTTGCAGACAAGCAGTCCTGGGCCGCCGCCTGACCTCCACGCCCTTCTGCTCAGCCCGGCAGCCTCCCCTTCCCAGGGGTTTCCCATTCTGCCTTTTCCCTGGACTTTCTGGCTCACTTTGTACAAGTCCCTGCATGGAAAGCTCGATCCCGAGACAGTGAAGTTCGTAAGGTCTCTGCAGATGCTCAGCGGCCCCAAATTGCCCTTTCTGTGCCATTGGCCAAAAGCACAGCCTGGGTGGGCCTCGAACACCTGTGGCCTCTTCCTCTCCCCTCCCCTCACCCCACACACTTGGAGGCACCCTGGGGCTGGGCCTGAGCTCCGCTCTCACTGCAGAGTGAAGCTGCCCACCTCAGACACCCAGGTATGGCTCCCGCATTCCCTCATCTGATCCTGCCACCTTGGCAGCTGCCTCCCAGCTCCTGACAACGTCAGGTCAGCACTGGCCTCGCGGCGCTCTGGGTTTCAGCCTTAAGAGACTTCCCATGTGTCGGCTGTGGGTGTCTTGACGCACCAGGGCTTGGTCACGGGTTCTCAAAGCGGAGATTCTCCTGGCACCCCTCGTGCGCCCTCCAAGGGCCTAAAACGCAGATGACCCACACTCCATGCCCTGTCCTGCACAGGAACCAGGGTGGTCTCCCCTTTCTGCAGCTTGTGGGGGTCAAGCCGGGACCCCCACACTGATGTTTCAGCCCAGCTCTGCCCCAGCTTAGAAGTCCTACCTGATTTCAAACAGAGCGGATGATGCTGACATTTCCAGCCCACAGCATGGCCTGCGCCGCGCTCCAGGTCACCCCAGGGGCGAGAATTCTGGGAGCCCAGCTGCTGAGTGCTTCTGGGGTTGGAGCTGAGCTGGGCCCACCTGTGAACAGCAGCCTGTGGGCCCCTCATTCCTGTTCTACTGAAAACCCCACAACCACCCGAGGGAGGCAGCTTTTATTAAATTTCAGTTTTTGTCAGTTGCCTTGCTCTTCAGACAGCAAGTGAGAGAAGTGTGTTTTCATGCTCACTGTCGACGTTGTGAGGGAAGCATGTTCTCACGCTCACTGTCGACGTTGTCAACCTGAGGGAAGGGAATTCTCTCTCACATGCTGTGGGGGTGCTGACCCCACCAGGCCTCCCAGGAGACCTCCCCAAACGTCAGAAGAAGGGCTCCAATTGAAAGGGAGGCCGGAGATGTGCTCACCAAAACCACCCCCAGCAAGACGCCAGGCATCCTAGCCACCCGACACTCAGGCCGTGCGTGTCCTCAGAACCTGTTTTAAAGCGGGAGGGATTTGGGGTGGAAGACTGCTCCTGCAGAAATCAGAGATGAGGGGAATAAATTAGGAAACCAACGTTGGGATCCAGACTGCTGTGAAAGAGCCACGGGGCTTAGCATCCGATGGGCGCACCTGGGGCTGGGCGAGTCCGGCTCCAGAAGGGGGGTGGGGCCGGGAGCCTGAGACGGGATGAGAGGGTGGGAAGGGGCTTGTTGAGAAATCTAAGGGCCACGGGTCACCAAAAACAAACCAGGAGGTGTGAGTCAGTGGGGAGGCTGGGTGCCAGGAAGCCTGCGCTCTGGGACATGCGTGGGGCAAGAGGAGCGCCCTGAGCTTGGCGACGCCGGCCGCACACCTGGGAGGGATCCGCCTGTCCACGTGGAGCCGCCTCCGGGCGGCGTCGGCCGTGCTGCTGCCCCACCGTGGCTCCGTGGCTCCAGCCGGAATGGCAAAGCCTGGCTCCACAGCTGCCTGGGAGCGTGAGTCACGCGCCCCACAGAACACAGCGGGCAGCCCAGGCGAGGATTGGCGAAAGCGACCGATGTGTGTTTTGGCTTGTGTGGTCTGTGGGAGCGTCCTCTGTCATCAGCCTAATTGGGCAACAGATCCCACCTCACTGTGCCCTGGAGCAGCACGGGGCCGCCACAGCTGCGGCCGTGGGCACCCCACAGCCTGAGGCCCCCCTCACGCTTCCCCTCGCTGCCGTGCCGTCCTGGCCCCGTCGCTGCCACCTGAGACCCCCATCAAATACCTGAGCTCTGCGCTTGTTTTCACGCTTCTGTATGTGTAGGAAGCCCCCCACCGATGTTGCTCGGGGTCGACGTGATAAACCTGAGGGAAAGGGAATTCTCTCACCCCCACCGACACACAGGATGGGTGTGGGGGCGAAGTGAGGTCATGAACAAAAGCACTTGGGCCCGTCCCGGACACATGGCCGGGGTTAGCCACGGTTGTCAGCCGCCATGGAGCTGCAGTTTCAGCCTCGAGGTCTGTGGCGTGCGTGGTTGGAATACTCGCCGGACTCACGTGGTTGTGACTCCGGAAGATCGTGCCTTCCTGGAAACCTTGGAACGCGCTTCAGCAGGAACGCCGGTGAAGAGTGGGGGAGAGAGCACGAATTCCCAAAGTGGATGGAGTTCGGAAGGACCCTTCTCTGTCTCCCACATCAGGCGGTGCCTGGTTGGTGCAGATTTACCCCCTGGTCGGCCGTGGATCCCTCACCTGCTCTGGAAACTGATCTTGGCTCTGAACATGGAGAAATGATGCCTCTCAGCCTCGAGGGACGGGTGAGAAGGCAGCTTCATCCACTGTTTTCTTTCATTGTTTGAAAAAAGTCATGCCCCGGAGGTGTCATTCCTGGTTGTTTATGTTGATGGCAAAACTTGGACTTTCTTGTGGTACAGCAAACAGAAGACAATCTGATCTTTGTTTTCTAGGGGTTTAGACTTTGAACAAAACCCCTTTTGTCCAGTACTGTAGCGCATACCTGGTAGAGTAATTCAGGCTGAACACAAGGTTGCATAAAAATGCGGGCATGGGGGAGCAGGGAACTGTCTTGGGATAATTCCTTGCTGTGCACGGCACCTGCAGCCTGCAGGCAGCTCAGCGTTAGATCTCCCCGCCCCCGACGCCAGATGTTACTGTTGGCAGAAGAAGGGGGTCCGGGGCACTGTCTCAGTCTTCGGGGCTTCCATAGTGGAGCACACCCGGCCAGGCACCTTGTAAACAACAGACATTTCTCTCAGCTCTGGGGGCTGGAAGTCTGAGGTTGGGGCTGGTACAGTCAGGTTCTGGTGAGGACTGTTCCAAGTTGCAGACAGCCAAAATCCTGCCATATCCTCACGTGGCAGGACAGGCGATTTCTCTCTCCCTCCTCGTGGGACGGCAGTCCCGTTGGATCAGGGTCCCACCCTGATGACATTGTTTAACCCACAGTTACCTCCTGCAAACACCATTCTCAAGTAGAGTCACGCGGACGGGGGTTAGGGCTTCAACATGAGGTTGAGGGGACACGAGTCTGTCCATAGCAGTGACCCCACTTGTCTAAAGCCACAGGGCTGGGCCTGCCCCCTGCCCCCCTGCCTGCCCATCCCCAGGCCCCCGTTCTTGCCCCCAGGCCCCCCCGCCCACCCCCAGCTGCTCCCTGTGCTGCAGACAGAGCCCCCGAGGAGCCAGGAGCTGCCGGGCACCAACCACACAGGAAGCCAACGGGTGGGGCAGGCTCGTGCCTGCCGCCGTGTCGCTCGTGCTGATTTTCATTCTCAGATCTTGTCACCTCTGTCTTATAGCAGAAGGGGGCCCTGATCTGGGAGCCGTGACGACCCCAGCTGTACCCCGGGAGCCAGGCCACACCAAGGAGCCAAGGGGACTACGTTGGGAGGAGGATGTGGTCGGGGCCATTAAGAGCTGTGAGGAGCCCCCAGGTCTGCCCTGGGTGAGGGGCTCTGCCTGCCCTGGGGCTGCATAGACCTGGCTGGGGCTTTAGAACACGAACCGTTCGAGGGGCTGCAGTGGGTCCTGGCTCCTGTTGCCGTGTAGGGATGGCAGCCCATTTTCCAGGCTTGGGGGTTCTTAAAGAGAGGCCAGGATTGTGCTGAATGCTCTTTGGCAGATGATGGCTGTGGCGGGGGCTTTGGGAGGGGAGGTCCTGGAGGAGAGGCTCGCCCAGCTCACTGCCTGTGTCTGTGGCCAGAATTGGCACCTGCATGGGGCCTGGAAACGTCGTGCTCACCTGGGGCGGAAGCCCCCATCCAGGACTCAGCTCCCAGCGTCACTGCTACCGAGGCAGAGACTGCAGCGGCATCAGGGAGAAGCTGGGCCCCAGAACAGCACCAGGCACGGGACGGGCCCTCTGTGCCTTCCACGGAGGACGCAAGTGTGAGGCCCAGGTCTGCGGGGACGGTTTACCTGTCAGCTCTGCACACCGCTGACCACTGCGCCCGCCTCCACAGACAGTCCCCGTGGACGCAGGGGCTGCCGTGGACGCAGGGGCTGCCGTGGACGATGGGACAGCCACCATGGACAACGGGACTGCCATGGACACCGCAGCCAGCCTGCTCTGTGGGAATATGCTTTGTAAAGCCGGCCAGCCCTGAGGCCAGCACTCGCCTTCCACACTCTGCTCTTTGTAACGAGTTTCATAAACTCACCCTCAGGTGATTGGTGTTTCTGGTGCACCGTTGCTTAGCTTGAAAATGAGCTGCCCCTTTTCTGAGCCCATCCGTTCGCCACCTCCACCCCAGCCCCGCGTGGCTGATATCATCAGGAGGCAGCCAGAGGCTGCCTGGCGCAGGGTGAGCCCGGAACACGGGCTCTCAGCATGAACTGGGCCTGTGCGGCTCCCTCCACGGGCTAGACTCCCAGGCTCTCGTGCAGACGCTCGCTCACTTCCTCACTGATAGGATGCGTCTTACAAGGCTCTGATTTACAGAGCAGGCGATCCATCTTCTCTGAAACCCACACAGAAAGCACAGTTTAGGCCAAGCCCAGGTGCAGTATGTTCGTGTTTAAGCTTCTTAGATGCTGGGATGTGGAAGCAGCCGTGTGGCTTTCCTTTGCTTGTGAAGGTGAGTTTGCACTTTCCAGCTTCTCTCTGTGTTGGGAAGGCTGCAGCTCTCCAGGACATGACTTAGCAGAGAACATCCCGCTGCATCTTCATAAGCCAGCGGGTCAGGCGGGGCCATCCTGAAACATCCCCCGTGGGTGCCGGGTGCCTCGCGCATCCCTGCCGTCCACGGCCCTTTGTCCCTGGCTGTGCTTCGCACCAGTGCCCCTTGGGGCAAGGACAGGGAGATGGGGCAGTCGCCTGGGGAAGGCCCAGTCCCAGTGGGAGGCAGCCTCAGAGCAGCTGGGATGGCACAAAACGCCGCTGCCAGGGCTGAGAAACCATCTGGCCAACCCCAGACTTGAGCCGGACCTCATGGGCAAGACTGGGAGAAGCCTCGTGGAGACCCCAGCCCAGGGAGGGGCACTGCAGCAGGAACAGGCCCGCACCTGCACCGTCAGCCCGGGGCACCTTCCAAGCACGGTGACCACGTTCACAGCTCATGCTGCCAGCTCCGGGCCAAGGGACCTGGACTGGCTCTCCAGACTCACAAGATGCCGTCGTGGGCGGGGCACATGCGGTGATCCCAGGTTTCAAGTCGCTGCCCCCAGCTCCCTGCAAATAGCTCTGGGCGGGAGAGGAGCAGCGGGCAGGCACACGAGTTTATTCCTGAGAGGAGCGTGTTGCCACAGCCTCTGTGGACTGGAGCCCCGGGCTTCAGAAAGAGAGGGAGCACCTGCCTGTGGGTGGGGGGACAGGAGCTGCCAACCTGGCAGGGTCCCAGCGAAGCATCCACTTGGCCTTTTGCTTGCCCCTGGGGGTGGTGGACACATCAGTGCTGGGCCTGCTCCGAACCCACAGGGCAAGCAGCCCGTGCGTCCCGATGCCACTGCCGGCCGCCAGCATCCTGGGGAGGTGGGTTGCGTGTCCCAGCGCCCTGTGCCCCTCGCCACCACCATCTTAGGTCAGGACTTCCCCAGGAAGAATCCAAGTGGCTGGAGAGATGCGGGGGTTAATGCCGGCGCCACCGCGGTTTTAAACTGGCCGTGTCTGCGCCCTGTTCTTGGCGTTCTCCAGCCAGCAGCAGCAGACGCCACCCAGTCGCCCCGGCCCCAACGGCTCTCTGGCATAGCCGGCCTTGGCCCGTGGGGCGGCTGACTTACGGGACAGCTGTGCACGGGGCCTTTAGTGTCCGGCAGAGCTGGCAGGTGAGAGTTTTTAAAGTGCTCGGGACACTTCACAGAAG
This sequence comes from Pongo pygmaeus, assembly GCF_028885625.2. Lineage (NCBI taxonomy): Eukaryota > Metazoa > Chordata > Mammalia > Primates > Hominidae > Pongo > Pongo pygmaeus. Next base: position 94,757,453 of record NC_072390.2, read on the forward strand.
AGGCACACTGGCCCCCGTGCCTGGCCATGTTTCTGGGCCCTGGCTGAAAATCCCGTGCAGCGGAGAGAGGATCCCAACAGGGTATTAATTTAACCTTCCAGCCATGTGCTTTTGCTTAAGATCATAAACTCTGAAAATTACCAGCCTAATTTAGAATGGAGGCTTGGCCTTCGGGACACCAGCGTCTTCTGAGCGGGAGAGATGTGGGTGCCCACCAGCGTCTCACTCCCACATCTGGGCCTGTTGCCGGTGACCCCTGCACTCAAAGGCGCAGGCCTGAGTTCACAGAGAGCACTTGGCCAAGCCCTGCCTCTGGGGCTCCCCATCTTCTGGCTTTGTCGTGGACTCATCATTTCTGGATTTACCACATGCTTGAAGCTGGAACAGCAGGAAGGGGCAGTTCCAGCTCTCAGTTCCTGAGGCCCAGCTGCATCCGCAGAGCTGGTGGGGGCACCATGGCCTGAGGCCAACACGCATGCCCTGGATGAAAATGACTCCAGCTCTGTGGTCTCCAGACGGCAGTTAGAGCCCCACCCTCCACAGACACTGCCTCCCGCCGCCCCTTCAAAAAAGTGTTGCAGCCCAGGGTCCAGATATTCGACTTTCTAATGTAAAGTGAGGCGGGTAGGCTTTCCCAATCAACATGAGGGCGCCGTCTCCTCCGCAGCCCCCTGACTGGCACAGGCAGTCCTGGGGCTCTGCCCCAGCCGTGAACCCTCAGCTGAAGAGGCCAGCCCCAGAGGCAGCCACTTTCAGGTGGCTGGAGGCAGAGTCCTCCCCACAGGAACGACCCCAGCGCTGCCAGGGCCTGTGCACCTCCTTCCGCCCGAACTAAGGAGAACTTGCGGGGCTGAGAGCCGCAGACCCTCATGAGCCAGGCGTGAGCGTTGTCTTCAGATGGGACCCAGTGGGCCTCACTGTTGTGACGACTGAATGTGACGTCTGGGGTGTAATTCCAGCGCGACCTGGTCCTGGGGTGTCATTCCAGCGCGACCTGGTCCCTGGGGTGTCATTCCAGCGCGACCTGGTCCCGGGGGTGTCATTCCAGCGCGACCTGGTCCCGGGGGTGTCATTCCAGCGTGACCTGGTCCCGGGGGTGTCATTCCAGCGTGACCTGGTCCCGGGGGTGTCATTCCAGCGTGACCTGGTCCCGGGGGTGTCATTGCAGCGTGACCTGGTCCCGGGGGTGTCATTGCAGCGTGACCTGGTCCCGGGGGTGTCATTCCAGCGTGACCTGGTCCCGGGGGTGTCATTCCAGCGTGACCTGGTCCCGGGGGTGTCATTCCAGCGTGACCTGGTCCCGGGGGTGTCATTCCAGCGTGACCTGGTCCCGGCGGTGTCATTCCAGCGTGACCTGGTCCCGGGGGTGTCATTCCAGCGTGACCTGGTCCCGGGGGTGTCATTGCAGCGTGACCTGGTCCCGGGGGTGTCATTGCAGCGTGACCTGGTCCCGGGGGTGTCATTGCAGCGTGACCTGGTCCCGGCGGTGTCATTCCAGCGTGACCTGGTCCTGGGGTGTCATTCCAGCGTGACCTCGGCGGTGCTTGCAGGGCGGGATGGCTGACGAGGCTGGCGGGGGAGCACACCTGTTCTCCCTCCCCTGCCCCGGGCACCACTGCAGAGGCAGCCCCTGGCCTCATCCTCCAAGCTTCACAGCTTGGGCCGCACTCCCCGTGTTCACTGTGGCTGGACTTGCCCCAGGCCAAAGGCTGGGGACGCCTGGGCTGCAGAGCCCCAGGAAGGCCTGGCACGACCCTCAGCAGAGTGTGGCTTTATGGGCCCTGGTCAGTGAGCTGCAGGCTGCGTCCTGGGAAGGCCTTGGAATCACGATGGCCCCATGATTTTCTTCCTGCCTCCTGGACGTCAGCACCTCCTGGTCACCCACCCTCTAAAACCTCAGCCTCCCCACTCAGTGTGCAGGGCGGACGCTTTAAACCTCAGTCTCCCTACTCTGTGTAGGGCAGACGCTTTAAACCTCGAGCTTTCTACTCAGTGTACAGGGTGGATGATAGAAAGATTTGAATGAGTGAATGAAAGTAGGGACTTGAAAAATCAGCACAAAAGCAACAAAATGCAGCAACTCCACTGGGAATCCCTGGGTGGAAAGCTCTGGTTGACTTCCTCCGGACTCAGGCTGGTGAGATCCTACAGCTGGGAATGGCCCATATGGGTTAGTCCCTGTGATGCCTCCAGTGTGGTGGGAAGGTGGCTTGGCCACCACGGATGACTCGCACCTGCCCTCACGACCGCCAGGACCTGTGCGGGGGAGGAGGGGGCGGCTGCAGGGGAGGCCGCACATGGCACAGGTGCTCCGGCGTCTCGAGCTGCAGGAAAACGCCGTCTCCATCGTTCGCAGCTGCTGGTGGACCCCTTGGCACCCAGCCGTGGCGGGGAACAGCTGCATGGACTCACGGGCTCAAGCCCGGGGCTAAATATTTTCTCTGGAGTTGTGGAAATGCTTTTGTTTACTGCAGGAGGCTGCCAGGCTCTCTGTGGCGGCGAGTGTTTGCACCGGGAGCCTGTGTGCCGGCTTTGGGGGCCACGCATAGGTCCCCAGGTGGTGACGGGAGGGGAGTTTCCCTCCCTGTGGCTGACCCTGCTGCCAAAAACCCACCAGTGTGCAGCCCACGGGGAGGAGAAAACAGGCTGAGGAGACCTGCTCACAGCTTGCCGTCTGCGTAGCATTCGCTCAGAGTGGCACCGCACATCTGTTAGGAATTTACGTGCCCATTGCGAGAGCTTTAGAGCCACTGAGCTGTCTGATGTCTCCTCTAAGTAGCACGAGAGGCCTGAGACCAGCAGGAAAACAGCAACCGCAAGAGTGCCGGCTGGGATCCGCCTCGCCGCTCCTGCTGACTGTACGCCCTGCCTGTTTGCTTCCTGACACCCCCGCAGAAGTGGGCACAAAGGCTGGGGTGGGCGCGGGCTGGGAGCCGGTGTCGGCTCTGGCCCAGGCCTGGCGGAGCAGCCTTGGGGACCCGGCACCCGACCTGTGGGCTCTTCCCCAAAGCCCCGGACTTCTAGGGAGGGCTGGGTGAGAGAAAGCTCTAGAAACTCGGGAGCCCCCTGTTCCGTCCAAGGCTGCCCGGTCACAGCCTCCACACAGCCCGTCCCTTTAGAAGGGGAATCGGGAGCACCGTGGAGGTGGTCCAGCCTCCGCGACAGTGTTTTTCTTTCGCAGTGACAGACGGCTTCTCCTGGAGCAGTCGTTCACCTTTGCAGTTGGATTTTTACTGACTCCTGAAAGCCGTCTTGTTGTGTGTTCGAGTTTACCAAACATGCAGACATTTATCAAACCGAGTGTCAGAAGCAGAAATGCAGTCGTGCATCCAAGTTGAAATTTTCGCTTTGATTCCTACAAATCCACAGGCCCCTGGGTCCAGGGCTCCCACTGCAGTTTGCAAATGGACTTTTATAGCACGTTAGTGCTGCAGGAGGTTCCAAGGAAAACAGTCCTTGCCAGTATTAGAACCAGCTGCGACTCTCTCGGCCGATGACTCACGCCTTTTTTTTTAATGGGGTGGGAGAACCAGGCAGGAGACAGAGGGACCCAGTCAGGGCCCTGTTGGTTTTGCGGAGGGCGTCCCAGCCACAAGCCTGCCTGATCATACTCATCCGCAACTCGTGTTTATTTAATTTTTTTTTCCTTCTCACAGTTCCAATTATAAAAACAGAACCCACTGATGATTATGAGCCTGCTCCAACCTGTGGACCGGTGAGCCAGGGGTTAAGTCCTCTCCCAAGACCATACTACAGCCAGCAGCTCGCGATGCCACCCGACCCCGGCTCCTGCCTCGTGGCCGGCTTCCCGCCCTGTCCGCAGAGAAGCACCCTGATGCCAGCGGCCCCCGGCGCGAGCCCCAAGCTCCACGACCTTTCTCCCGTCTCCTACACCAAGGGCGTCGCCAGCCCAGGCCACTGTCACCTCGGACTCCCGCAGCCGGCCGGAGAGGCCCCCGCCATCCAGGACGTGTCCAGGCCAGTGGCCACGCACCCCGGCTCGCCCGGGCAGCCACCCCCGGCCCTGCTGCCGCAGCAGGTGAGTGCGCCTCCAAGCAGTAGCTGCCCCCCTGTTCTCGAACACTCGCTCTGCCCCAGCAGCCCCTCTCCTCCACTCCCGCCCGCCGCCCAAGAGCCGACCTGCCTGCAGCCCTGCAGCCCAGCGTGCCCGCCCGCCACGGGCCGCCCGCAGCACCCGCCGCCCACGGTCCGCAGGGACGAGTCTCCGACCGCCCGGCCACGGCTGCTGCCAGAGGCGCATGAGGACAGTAGTCCTAATTTGGCCCCTATTCCTGTAACGGTCAAGCGAGAGCCTGAAGAGTTGGACCAGTTGTACCTGGATGACGGTGAGTGCCCGCGGCCATGCAGATGTACGCCCAGCCCGGTGCCGTGGCGTGAGCTCACGGAGGGGCCGTGTGCGTGCTGCGTGTGTGGCACGTGTGGAAGTGCACCGAGGCACCGGGCTGGGTGTGGGGTGCGTCCTCCTGATATAAAGTGCCCATGCGGTGCCACGGTGTCAGCGCCAGCTGGGGCGCTCGCCATGAGATCTGCTCCGGTGGTCTCAGCGTGGGGCCCTTGGCGGGTCCTGGGCTGCAGATCCTCCTGTGAGACCTGTCCCGGGGTCTAAGGCTCACATTGGTGTCCAGGTTTGCTTCTGCAGCTGAATATGGAGCCGCACGGCTCAGGCCGAAAGCCCTGACTTGGAGAGGGACCGGTCTCCACAGTCGGGGCATCATGGGTGCCGCCTGAGTCCCGTGAACGGCTTGTAGACAGCAGCTTAGCCGAGGTGACGAGCACGTTACCCTGTGCGGCTCTGTAAACACATCTAAATGCCGTGGCGGCCTTGCCAGGAGCTCGCAGGATGGCCGTGACACCGGGGGCCCTAGACTGTGCCTTCAGGCCTCAGGCGCAGGGTCTTCCCCGTCCAGCCCCTGGGCTCGCACAGCACGGAGTTGCACCCGACACCGCACACCTGGGGTTGTTAGGGAAGGAAGTGGCCTCACGTCTGTAGCCAGGCGGGTGGTGTGGGGAGCCTGAGCACTCAGGCCTTTCTGTGTTGAGTGGTGACCAAAGGCGCCGCGGCGTTCTTGTCGAGTGTTTACATTTTAAGGCACAGCCCGACTTGCTTGCAGTCGCGCTGTGATCGGGGCACGCCCGCAGCCCTGGTGACCATGCATTAGAGGGCGATTCTGCTCATGTTTTCTGCTTGAATGGTTTGCGTGGGAATTGGCTTCGTTTCCTCGGAGGCACAGTGAGTCCTCCCAAGTGTATGACGTTTCCCAGGCCCGGGTTCCAGCAGACACACCTGGAGCCACTGCCCACTCCCTGCCCAGTGGCCTGGGGTCCAGGCAAGCCTCAGCTTTCTGGGGAGGGGGCAGCATTAGCCCCTCCTGACCGGGGGAGGGGGGGCAGGGACTCCCGGGCGTCGGGAGCTCAGTTTCCCATCTGCTGGGAAGGGAGTGAGGCCTTGCCAAACGCCTTCCTGCTGTTTCCTGACTGAAGGCTACAAGCTTTTTGAGGAGGAGCATGCAAATATTTTAGCCCCCAAAATATTAAGCTCTTGAGCCCACAGCCCTGGTGTGTGTGTTTGCGGTAGTGTGTCCCATGGAGCCCGCAGCCCTGGTGTGTGTGTGTGTGAACTTGAGGTAGCATGTCCCATGGAGCCCGCAGCCCCAATCGTCTGTTTTTGCGGGAGTGTGTCCTGTCAGCTCAGGGGCTGCTGCCTCCCCAGGGCTGTCCCTCGGAGCCACACACTGGAGGCCCGTGGCTGCCCCTGGCCACTCTCTGGAGGTTCATGATGACTGTGGGGCGGGGCCAGGACAGTGTTCCGTGTCCTGTGCAGATGTCGTCCTGAAGTTCTTTCTGTCTGACCTGCCTGCTGTCCTTGTCCACCCGCGAGGCCAGCTGGAGCTCTGCATGGGGCCCGTGTCCCTGCTCTGCTGTCTCCTGAGCACAGATGGACTCTGCCTTCCTCTGCATACGCTGCGTGAGGTGGACGCTGACGTCCATGCCTCCAGTCCCTCACCCCTTCTTTGTCTCACGCGGTACCAGGTGGTCCCAAGGCGGCTGGGAGATGCTGAGAAATTCTCTTCCCACCTGCCATGCCTTGTCCCAGCTGTGACCCGCCAGCCCTGGGCTCCCCCGATTGGGCAGTGCCCTGCAGGCCCAGGTGGGAAGCAGGTCCCGGTCATGTTTCTGCTGCCCTGGGGCCCACGTGTGGCTTTATGGCGAGGGTAGAGTTTGGGGTGGGACTTGGGGTGGGTGAGCAGCGGGAGTGCTGGGGGCTGGGACGTGTTCTGCGTGAACACGGCAGGCAGGGGACTGTCGACCCGCGTGGTGCTCAGGCGAGATCATCCCTTGACCCAGCCCGTTACTGCCAAAGCCTCACCAGGTGGCCCGGGCCCCTCTGGCCTTGGTCCTAGAGGTCAAAGCTGAGTGAGCCAGGCCTTGCCTTGGGGCCTGGTGGGCCACAGAGGGTGGGCTGTTGTGTCGCTGAGTGCACAGGCTGGGGACGTCGGAGCTGCATGGGTGTGGGTGTGACCCTGCCCTGGCCTGCCTGACCATGTGTGGACACGGAGGGGATGGGACTGGGGGAGGGGGGTGCATGGACGACTCCCTGACACATGGAAGGGCCGAGGCCAGAGTGCATCTGCCATGGGGCTGGGCCTGGCCTGCAGCTCCTCTGAGGATGCCCAATGCCACGTTCCCATTGGGGCCTTTCCTGACAGCCAGTGGGACCCTGGCTCAGGGTTCCCAGCTCAGGATTCGCCAGCTGTAAAGCAGTCGCTCACACCCCTTTTAAGAAAGTTTGTTTCCCGGAGTGCTGCCGTCGGGACACTTGAGGACAACCTCTCCCCGCAGAGTGAGCTCAGTTCCCAGCAGGCCTCTCTCCCCATTTTCCTTACTCTGTTGCCGTGGTGATCGTCCCCAAACTCGGACCTGATGGGTCACGTCCTGTTCAAAAGACCCCGGGGTTTCTGTGTTGCCAGAGCAGAGACGGCCCTGGAGTCTGCCTCCAGCCTCCCACCACCCCAGCCCACGGACCGCAGTCATCTCGTCCACGTACGCCTCATCGGGCCCAAGGCCGGTCCTGGGACCTTGAGCACAGACCCCGAGCGCCAGCCCTGCACGCTGTTCTGGCCACAGTTTATGAGCCCTGTGTTCATTCCGTTTCCATAACCTGGGACCAGCCACACACAAACTTTTGGGATTAGCGTATGGCGCTGGTTGGGGTTAGCGTATGGCGCTGGTTGGGGTTAGCGTATGGCGCTGGTTGGGGTTAGCGTATGGCGCTGGTTGGGGTTAGCGTATGGCGCTGGTTGGGGTTAGCGTATGGCGCTGGTTGGGGTTAGCGTATGGCGCTGGTTGGGGTTAGCGTATGGTGCTGGTTGGGGTTAGCGTATGGCGCTGGTTGGGGTTAGTATATGGCGCTAGGCGGTGCCACTTTGGGGGTCGGGGTTGGGATGGAGGTTGAGATACCTGTGCAGACACCTCCCTATGACATGGCAAATGTGTGCAGGTAATGTCCATTTCATTTCCACCTGTGAGGTCCCTCGATGCTCGGCCAGGACCACAGCAGTTAAGGCTTCAGGCAGCTGGAAGCAGTGTCAGCTGTGGCCTGATCTCCCCCCGTGGGCAGACAGCCCCTCTCAGTCCTTCACAGGCAGGCAGGCAGGGCGCGTGGCAGAGGAAGTTCTGCTCGTGGTGTGTGTGAAGGGGAGGAGAGAGTCCTGGGGGCTGAGGTGGTGCAGGTGGGGTAGTGTCTGGTGCAGGCCCGGCTCTGGGTTAGAGCGAGGTGGTCCCTGGTGCAGGCCCCGCTCTGGGTTAGAGCGAGGTGGTCCCTGGTGCAGGCCCCGCTCTGGGTTAGGGCAGGGTGTTCCCTGGTGCAGGCCTGGCTCTGGGTTAGGGCAGGGTGGTCCCTGGTGCAGGCCTGGCTCTGGGTTAGGGCAGGGTGGTCCCTGGTGCAGACTCTGGCTCTTGGTCACGGTGGGGTGTTCCCTGGTGCAGGTCCGACTCTGGGTTAGGGCAGGGTGGTCCCTGGGGCTCAGGCTCTCAGTCACGGTGGGGTAGTCCCTGATACAGGCCTGACATTGCCGCCGCCCTGGGAGACAGGCACCAGGCCGTGGACTCCAGGTTCCTCCTGAGCACGTGGGGGCAGGTCCACCTACTCTAGATACCTGTTCCTCCCCGGTGAGAAAAGCAGATTCAAATGTTTATTGCTCTGTCAGAGCCGAGTGGATGGAGCCTTCACTGAGAATGACACGGGCCGAGCCGTTTCCCGCGTCCTGGGTGGATGCAGCCGTAGATGGGGCGCTGCCTGTCCTTGTGAAAAGATGGCTGGAGCGTCCACCAACATGGCCAGGAAGGGTCCTGGATCAGGGTTGAGTCTGGGTCGGCCCCTCCCCTGCCGATGACCTCTGGCTTCCCCTGGGTCCCTGGAACCTGGAACCCACACCCCAGGCTCACAAACGCCATGACATAAACGAGGTCAGGGCCCGGGTTGTGTCGGGAAAGCCTCACACAGGCTGAAGACCTGAATTGTGAGGTGGAACCCTGAGTTCCCCAGACTCCAGCTCCACGGAAGGGGGTGTACATGGGGGCCGTCTCGATGGGGACAGCGGGAAAGGGAGCCCAGACCCCAACAAGCTCCACGGAAATGTGAGGAGCCATCTTGATGGGGACAGCGGGAGAGGGAAGGCAGGCTGGGGTGAATGTGGGTAGTGCTTGTTTAGTATTAATATATATTTTGTCTAATTTCACAACCCCTAAGAGAATCGGGCACCTCAGCAGCCACCCTGGGGCTCAGTCGCTGGCTTAGAAAGCGGGCAAGCGTGACCTGGAGTTGGGGGGTGGAGAAGGATGGGGAGCACAGAGCCCCCCACAAGTGACAATCCCAGCACCTGGAGAAGGAGCAGAGACGAGAGACAGAAACAACACGAACCCCAGGTCAAAAGTCGGTGCCGTGCATGCCAAGTGTCCTCAGCGGGTGGAAAGTGTCGCTGTGTCTTTGTTAGTTTACACAACAGGGAGAGAGTGAAAAGCTGGGGTTGGAGGAAACAGGAGAGAAGTAAGGCTGTGTGGCGGGGGCAAGACTCAGACACACCCCTGACTATCTGTAAATGGGCCAATGGGACAGAAGGCCAGGGACCTCCTGGCCAGCCCCGAGCCCTGTGAGGTGCCTGTGGCAGGACGTGGGCATGGCAGGTGACAGAAGCCCTGCCGGGTCCACTTTCCAGCCTCCCCGGCTTCCCTTCTGCATTCCGCCGGCCTGGCCGCTGCCTCCAGGGACAAAGAGCCTGGCATGGGGTGCAGATTTATTCTCCAGCCCTCTGCAAACCAAGCAGTGGTGGATCACAGAGCTGCGTGCAGAGAGAGGGGGAGACAGGCCAGCACCTGGGATGTCCTCGTGGGGCCGGGGACCCAGCCCTGGCCCCTGGGCGCCCAGCCATGTTTGAGAGTCTTCCCTCCGCCTGACCAGAATCAGAGCTGTGGGTCCATGAATCGAGTTACTTCAGGGTCTTGCTGCTTCACATGAACAGCTGTGCAGAGGCAGCCAGAGACAACCCGGGGCTCCTCACACATGGTGATGCTGACGACGGCCTGCCCATGAGGAGGTAGAAAGAACTTTTTCTGTGCGTACATGTTTTTCATCTGTTTTGTTTGGGTTTTGATTTTGTTTTCCAGGAATGTAGAGTTACAAGGCAATAATAGAATAGTGTCCAGTTGCAGAGTCTGGGGTAGGGGGTCCACAGTGTCCCCGTTTGCATCCCTGAGGGGTCTGAGGAGGGCAGTTCACACTGGAGCCTCCTCTGTGGCAGCCTCCGCTCGGCCGCAGGAACCTGAAGGTCACGCACAGCCCACATCCTGTGTGTCTCAAGGAATTCAAGCCTCAAAATGAAAAATGAGGTCGGGTGCGGTGGCTCACACCTGTAATCCCAGCACTTTGGGAGGCCGAGGCAGGTGGATCACCTGAGGTCAGGAGTTCAACACCAGCCTGGTCAACATGGTAGAACCCCATCTTTACTAAAAATACAAAAATTAGCTGGGCGTGGGGCCGGGCATGGTGGCTCAGGCCTGTAATCCCAGCACTTTGGAAGGCTGAGGCCAGTGGATCACGAGGCCAGAAGATCGAAACCATCCTAACACGGTGAAACCCCATCTCTACTAAAAATACAAAAAATTAGCCGGGCGTGGTGGTGGGCGCCTGTAGTCCCAGCTACTCGGGAGGCTGAGACAGGAGAATGGCATGAACCCGGGAGGCAGAGCTTGCAGTGAGCTGAGATCACACCACTGTACTCCAGCCTGGGAGACAGAGCGAGACTCCTCTCAAAAAAAAAAAAAAAAAAAAAATTAGCTGGGCATGGTAGTGCATGCCTGTAATCCCAGCTACTTGGGAGGCTGAGGCAGGAGAATCACTCTAACCCGGGAGATGGAGGTTGCAGTGAGCTGAGATCTCGCCATGCACTCCAGCCTGGGTGACAGAGCGAGACTCCATCTCAAAAAAAAAAAAAAAAAAAAGAAAGAAAAATGAATCCACCTTTTTTTTTTTTTTTTTTTTTTTAGGATTTCTTTGCTTTCCAGTCCTTTCTACTCCCAAGTTTTGTTTCAGAAGTGCTTGACCCATAAATAAATTCCAATAATGAGGTCATCTTTGTTTCTCCTGAAGATTGAGCTTTCCCCTCAAACTTCTCGAGCACGGCCGAGCCACAGAGGTTCATTTTTTAAACAGTAGTTTTCTGTATCTTGCATTATTTTAAATGTAGATTTGAAAAAATGCCACAGAGCTCTGTGTGGCTCCTTTTCCAGTGTGATTTCCACGCATTCCGCATCGTGGAGAAGGGCCGTGAGGAGGCTCCGCTGGGAGTGGACTCTCGATGAATTACATGTTAGCGAGGGCAGCCCTGTGTCACACGCTCCCGCGTTGAGAGCATTTGTGAGGCCCGTCTTCTGAAACGGAGGCGCTCGGGGCTCACTGTGCTGCCCACGGTTCTGTGCCGCTGAAGTGGGCACCCTCCCTTGAGCCTCGTGAGGAAAGTGGCTGTCCCACTGCGCGAGGCTGGTCTGCCGCGGGCGCCTCCCTGTGTCACCTGGACCGCCCCACGGCCTCTGCCACAATCGGCCCTTTCAGTCCCTCAGAAGCACTTGGGTTTAAAAGTCTCGATGTCATTAAAACAACAAGCAGGTAGACGAAGCGGCCGGAGTGTGTCTGCCGCAGTCTGGGCTGTGAACTGGCCCCTCACCTGTCCCTCCTCCTGAGCCTGAGCTGCTCCAGAGAGAACAAAAAGCTCTCCTCATGGAAAGTTTTACTAACCTGGCCCGGCGCCCAGGTCTGAGGCCTTCCCCGCAGCTGAGGATGATTGAAAGAGTCTGTGTGCCGCGATCAAACACGCAGTGTCGTTAACGTTGCAGACGTCGGCTACTGCGTGATGGATGGAGCAGTGAACTCAGCCGTGCAAATCATTCATTAGGGTCAGTGCCTGGTGCCTTGGGACCGCTGCGTGGGGGTTTCAAGGCATAAAAATCACACTGCACACCACCCGGAGACGGAGCCTGCTGTCGGCAGGGCGGGCCAGGCTGCAGGAGCGGGTTGTCTGGAGGCTGTTGAAGAGGCAGCTCCCCAACGCCAAGAGCCCGTCCAGCCCCAGGCCCGGAGCTGCTTCCTCAGGGAGCCCACCCTGTGACGTGCCCGAGGTGAGGCAGCCACCAGAGGCCGCGTCCAAACCTGTGCGCCAGGCAGCGTGTGGGCTGAGGCACAGACGTTGACTCAAGCGTTTCAGTTCCTCTCTAGAAAACTTGCTCCCACCTGGTCTCAGCCAGCAACCGCGAGGGACAGTGAGAAAGGTGAGAGCGAACACACACCCCCATTAACCTGGTACGGCCGGGGGAAGGCGAGAGCGGGCACAGGCCCCCCATTAACCTGGTACGGCCGGGGGAAGGTGAGAGCGGGCACAGGCCCCCCATTAACCTGGTGCGGCCAGGTGAGCACGGAGCCCATGGCTGGAGAACCCCGGGGCAGCTGCAGTGGCAAGTCTGCCCCTTCAGGAAATGGGGGCAAGGATGGCACTGAGACGGGTGCTGAACAAGGCTCTCTAAAAATAGGAGCTGCGTGGGCCGTGCACACGCCGTGTGGGTGCTGTTGGAGATCTCCCGCCCTGGCGTGCAGGCTGTGAGGTCACAGTGCCTCTGTCCTTCCCTGAGGTGGGCACAGGAGAGAGGAGAGGTGCCCACTCCTGTGAGCTGCCCACTGGCTGCTCCTTGGGGCCTGTGAGGTTCTGGGCACTTTTTTAAATTGCCTGAAGATATTCACTGTGGACACAGAAGGTTTTGAATTCTACGCTGTTTCTAATTGAAATATCAGTCTACGGTCCAATTGTGTGTACTTGGAAGGGAAATTTGGGGGGTATCATTTTCAGCTATTAATCTTCTGCGTTTGATTCCTTAAAAGTGGGTCTTAGCTTGTTTCGGCGTTAAGTGGAGAGCTGTCTGAAATCAGTAACTGGAGGGAGAGACATAGGGACGAGGTGGAAGGAAGCAAGAGAGAAGAGCTGGAGAGATTTCATGGAGCTTGGGCAATGAGCATTGTTTAGATCTGTTTTGTGCCAAAGAAAATTCACGGCCAGTGGCAGCAAAGAGAGACCAAGCCCTGATGTTCAGCCATGACTGCGCATCTGGGCAGTGTGGGGCGTGTGTGCGATGCCTTTGTCATCTTGCATAGGCAAGCTGTGAAGAGTAGTAAGGTGTCCGCGAGTGTGTCACTGTGACGTAGGCAAGCCGTGAACAGTAATAAGGCGTTCGCAAGTGTCACTGTGACGTAGGCAAGCCGTGAACAGTAGTAAGGTGTCCGTGAGTGTCTCGCTGTGACATAAGCAAGCCGTGAACAGTAGTAAGGTGTCCGTGAGTGTCTCGCTGTGACATAAGCAAGCCGTGAACAGTAGTAAGGCGTTCGCGAGTGTCACTGACGTAGGCAATCCATCAACAGTAGTAAGGCGTCCGTGAGTGTCACTGTGACATAGGCAAGCCATCAACAGTAGTAAGGCGTCCGCGGGTGTGTCGCTGTAACATAGGCAAGCCTTGAACAGTAGTAAGACGTCCGCGGGTGTCACTGTGATGTAGGCAAGCTGTCAACAGTAGTAAGGCCTCTGCGAGTGTGTCACTGTGACATAGGCAAGCCGTCAACAGTAGTAAGGCGTCCGCGAGTGTCACTGTAACGTAGGCAAGCCGTGAACAGTAGTAAGGCGTCTGCGGGTGTGTCGCTGTAACATAGGCAAGCCGTGAACAGTAGTAAGGCGTCCACGAGTGTCACTGTGATATAGGCAAGCCGTCAACAGTAGTAAGGCATCTGCGAGTGTGTCACTGTGACGTAGGCAAGCCGTCAACAGTAGTAAGGCATCCGCGGGTGTGTCACTGTAATGTAGGCAAGCCGTGAACAGTAGTAAGGCGTCTGCGAGTGTCACTGTAACGTAGGCAAGCCGTGAACAGTAGTAAGGCGTCCGCGAGTGTCACTGTAATGTAGGCAAGCCGTGAACAGTAGTAAGGCATCCGCGAGTGTGTCATTGTAACGCTGTGTTTTTCTTGTGTAGATGCACTCTGTTTTCCTCCTACAGATGGGTTCAAACTTTACAGAAACATTTTAAGTGGCATCATCTCCATTTCAAATCAAGTTGCCTAGCTTCCTCCTACTGCTGTACGTTTTCTCTTCCTAATGCATAGACATTTCAAAGAGCTTCCTTATTTGAGAATGAGTGTTCTTTACAGACACACTTAGATCTGTGAGCCAGCATGTCACACTGCTGTGCTGGGGCACCGGAGTGTGAAGCCATGAGCGAGGCATTTAAAAGCATAACAGCCACATTGAGCGCCCAGTGGCCGACAGCCCGTCAGAGGGAGAGAGGTGGCCGGGGCAGTGGAGGGCTCTGCCCATGTCTGTCAGACAGCCTTGTTCTTGCCAGAGCAGCCAGGGCCGGGCCGCTCAAGCTGGGTGCTTGGCTCTCCCTGGAGCTCGAGCACGGGCACGTTCAGGTGATCTTCCTGATAGCAAAGTGCGTTTCTGCACATGGACTCCCAAGGAGCAGCGAGGAACTGACTCACACATTCCACCAAGCCCAGGCTAGAAAGAGGGGACAGTCGGAACCGTAGTGTTTTCTTCGTGTCAATGCTGAGAGACTCACTCCTGAGGTCACACATCCTTGCCAGCAAACGGAAGACCCAGATCACAGTCCTAGGCTCTTCCTGGACGTGTAGCCTTTGTATGTTCCATAGTGACCTTTTGCACATTTTCTCCTGTGCGTGTTCAGCTTTAGAACGCGCTGTGGGCAGGCAGAACTGCCAGTGCTCACCACCCCCCTTTCCTGGGGGAAACCGAGGCTCAGAGAGATGCCGCTGGACTTGCTCCAAATCAGTCGATGAGGCAGAACGAGGAGTGCCCCAACTCCAGCGCCAAGGCCCGCACGCTCTCGCCGGTCCTAGCTCTACCGTTGAGTATTTTCTTCCCACTAGAGAGATGTAATGAGCAAAGATTTCTGCTCAGAACTCCTAACATCCAAGTATGAGTTGGCTTTGCAAGCCAAAGGGGAGCATGGTGTCTGTTTTTCTTCAGAGAATTTCTGACTATTCGCTAAGGCACGTTTGCATAAGAAGGACTGGAGGGAAGCAGGCCTTCTAAACTGCTGGAGAGCATCTTGAATCAGCTCTCGCCCAAAGCAACAAAAATACAGCAACACTGTCAAATCAACCACCAAATCTGGCAGTCAACCAAGAGGACAGAACAAACACAGATGCGTTCACTCAAGGAAGAGCAGCCCCGGGGGAAGAACAGGATGGTGGTGTCTTCACTTGGGGCCGCTCCACCCCTGCTCCAGCCCCAAGGCACACAGCCATGGAAAGCCAGTGACAGCACAGACTGTGGAGGAGCTGAGCTCTGTTGAAAACCCCGTCCCAGGATGCAGTCCACATTTGGACTGGTCATGGAGCTCCTGGAAAAGGCCGGTTCGCAGGCACAATCACTGTTGGCTGCAGTTGTAATCATGGGAGCTGCCCCAAGGCTGTGATCGACATTGGAGCAAACAAGAGCCTGGCCAGACCAGGTGACCCTGGGGACTTTGAAAAACCTTGGAGATTCCCGGGCACATATGAAAATGGATGTGTGAAGGCTTCGGTACAGAGAGGGCCCCGGCCACTCTTTTCTGGCTGACCTCAAAACCCCACCAAGCAGAAGTGAGAGCTAAAGCTGCCTGTGGCTGGGAGGCAGGTCCTGACACACAGGTTTCGTGATTAGAGGGAGAAGACTGGCTTTGTGGCTCAAGGATTTAAGGAAACTTCCTGTCTGGTAACAGCAGACCATTAAACTCTGGTAACCAGAGGGTGATCCCTAGGCAGCCTGGCTTAAAGACAGAAACAAGATTTAAAAACAGAGAGAACAGAAAACTCAGTGTCCACATTCTGCAAGGAATACAGCATCTAGATAATTAGTCCAGGAAAGTCATGAGTCACATAAGCAACAACCAAGGAGAGGGGAAGCCAAGAAACAACAAGTCCTATTTGGAGGGGGATGGGGGGAATCTCATTTCAGAGTCACTACAATGCATTAGTTGTCTTCTCCAGTTATAAACCAAAAAATTATAGTACATGCAAAAAAACATGAAAATATGTCCCATCCACAGGAAGAAAAGTCTGTAGCCCCTGATAGGGCTCAGGTATTAGACTAGCAAAGGCTTTAAATCGACTGCAATAAATATGTTCAAAGAACTGAAAGAAATTTTATTTAAAAAATTATAGGGGAGTGTGGCAAATATATCTCACCAGATAGAGAATATCAATAATGAGATTTTTTTTAAAAAAGGAGCCAAATAGAAATTACACAGTTGAAAAGTAAATGAAAAATGCATTAGAGAGGCTGAACAACAGATTTGAGCTGGCAGAGAAAAAGAATCAACAAACTTAAAAATCAACATGATTTAGACTGAGGAACAGAAAGAAGAAAGAATCAATAAAAATGAAAAAAGCCTCAGAGCATGTGAGATGCTGTAAACACATATACAGTTGCATAATGAGTTACAGAAAGAGATGATTAGAAAAAATACGTGAAGAAATAATGGCCCCAAACTTCCTAAATTTGATGGAAAACATTATTCAGTGCATCCAAAAGGTTCACAAAATTCAAATGGGATAAATTAAAAGCAGCTCACACACAGACACAAACCAAACTGTTGAAAGTCAAAGGGAGAGACAATCCTGAAAGCAGCGAGAGGAAAACAGCTTCTCAGTACGTGGGATGCTCAGCAAGATTAACAGCCAGCTGCTTATTCTGAATTGTGGATGTCGGAGGACTGTGGAACAGCGCATTCAAAATGCTGAAAGAAAACCACTGTCAACCAAGAATTCTATATCTAGTAAAACTCACCTTTAGAGATGGAGAAACAAAGCTGTGCTCAGATAAACAAGACACATAGAATTTGTTGCCAACAGACCTGACCTACAGGACATATTAAAGGGAGTCCTTCAGGCTGAGGTAAGAAGCACTGGTGAGAGTAATTACATAGGTGAATTAAAAAGACAGCACAAACATGTTTTAAACTTTTCTTCTCTGAACTGATGTAAAAGGAAACTGCATAAGACACGATTGCAAACCTGTGCTGATAACAATGTGCTTATAACAATTTGTGTGACAGTAGCACAAAGGAAGGGGTGGGGAAGGAAGTTACAGCAAAGCAAAGTCTTTACATATTATTAGAACTCAGTATTCATCTGAAATAGAGTGTTTTGACTAAGATGCTTATTGTAATCTCCAGAGGAACCACTAAGAAAATAATATATATGTGTGTGAATGTGTCACACACACACATAAAATGTCAAAAAATACACTTAAATGATACACTAGAAAATATGTGCGTAACACAAAATAAGCCAGCAATGAAGGAACATAGAAACAATGACAACAGCAAAAGTTACACAAGATATGTAGAGAACAAATAGCAAAATGGAAATCATAATCCTACTGTATCAATAATCACATTAAATGTCAGTGGAATAAACACCCCAATAAAAAGGTAGACATTGTCAGACTGGATATTAAAGACAGAATGAAACAGGATACAACCATATGCTGTCTAAAAAATACATATTTTAGATTTAAAGACACAAATAGGTTGAAAGTAAAATGATAAAGAGATACTGTACAATAGTAATCAAAAGAGATATGGAGATAATGGAAAAAATACATACTTCAGATTTAAAGACACAAATAGGTTGAAAGTGAAAGAATGAAAAAGATATGCAGAGTTAATGTAGAAATTTGGAGTAGCTACACTAATATCAGACAAATTAAACTCTAAGATAAAAATATTACTAGAAACAATGAACTGTCAGTAGTCATGTTCTCTTTGATCATAAACCTGATACATTGAACAGGAAGATATAATTATAAACACATTTGTACATAACAGAGCCCCATAATACATGAAACAAGAACTGACAGAATTAAAGGGAGAAATACATAGTTGAAAAATAATAGCTGGAGACCAGTATATCACTCTTAATGGATAGAACAACTAGACAGAAAATCAAAAGGATATAAAACACTTAAGACTATCAACCAACTTTACAAGACATCTGTAGGACACTCTGCAGAGTGGAGTGCACATAGGATAGACTTCCTACTATGCCATAAAACAAGCCTTAATAACTTTCAGAATATTCTGATTGCAACGGATATCAATTGAAAACAACAGATATTTCCACAAATATTTGGAAACTAAACAACACATTTCTAAATAATTCATGAGTGAAGTTAGAAAGTATAAGGGAAATTGGAAAATATTTTGAACTAAATGCAAATGAAAACACAACATATCAAATTTTGTGGGATGCAGGTAAGGCAGTGCTTAGAGAGAAATTTATAGCTTTAAATGCCCATATGAGGAATAAGGTGGATTTCAAATCAATAATCTAAGCTTTTCCCTTAAAAATGTTGAAAAAGGAGAGAAAAAACCCAAGGCAAGTGGAAAAAAGGAAATGCCGAGGATGAGAAGAAAAAGCAATGAAATAGAAACATGAGAAAAATCAATAAAACCAAAGTTAGTTATTTGAAAGAACAACAAAATTGACAAAACTTTAATGAGTTTTTCTAACAAGAAAAATTAGGAGTGAAAGAGGGGACATTACTACTGACCCTGCAAAAATCAAAAGGTTATAAGGGAATACTATAACCTTATGCCAACAGATTAAACAACCTGTACGAAATGGAAACATTCTTAGACACGAATTACCTAAACTGACTCAGGAAGAAACAGAAAAGTATAATAGACCTATAGCAGGGAAATAAAAGAAATTAATAATTTAACATATTCTCACAAAGAAAAGCCCAGACCCAGAGAGCTTTACTGGTTAATTTTATTAAACATTACAAGAATAATACCAGTGCCAATACTCCACAAACTCTTCAGAAAATGAAGAAGGAACACTTCTAATACTGAAGCCAGTATAGCCCTAATACCAAAATCAAAAGTATCATAAGAAAATAAACTATAGAAAAATATTCTTTATGAACACAGGAGCAAAAATCCACAACAAAATATTATCAAACTGCATCCAACAACATAAAAAAAAGATTTTACACCATGACCAAGTGGGATTTATCCCAGTAATGCAAGGTTGGTTTAGCATCAGAAAATGAAGTCATGTGATGTACCATATTAATAGAAAAAGGGCAGAAACCACATGATCGTTTCAATAAATGCAAGAAAAAAAGCATTTAACAAAATCCAACACCAACTTATAAAATCTCTTGACAAACTTAGAACACAAGGGAACTTCTTAACCTGATCAAAGTCATACACAAAAAACAACAGTGACCATCACACTGAATCGTCCAACACGGAGGACCTTCTTTTCCCCTACAATGAGGAAGGATGCAGAGATGGCCACTTTCACTGCTGCTACTCAGCCTTGTACTGGAGGTTCTAGCCAGTGCAGCCAGGTAAGAAACAGAAATGAAAGGCAACCAGAATGGACAGGAAGAAGTAAAATTGTCTTTATTGGAAGAAAACGTGATTCTATTATGTAGAAAATCCTGAGAAATCTGCCTACACCCCCCCACCCGCAAAAAAAAGTAAAGGAAAACCCGCCGTTAAAACTACCAAACAAGTGCAGCAAGGTCATCAGATGTGAGACCAGGGTACAAATAAATTATGTTTCCATATGCAAGGAATAATCCAAAAATGAAATCAAGGAAAAATTCCTATCTACGATAGCATTAAAAAGAATAAAATATGAATAACTTTAAAGAAGTTAAGGACTTATACTCTGAAAATTACAGAACGTTGCTGAGGGAAAGTTAAGATCTAAATAAATGGGAGAACATTGCATGTTAATGGACCGGAAGAATCAATATTATGAAGATGGCAGCTTTCTCCAGATTGATCTGGAAAATCAGTGCCATCTCCATCAAAACTCCAGCAATTTTTTCTTCTAAAATTCACAGAATGATCCTAAAATCTATATGGAGTTTCAGAGACCCAGAATAGCCAAAACAATTTTGAAATCAGAGAACAAAGTTGGGAAGTTACACTTCCCAATTTCAGAACTTTCTGTGAAGCTATAATAATCAAGACAGTGTGGTATTGGCATAGGACACATAGATCAGAATTAAAAACCCCAAAATAATTCTATATCTGTGGTAAATTGATTTTTTGACAAAGGCACAAAGCCCATTTAATTGGAGTAAACGACAGCCTTTTTAACAAGTGGTGCTGGGACATTTGCCACATGCAAAAAAACGCACACCACACACCGAAAATCAACTTGATCTTGGACTAGTAGGAGCCGAAATAGTCAAACGTTTCTGGAGATAGCACATGAGGAACTCTTCAAGACTTGGATTAGGCAGAGGTTTCTTAGATATGACATCAAAAGCACAGCTCATAAAATAAAAGCTTGATAAATGGAACCTCATCAAAATTTAAAATTTTTATGCTTCAAAAGTACTATTAAGAAAATGAAAAGATAAGCAATAGACTAGAGGAATATGTTTGCAAAACAACTATCTGATAAAGGGCTTATATCCAGAATATACAAAGAACACTTACAGCTCAATAATAAGACAGAAAGCCTAATCAAAAACTGGGCAAAGGATTTGAATAGACATTTCTCCAGACAAGACATAGGAGGTGTATAATAAGCACATGAAAAAATACCCCACATGACTAGTTATTAGGGAATGCACATTTTAAATTTCAATAAGATACTATTTTATATCCATTCGAGTGGCTTTGGGAGATAAGATAGACAACAGCCAATTTTAGAGAGGAGGAGAAACTGGGCCCCTGAAGCCTCACTGGCAGGAGTGTAACATGGCATTACATTCCAGCCACTTAGGCAGTTTCTTAAAGAAATTTCTTAGAAGAAACTTGCCATGTGACCCAGCAGTTCCGCTCCTAGGTATGTATCCAAGGAGACAGATGCACACGTCCACACAAAGACTTGTACACGACTGTCCTTCACAGCGTTCTTTAGCCAAACATCTGAAACAACCACAATGCCCAGCATGTGGGGAAGAGAGAGGAAAGGTGGGGTTTATCCTCATCCATCCCCAAAAGGAATGAGTACTGAGCACGCCAGGACACAGGTGAACCTGGAACCCCTCGTGTTCCGGGAAAAAAGCCACACATGACACCACAGACTCAGTGGCTCCCTTGTATGCACACCTCAGAGACGTCGCAGGTTCAGCCTCAGACCACTGGGATACAGCCAGTATGGCAAAAGAAAGCCACTGGAGTGTGTGGCTTCCAGGGCATATAAAAGTGATGCTCACACTGTACTGAGTCTGTTAAGTGTGCACCAGCATCGTGTCTAAAAAAACAATGTTCGTGCCTGCGTGGGGTGACCAGGTGCATTGTCCATGAGCAGTAATATTATTAAAGGACTCTTTTTCTGAGCAGTTAAGTCTCAATAGTGGGCTTAAAACCTTCAGTAAACCATGCTGTGAACAGAGGTGCTGTCATCCAGGCTTTGTCGTTCCACGGATGGAGCACAGGCAGAGGCGATCCCGCATCATTCTTAGGGGCCTTGGGATTTTCGCGGTGGCAGATGGACACTGGATTCAACTTAAAGTCACCAGCTGCATTAGCCCCTACCAAGGGGGTCAGCCTGTCCTTGGAAGCTTTGCAGCCAGGCACTGACTCCTCTCCAGCTATGGAAGTCCTAGACAGCATCTTCCAATAGAAGGCTGTTTTGTCTGCACAGAAAATCTGTTGTTAGTGTGGCCACCTTCATCAATAGTCTCAGCCAGATCTCAGAGAACTTGCCGCAGCTTCCCCGTCAGCACCTGCTGCTTCATCTTCGCTTTTATGGTATGGAGATGGCTTCTTTCCTTCAACCTCATGAACCAGCCTCTGCTAGCTTCAAACTTCTTTTTCTGCAGCTTCCTCATCTCTCAGCCTTCGTAGGACAGAGAGAGCGAGGATCTTGGTCTGGATTAGGCTTTGGCTTAAGGGAATGTTGTGGCTGGTTCGATCTTCTGTCCAGATCACTCGGGGTTTCTCTGTATCAGCAATAAGGCTGTTCCGCCCCCTTATCATCGGTGTTGTTCACCGGGACAGTGGTTTTCACTTCTGTCTATCTAGAGTTTTCTCTGCATTCGCAGTTGGACTGGTGCGGGAGGCTGAGCTGTCAGCCTGTCTCAGCTTTCGATGGGTGTTCCTCACCAAATTTAATCATTCCTAGTTTTGAAGTGGGAGACGTGTGACCCTTCCTTGCCCTTGAACTTTTACTTGAAAACTTGGAGGCTGTCGTAGGGTTCTTAATTGGCCTAATGTCAGTATGGTTGTGTCTCAGGGAATAGGGAGGCCTGAGCCCAGGGAGAGAGACGGAGAATGGCTGGTCGGTGGAGCAGTCAGGACACACCCAGCTCTTATCCATTCACTTCATCTTAGATGGGCACAGTTCGTGGCACCCCAAAACAATGACAACAGTGACCCCAAAGATCACAGATCTCTACAGCAGATATGATAGCAATGAGAAAGCTTGGAACATCATGAGGATTATTAAAACGTGACACAGAGACATGAAGTGGGCACCTGCTATTGGAGATGTGGTGCCCACAGACATTCCTGGTGCAGGGTTGCCAGAGACCTCCCATTTGTGAAAAGCAGTGTCTGAAGCACAGCGAAGCCAGGCACGCCTGTATGTGAGACGCCCACAAAAGGCGCAGCTCTGGAGACAGGAGACTGCCGCATGGGAGGAGGTGGTAGACGAGACCCTTGGGTGACGGAAGAGGCAGGAGACTGCCGCATGGGAGGAGGTGGTAGACGAGACCCTTGGGTGAGGGAAGAGGCAGGAGACTGCCGCATGGGAGGAGGTGGTAGACGAGACCCTTGGGTGAGGGAAGAGGCAGGAGACTGCCGCATGGGAGGAGGTGGTAGACGAGACCCTTGGGTGAGGGAAGAGGCAGGAGACTGCCGTGTGGG
Organism: Pongo pygmaeus; assembly: GCF_028885625.2. Lineage (NCBI taxonomy): Eukaryota > Metazoa > Chordata > Mammalia > Primates > Hominidae > Pongo > Pongo pygmaeus. The sequence continues at coordinate 94,779,913 of NC_072390.2, forward strand.
AGGAGGTGGTGCTGGAGGCCCTTGGGTGAGGGAAGAGGCAGGAGACTGCTGCGTGGGAGGAGGTGGTAGACGAGACCCTTGGGTGATGGAAGTGTTCTGACACCTGCGGTGATGGTGGCACAACTGGGCACCTTTACCAAAAATCACTGAATTTCGTGCCCTTCTCAAGGGTGCATTACCTGTGTGAAACGTGCCTCCATAGAATGCTGTATGTTTAGGGAGGGGCTGGGAGACCCTAGCAATGCCATGTGCTTTTTACTTTTCTTCAAGTGAGTTTTGAGCATTTTGTTAATGCAAGAAAAAGGACTCCTTATAAAGAGTGGTTCGCTGTGGGTTCTGAGCCTGTGGCGTGGTTTCAGTCGCCTCCTCAGCCACAGCATGGAGAGGAACAGTGGTCTCGGCTGAGCAGCGGCTGTGGGCACCTGCGTGTCAGCCCCTCCCTCTGTGGACAGATGCTCCTGAGCTTCCCCAGCAAAGACACCGGGACTGTGCGCCTCGTCCCCCACATCTTCCCACTTCCAGTGACCAGGCCTGTCCCAGGGACTCTCTGTGCTGGCCCGGCACCTGCTCTGATATGCCCTCCCCAGGGAGGGCAGAGGGTCCGTCTGCCCTCCACGCAGCCCTTGGAGCCTCTCTTCACAGGGCTTGAGAGCGAGTGTGGTTTCATAACGTGGTTCATTGGCCTCTGAAGATGCTCAGTGCTGGGGGAACCGGTCTTGAAGCCATCACGTCCACACATGGTCCCTGGACCACGTCCTGTAGGGAGTGTTTGGAGGAGTCTAGCTCTATTTTTAAATGACAGTGTTCACGACAGAATTTCTCGTAGGGAATAAAAATATGTGCGCTTCCCAGTTACTTACTGTGTTGCTTAATTAAGGAATCTCTTTAGAAACACAGATGGGAGCATGAACTTCTCAGCCACTTCCTGCCTGGCTTCTGGGTGGTTCTGTGTTGCATTACTGGAGGTCCGGGTGTGGAATTTTGAGAATCTCTTGATCCTTTTCAGTTTAATTTTGAAACAGTGTTCTTCCTTCCTTCCAGATTACAGTGTGGACACTCACACACAGTAAGGGACAAAGAAAGTGTATCCCCTTCCAAAGATCCACCCACCAGGCCCCGGACCTGTAATCAAAGCCTGATACTGGGACAATGGACCCAGCGGCTGGGCCAGCCCTCCCCTAGTTATCACCCCGGAGCTGTGGCTGGGCTCTCTTTGTTCCCAAACGGAGCTGATGGAGCAGGACGCTGTCGCCAGGCACTGCGGGGAGGGGGTTATCAGCCCCTGGCCTGCTTCCCACCCCAGAGGTGAAGTCTTTGCCCCAGACAGGCCCTATCAGGCCCTCCCAGCTGCTGTTATTTTAGATATGGCAGGAAGTAGGGCCTGGAAACCGCACGGCTCCCAGCCTTTGGCAGCAGCTCAGTTCCCGAGGCTGCACTCAGAGCTGCTGGCAGGGAGGGAGAAGGCACAGCAGCCTGGACTGCGGGTTGGAGGGCTGTGCCGGGGCCGGTGGAGCCGTGCGAGCGGCCGCGTAAATCAGGCAGGCGTGGCCGGGAGGGGCCTCTTGGCTCCCCACAGACCTGGGGCCTCTGCCAAGGGAGCCCCCACCCTCCGGGGCAGCACCGTGAAGACCTCGCCCCCCCAAGCGGACGGGTTTGCAGTTCAGCCCAGTGTCTGTTCAGCTGGCACTGATGGGCCTAGATGTCCACCCTGGCAGTGTCTCAGCAGGCACACAGACGAGCCCTGGGCTAGGGGACAAATGTGTGGGTTCCTGACACACATCCCCCTGAGCCCCAGAAAGGACACCGGGGTTCTGCACCCCCACCCGTGATGTGTTGCAAGAAGCCTCACAAGTCAGTAAATAAAAACCTTCTCCCTCACCCTCTGAAATAGTAAACGTTAGCGAGCACATTCGCATCTGCAGTGTTTTTATGTGAGAAGTTAGGTTTTGGGAGCTTTCGGAGGAGCTGGCTGTGGAGGGAAACGCGTCCGTCACGTGGCCACCGTCCCGCGGGAAGCTGGGGGCCGTCGCTCTGGCCGGGCTCCCCGCAGCCGCAGTCGCGGCATCAGGCGGAGGATCCCTGTCATGTACTTTCCCTTTTCCACAGTAGCTGCTGCCAGCGGGCTGTAAACTACCGTATATCACTCAGATTTAAGAACCCAAACTTTAAAACAAATTAAACTCTTGTTGACATAGTAATAAAAATCAGAATGGAACTGAACAGCTCAGTAAAAGTGAACTTCAATTATTTTTGTGGATTTCAGATTGTTTTCTGGGATTCCCAGACTCCCAGTGCAGCTGAGTTATTTCCTCTTGGCAGAAGGCTGGAGAAAAAAGGTGGAGGGAGGGAGGGACGGAGGGCGCCTGGCGGGAGGAGGGAGGGATGGACGGACGGAGGGTGCCGGGCAGGAGGAAGCCTCGTCACCTGGCAGTTCGCTCAGCCTGACTGGCAGCCACAGGGCAGTAACATGCGTGTGAGGGTTGGGTGAGGGGGCACATGGGCAAGTGTTTTTTATGTGTTTTAATTTAAGAAAAGAGCTCAGAAATGTTTGTCAGAGCCTATCTGTTAATTAGGTGCTTATGCTGGATTAAAAGAAAAATTGAAAGCACAAGTCTGCCCCTCAAAAATGTGCTCAAAGGCTCATAAACGCACAGAGGGTCTGAACTCCCTCCCCTCTCTCTCGGTCTTTATCTCTGTCCCTCTCTCTGTCTCAGTCTCTCAGTCTGTCTCTGTTTCTCAGTCTGTCTCTCTGTCTCCCTTCCTCCCTCTGTCTCTGCCTCTTTGTCTCCCTGTCTGTGAATCTCCGTCCCTCTCTCTGTCCATCTCTCTCCGTCTCCCTGTCTTCCTCACTCTGTTTCTGTCCCTCTCTCCATCTCTCCGTCCATCTCTCTCTCTCCATCTCCCTCCGTCTGTCTCTGTCTCTCTTATCTCCCTCCCTCTGTCTCTGCCTCGCTGTCTCTCCCTCCCTCCCTCCCTCCCTTTCTCATGGCTGTCTTCTCTTTTGTCGCCGTGTTCACTGTGATGTCTGGTTCTTTTCAGCTCCTTTTCTCTGCTGGAGTGGACAGGGTTGTCAGTCTCCACTGCCGTGCCAGGTGTCTGTGCTTCTTGCAGTGTCCTGTACGGAGAAAGCGGAGAATTAGAGCATTGCAGAGACCCGCATGGAAGGAAACGCCATTGCTGGGCAGTGTGGCGAGCCTCCGCAGAGGTGTGTGGGCTCCGGGGAGAGGGACGTGCTGGCCCCTGTGCAGTGGCGTGGCCCGTGTCCTTTCCCCGCCGTCCACTTCCTGTTCCCCTTCTCTGCACCTGTCTCCAGCTGCCTTCAAGGCGGAGCTTTGGCACCCACATATGCAGATGTCCACCGCGCCTGCCTGACGCCCGCTCTCCACCAGCCGGAACTCACCGCCACCCACCCTGGGCTGCCAGCTCAGCCGGGGCCCAGCTGCTCCCCCAGGTCCCCCTTCACTGTAGGAGGAGCTGGGCCTGGGGTATGGACAGTGGGCGGTGAGGGGGTTGGCCATGCAGAGGGTGTGGGAGGAGAGGAGAGCACGCAGATGCCGGCCCGGTGATGTTTCCTCAGAAACACGCTCCCGCAGTGCCATGCCGTGGTCCTCACGTGCAATGCTCCCCTGCCTGGCGGGGCACCCCTGCTCCCAGGAGGGTCTCAAAGACACCTGGGTTTCTTTTAAGCAGTTTTGACCACTTTGATTAGATCAGTGATCTCCATTAGATCTGGACCTGCTAAAGTTACAGAAGGTTCTGGAAGGTGCCGGCACAGTCTGAGCTGAGCACCCATGACACCTGAGCAGGAGGCTGTGACAACTGTCAGCTCGCGGACCAGGGAGGGAACGCGAAGCCGGGGAGCTCTGAGCTCCGATCCCAGCTTCTGCTCCTGCCCAGAAAGCCCTCCTACTTTATCTGGGCTGACCTCGCCTCGGTGTTTGGAAATGGACCAAGACTTATCAGAAAGTGTCCTCGGCGCCGGGTACCACACTGAGCTCACAGGCCGCTTCCGTTTAAACTTAACCACTCTTGGTGCAGCCGTAAAGCCTCGTGGATCTTCAGTCCTTGTTAGTGTATTGTGAGCAGGCATCTCGAAAGAGTTTGTCTCTCCACGGTCAATCTTTTTTCTGAAGACATATTTTAAGGCTTCTTCAGAAACCAAATTTAGGAAAACAGAAGAAATTAGTGCTTAGTTTTCCAGATAACTCATAGCCCCCCAACCAAGGAGGAAATTCAGACAGGACAGCGAGCAGGTTCCCGGGCCGTCACTTCAGGGTCGCCTGACGGGAACTGCAGCCGTGGGACGGGAACTGTGGCCGTGGGACGGGAACCATATGGCCGTGGGACGGGAACCGTGGCCGTGGGACGGGAACCATATGGCCGTGGGACGGGAACTGTGGCCGTGGGACGGGAACCATATGGCCGTGGGACGGGAACCGCGGCCGTGGTGAGGTTCGCTGGGTCGTGCCCCCATGCGGAAACTCAGGGATGGGACGGATTCCGCTTTCAAAAGATGACATAGAATGAGCGAGTATTTAGGAATTACTTTAGGGCTAAAAAAAAAAACACATATGGGGATCAGATCCCTGAGCCCTCAGAAAATCAGAGTAGGGAGAGGGAGAACAGTTGAAGCAAGAAGTTAAATAATTCACGTTTAAATCACAATTCCAGGTGAAATGAATGCGGCCCTACCTGATGGCAGCTGCGCGGTTGCCACGGGCGTGGTGGAGGGCTCTTGCGTTTGGATTTGAGGGGCTTAGAGGTCAAAAAACTTTTCGGAGGAACGGGGATGGGCCTGAGTCTTTTTTATTTCAGCGGTGTTTTCTGTTTATGTGGGAAACGCAGTGTCATGAGGTTTGAAACCCTGAGGATGAGATGCATTCCCAGTTGCCAGGCTCGGTTTCCAAGTCTGCTGGGTTCGGGAGCGGTCGGTTGATAGAATTTCTTCTAGAAGACAGGGTGTGGGGGCACCCAGGTCCTGCCTGCGGAGGCGTCCCTGCCCTGTGCGGCCCTGGACATAGACCACGACATCCCCTCCGCGGGGCTCCTCCACTTGGGGCCTCCTCCGCGGGGGCATCCTCCGCCGGGGCTCCGCCCGTGGGGCATCCTCCACTGGGGCATCGTCTGCGGGGGCATCCTCCGCCGGGGCTCCGTCCGTGGGGCATCCTCCGCGGGGACATCCTCTGCTGGGGCATCGTCCGCTGGGGCATCCTCCGTGGGGCTCCTCCACGGGGCATCCTCTGCCGGGCATCCTCCGCCGGGGCTCCGTCCGTGGGGCATCCTCTGCCGGGGCATCGTCTGCGGGGGCATCCTCCGTGGGGCTCCTCCACGGGGCATCCTCTGCTGGGGCATCTTCCGCCGGGGCTCCTCCGCCGGGACATTATCCGCGGGGCATTCTCCACTGGGGGCATCCTCCGCCGGGGCATCCTCCGCGGTCTTGCCGTTGCGGTGCAAGTGTCCTGTTCCCAGCCAGGCTGGGAGTGGTCGCTGGCGAGGCCTGGTGTGGGCCCGCGGCGTCGGTCAGGGTGCCCTGGGCCAGCCCCGCTGATTCGATTTAGAGCTAACGAGAGCCCACGAACGGCAATTACAGGAACCTAATGGCCTTCCTGCCGCGCCGCCCCGTGGCACCCGGCTCGCTTTGATGAGTTGCTTGTTATGTGCAGTGTTGGAATAGCCTCCGCAAAATTAATAATGGGATAATCAATACAGAATTCAGTCTTGGGGTGTTTTTTTCACTCCGGGGTGAATATGTCCTGAAGATTACAGGGCCCGACTCTGCCTCCCTCCTCCCCCTTGTTTCCCCGTTGGGAGTTTGGCCAGCACCTCGCCACACAGTGGGTGATCGTGCGTTGTCTCCGTACCTCCGTGACTTTTCTATTCTTTGCAAACAGCAGGTTCTGCCGGGGGTCAGTGCTGCTAACACAGACAGCAGTGACCCCACGGTGGCTTCCGTTAAGCCAGGGGAGGGCGGCACAGGTAATGGCTGTGAGGGCACCAGGGCCATGGCACAGTGGCGGCCGTGGAGAGAAGCCTCGCCGTGCCCAGGATGTGTAGCCTGAGCTGTGGAGGGCTGGAGGGCCGGCTCAAGAGGGGCTGTGCCTCCCGCCAGGACACGTCTGCGCCCCTGAGCTCCTGAGGCGGGCAGGGCCTGGATTTGCCTCCCGGAGGTGCTCCCCCGGCTGCAGCACGGGGAGCTGCTGCGTGGGTTCGATGTTCTCAGTGGGGGGCCGGCCCCCTCACTCGGTGAGGCACCGAGCTGGCCCGAGGAGAGCTGCTGAAGCTCAGGACGTGCAGTGGAGCTGGGAGATGTGGATGGACTTGCTGCGAGTCCAGGACCCGCCTAGGGAGTTGGCAGGATTCGGGGTTTTTGGGGGAGGCCAGGAACAGAGGCCACCCGGGGCAGAGAGTGGCACGGGCCTGGGGAGAGCAGGAAGCTGTGTGCTGGCTCTCAGGAGCCCAGTGGATGGGACACAGCTGAGATGTCCGCAGCCATCCCAGGATGCGCAGGTGGCGGGAGCACGCGGGGCACGGGAGCCTGTCCCGGCAAAGGCTCCTTGTCTCCGGCCCAAGTGACCCTTGGAATAGCGGAGAGGGAGGCCCGGGAGGAGCAGGCCTCAGGGAGGATGGCTTGAGGAGACAGAAGCCCTGGGACACAGCCTGACCCCAGGACACGGCTTCGCTCCAGGACACAGCCTCGCCCCAGGACACTGGCGAGTGTTTGGACTTTGTTGAAATTGCGCCACAGGCACTGCCCTGGGAGGTAAATAAACGGAAGAGGGTCTGACTGGAGCAAAATCCTGGTGCCACCTGGCGCTAGGACCTCTCCTACCACGTGGAATTTAGACTAAGGCTTAGGGATTTTATGAGAACAGCCGCTCCACCACACCCACACACCCCGAACTTTTGCTTTGCCGTGAATTTTTCTAGACAGCCTCCCAAGGAGGAGAAGCGACCCTGGCTAGGAACTGGAGCTGGAGCAGCATCTGCGGCTCCACGGGGTCAGAGCCTTGGCCGTTGTGCGGCTGTGGACTCACACGTGTGGCAGGAGGAGACGCCTGCAGTCGGCGGGCCCCGTGTGCCTCCCCCGTTTGCTGAGCCACGGCCTGTCCACCTGGATGCGGCACCTGTGCCCTCTGCTGCGCTCTGGGCTGTGGCTGCCGTTTGAACAGTGGAGCCTGCACACGTGAGCCACGTCTCATCCCACTGGAGCTCTCAGCCCCTCTATGTGTCAGGGAGGTCCTGAGGGCGCCTTCTCCATGTGCTGCGGGGAGGCGCCCTGACGGCCGCTGAGTCCACTGGAAGAAATAGCCTTCCAGTGTGGACGTGGGGTGCTGCCTGCAGGGGCGTCCTGACCGTGGGTCCACACCCCACCCACACCAAATCGCCTTCCGTACCCACCTGGCTCTTGTGCCTGTAAGATGGGAGAGGGCCTGGCAGGAATTTCACCAGAGACGCAGGGAGTTGTATCTGCCGTGTTTTTAAAGAGCGCTTTAAAAACGGTATCACTTTCGAACGCTCAGCTCTCAATAAAAAGGAGCATTGCCAGTATTTTCATTCCTCTCTGGATACCCGGAACCACCGCCGGGCTGTGTCAACTCCCCTCCGCGTAGAGCAGCTGATGCCAGCGGGTGGACTCCGGGTTCAGGGCACTGGGACCGCTGCAGAGATGCCGTCCCTGACCCCCACCTGTAGGGTCTGCAGGGAGATGACCTGCTTCCCGTGGCGGGGGGGGCAGCTCGGCCTCCGCGGCCAGGGCGTGAGGCTCCCGGGTCAGCACACGGCTTTCTCAAGGACCAGGCTTGAGGACCTTTCCCTTTTCTGCTCTTCCCCCCGCCTTCCACCCACCTTCCCAGATACCCGCGTCATCCTCCAAGGCTTATGAGGACTCTGGGCTGTCCCCAAACCTCAAACAAAATGTCACTCTAAAAACTGGTACAAAAGCACCTATTAAAGATTCAAATGATAATTCGAAAACATTGTGGTGGTGAGGGACACGCGCTTTCCCGCTGGCGGGGGTGTGGACGTCCTCTTTCGTGGCAGCACTAGAGAAGTACTGTTCAAGGCGAGCGTCCCTGAGGCATGGGGGCTGTTTCCCCTGGGCTCCTGGTCTCCTCCCTCTGACCCAGGGCTCCCCAGACGTTACTGGGGCTGCACCTGCCGGGGGTGTGTGGCCTGTGTGCTGCTGAGCTGCAGGTGACACCCACGGTGGTTCGTGGACACTCTCCATGAGGGGAGGTGCGTGGCGTGGTGAAGCCTGAGGGTACACTGGCTGTGCCATGTACATGCCCACGTCCAGGACGGGCCGCTGTGGAGCCCATGGGTCCTTCATCTCGCTGTGTGCTGAGCCTCTGTCCCTTCTCGGGGACGTGTCCCCACCTGAGCTGGCCGCTCACTGTGCTTCAGGCTCCTTCTGTGAAGGCCATGCTGATCTCCACAGTGAGTGTGGACGTGCGTGGGGCAGAGTGAGCGGAGTGGCAGGTTCCTCCAGGCGCTGCCCAGGTTCAGCTGTGAGCTGGTCCAGGTGTGGCCGCAGGGATTGGCGTTCCCATCTAGTTGTCGTTGCTGAGATGTTTAAAAATCAAACCCTCAGCCAGCACAGTGGCTAACACCTGTGATCCAAGCACTTTGGGAGGCCAAGGCAGGAGGATTGGTGAGCCAGGAGTTGGAGATCACCCTGGGCAACATAGCAAGACCCCATCTCTACAAAAATTTTAGAAATTAGCCAGGTGTGGTGGTGCACACCTGTGGTCCCAGCTACTTGAGAGGCTGACGTGGGAAGATCACATGAGCCCAGGAGTTCCAGACCAGCTTGGGCAACATGGTGAAATCCCACCTCTACAAAAAATACAAAAATTAGCCAGGTGTGTTGGCACTCAGGAGGCAGAGGAGGGAGGATCGCATAAACCTGGGAAATCAAGGCTGCAGTGAGCTATGATCGAACCACTGCACCTCCAGCCAGTGACAGAATGAGACACTGCCTCAAAAAAAAAACCCCAACCTCACTCCCCGCCCCCACCACCCTGGCATGCCTCCGAAGCAGGTGTCTTTTTTAAATGGCCGTTTTCTTACATAGCCACAGTGCAACTTTCACACCTAACAAAATGGCTAATTCTCTGGTAAGAGGAAGATTTAGTTGAAAGTCACATTTTAGGAAGGCAGGTTTGGGGCTGGGTACGGTGGCTCACACCTATAATCCTAGTATGTTGGGAGGCTGAGGCAAGAGAATCACTTGAGCCCAGGAGTTGGAGACCAGCCTGGGCAACATAGCAAGACCCTGTCTCTATAAAATTTAAAAATTAGCCAGGCATGGTGGCATGCACCTGTGGTCCCAGCTACTTGAGAGTCTGAGGAGGGAGGACTGCTTGAACCTGGGAGGTCAAGGCTGCAGTGAGCTGAGATCATTCCACTGCACACCAGCCTGGGCAACAGACAGAGCAAGACGCTGATTCTAAAAATAAAATGCAGGCCAGGCACAGTGGCTCACACTTGTAATCCCAGCACTTTGGGAGGCAACGGCAGGCAGATCACTTGAGCTCAGGAGTTCGAGACCAGCGTGGTCAACATGGCGAAACCCGATCTCTACTAAAAATACAAAAATTAGCTGGGTGTGGTGGCAGGTTCCTGTAATCCCAGCTACTCAGGAGGCTGAGGCAGGAGAATCGCTTGAACTTGAGAGGTTGCAGTGAGTGGAGATCGTGCCACTGCACTCCAGCCTGGGTGACAGAGCAAGACTCCATCTCCAAAAAAAAAAGAAGGAAGGCAAGTTTCCCATCCCACAGGAGTGGTGGTCTCCAGCCACCTCCTTTGGGAGTCCCTGGCCCGCAGGATACCTGTAGTGGTGGTGCGCAGGTGCTGGTGGTGGATGGGGGCTCGGGGGGGCTCGGCTCACACCCCTGCAGCCTGGCCGGGGACCAGGGGCGTATTGGCTTCTGAGTTGCCAGTGGAGCTTTTGACCTCCTGCTGCTACACACTTCACATGGTGACATTTTATCCTGACTCTCTCTGCCACCCTACAAAGAAGGAGGCCGCCCGATCAGTGCCGGTTCACACCAAGTGCCCGTCTCCCCCTGGAGCAGGCGGAGGAAGAATTGTCTGTTTCTGTAGCAGAGGGACAGGAGGAAGCGGAACCTCACGAGACCCAACCCCGTCACTCTCCTCGGGGTCCATTCATTTCATCTTCATTAAAAGGAGCTTTAACATTTTTACTTTTTAAATTCTGTTAATTCTGTTTGAATTGGAATTTCATAATTCGGCAGCATATATTTCCTAGTAGAACAAAGAAAGCCCTGGAAAACTGCGGGTGATGGTTTAATGATCCCAGTGAGTGACTGGAATGGCAGTTTGACGCAGATAAGACGGTGGACCAGATCCGTGGAAACACGCGCCCGCATGCCGTCACAGTGAGGGGCGGAAGGACAGCCTGTCGGAATCTCCCGGGCATGTGGTCCTGTACCCTGAACCCCGGCAGTTTCCACACAGCGTTTGCATTCTGTGCAACATTCAGGCTAAATAAGGAAGCAGGCAGTTAAGGTAGGAAAATTCTTGTCTTAATGGCTGATGTCCCGAGTGGCAGTCCCGCTCCCCAGCACCAGCTGCGTCCAGATGAGGGTCTTGTTTGATGAAAACCGTGACTTGTCAGGCTGTCCCTCCGTTGTCCCATCCTCTCCTTCCAAAAATAGCAGGCCCTGTGGCGGTGGCTTATTGCGATGAAAAAGATAAAAATAAGTGAAGGCTGAAATAGGTCCCGGACTTGAGAACTTACTTTTTAATGAAACTTGAGAAGCTGTTATTTTCCACTGCTTTACAAAGCATCTTTGAAAAATGCAGAGTCGTAAAGAAGGATTCTAGAGATGCTGCGACCCTGCATTTTCAGAATGTGGTGGCTCCTCGACTGTGGGGGGGCAGAACTGCCCCTGTTCTTGCCCCATTTCTCCGCCGGGCGCCTGGCAGTGTTGGGCAGTTTAGGGTGGACCGAGGAGGCCGTGGTGGAGGCTACATGTAGGAGGTTATGGAAAATCCAGATATTTGCTTGTGAAGGAGGAAACATTTATGGTAGACTTTCTAAGAGGTTGCTTCTTCTCAAAAAATTAAAAAACCCACATGAGAGGCGGCCTCTTCAGTTACCTTGGTGCACACACCGAAGCCTCCTCTGCATCAGATGCGATCTACGTACAGTGGAACAAAAGAGTTTTCCTCTTCGCTTCCTATTTTCTGATCTCTAATTTGTGGCTTTAACCATATTTTTATGTACTTAGCTCATATCTACTGTAATACCTTAAACGAGAGCCATCCAAGTCTAAATGTGTATGTCAGATGGAAAAATTGAAAGCTGTGTATTCAGCAATTCAGTGAAACCATAAAACAGTCAGTAAATACATCTATCATGCCCCTTTGTAATGAACGTCACAGCCATGAAAATCCGTATGTTCATTAAGGTTTTCAGCCACCATCAAATGGCGTTCTTACTCCAAGAATTATTAGATATTGTCAAAGCTGAGTACAGCAAACGTCATTGGGAGACATCTTAGAAGTTAGTTATTTAAGAATAGGATTTGGCCTGAGATATTTCTGGTTCTATCTGTGTCCTACCCAAATTATTACCCTCCTTAGGTTACAAGACTAACTTTAGCTAAAGGTGTATTTTCTGGGAAGGTTAGCAAATACTTTTTATAATTATCTCTTAGTTATAGGAATGGAGGAGAATGTCTTTCCTGTTTTGTTTTGCTGTTTTTAAAAAGTTATTTTTGATGACTTGTCCTCTGTGAAGAATATGCACTTTTCTGTCCCTCAGAGGTAGTGGAGTAAGCTGAGGACAATTGTGTTCCTGCTGCAGGTTTAATTACAATTACACTATGTCCAGTGGGACGGTGGGCCTTAGAAGGGAGCCTGCTGGACAGAAAGTGAGGCGGATGGGGACGCTGCGACAGGAAGAGGCGATAGGAACATGCCCCCGTAGGCCGTGGGTGGCATCACGACGGCCTTTTTTGTTTCCTGTATTGCTTTAGTGTAAAGGAAAGTGACAACTCTAAAGAAGGAGCAGTCCTGCAGGACGTTCTGACGTCTGATAATTCTGAGGCCTGTGTCCTTGCCAAACTGTCCGGTTTGCTAAGCAGTCATAGATAAATACTCTTAGACTTGAATATTCATAGCACAATTGGTTGTTGATTGGAACTAACATAACCATTGAAAAAGAGGGAAGATGCTTTTAAATATGTTTTGTGCAATTAAGTTAGTTGGTACCTATATGAACAAATACGCTTTTTAAAAATTGACACAAAAATCTTTCATGCAAGTTATAGTCCTCACCTGTGCTAAACTTTTTAACCGCAAGGATTAAACAGTGTATTTGGGTTAGCGTGGCTGAACCACATTGTTTATTCTTTAAGCCCAAATCCAGTTCCTAAAAACAATTCTAGCGCTGCCTCTCCCGGCTCTTCATTGCACGCAGCCTGAGGGCATCGTTGTCTGTGCTGCACCCTGGTGCTCAGTGAGTCTCCGGCTGGTACTGTCAGCACCACTCCCACATGGGCTCTGCCAGGGACGGGGACGGAGCAGACTGCATGGGCCCGGCGTGTGCGTGACCAGGTAGAGGCAGCTCAGCTGTGTCTCAAAAGCTTTTCCCATCGCTTTCCCGGTCGACATTCATGGCGGCCGCCGCATCCAATGACAGGCACAGTCAATTCTTTGAGACAGAAAGGGAAGGACAACACTAATGTCCCCATGAACCTCAGAAACGTGAAGGAGGGGCACACGCACACAGTAGAACGTCTGGAAGCTGAGCACAGCAGTGTAAAGGGCGATGGAGCCCCCAGGCCCGGCCTGTTTCACGCTGCCTGCTTCTGTTCTGATGGGCGGTAACTGAGGGTTCACCTGGAAGTGCCTGGCACCCCCCGTCTCGCTCGTGAAAGAGGCAGATCAGAGCACCCGAGAGGGTGTCCTTGACAAGCATTTCGCCACGTCGTTCAGCCATATAGAAAACGGACTTGGAAAAATCTCAGATCCCCCAAGGAGCCACTGCTCATTGCCCAGGGTGTGGCCCACAGCAAGGCTGCTCCTGCCCCTGCTACTCACCACAGTGTGGGGATGGGCTGACCTGACCGCCCAGTCCTGTCTTCAAAACGAGACTAAGGGTAGCACCCAGCCCCAAGGAGAGCTGTGCCGGGTGCTCTAGAGGGGTGTTAGGACCCCTGGCACCCAGTGTCCCTCAGCGGACGGCCGGTGATTCTGTAACAAGGTGGCCAGTGCCTATGGTGCAGGCAGGAGGCACCTCATCCCCGACTTGGGGCTCCGATCCAGGAGGAAGTTGTTTCTCCGTGTGAGATGCTGAAGAGTCCGCCCATTCACAGAGCAGAACGGGGTCTCAGTCAAACCTCTTCCCACAGATTAGCCCCCATGATGTGTCCTGAGCCCTGCAGGACTGGGCAGAAGGTGAGGATGGGCCCTTCCAGGCCCCCTTTTGCTAACCTTGTTCTACCAGAGTGTTCAGGTGCAAAGACGTCGCCTCGGAAGGGCCTCAGAGCCTCCGGCCGTGGTTTGAACAAGGCAGCAGGAAAGTGGGGGAATTTTAGTCTGAGAAGAGTTGGATTTGCTGACTTCCAAGTTGTTTCATTGCCATCTGAAAAACCCTCACAAGGCTCGGGCTCTCCTGGAAAACAGGAGATCAGGGTTTTTTTGTTTTTTTTCCCGAGACAGGGTCTTGCTCTGTCACCCAGGCTGGAGTGCAGTGGTACAATCTCAGCTCACTGCAGCCTCGACCTCCTGGGCTCAAGCCGTCCTCCCACCTCAGCCTCCCAAGTGGCTGGGACCACAGGTGCACACCACCATGTCTGGCTCATTTTTACATTTGTTTGTAGAGGTGGTGGGTGGGGGGGGGGGTTTCACTACATTGCCCAGGCTGGTCTTGAACTTTTGGCCTCAAGTGATCCTCCCGCCTTGGCCTCCCAAAGTGCTGGGATTACAGGTGTGAGCCACCATGCCTGGTCTTAGGTCAGTTTTTGAAACAACAGCAAGATTTTTTTAATGTTGTTTCTGCCATGTTTTAGGGATCGCTTTTCCTCCCAGGGCTTGCATGTTTAAATTTTTATTCTCAGAACGTTGAAGGGACGCGCTGCATTTCAGGATCCTGGGTCTCCGTCCGTGAAGGACTTTCCTTCTGTGGGTGTTTCCTCTTGCAGCTTAAAGTGGGATTATTTTCACTTTATTCAGACGCCCTGTTAGTCACAGCCAAGCACAGACGTGCACGCTATCGCTCCTTTGCTGGAGTCGGAAGTAGGACAGTTGGTGATAAAGTCCTGGACGGGTGAGATAAGTGGTGTTGGCAGAGCTCTGTTGTCCAGACAGCAAGGAACTGGCTGCCCCCAGGAAGCGAGGATGGAGGGCACACACCAGAAGAGGGGAGCGTTTTGACCGTCGGCAGGGGTGCCACTTGGAAGTCAGATTTAAAACGGAATCAAAACTGGTAGAATGAGGGTCTTGCAGTGGGAAACTTGATGGAGCCCATCAGGCGACAGCCTTCTCGAAGCCCCTCTGGGCCCCTCACGGGAGGGGATCCCCCACCGCACTGCCGGGAGGTCCGGACGAAATGTCGGAGCTGGAGAGTCGGCAGGCCTCGCGTGGCGTTGCTGCCTCCACAGATGCCTCCGAAGGGACTCAGTGTATCTTGGTGTTGATTTCAGAACAGGGGAGATGCTGACGTGTCCCAGTGGCTCTCACGGCACAGTGGAAGGCGAGCGGCAGCTCCGACATCCTGCTCCGCTGGCACCTCTGGCCACCTGCCTCCCCCACCCCCACATAAAAAAAGTTTAAGGCACATTTAAGCTAGTACCGGAGAAATGACTGAAAAATAAGTATAGCCAAGCAGCAGAAGACTCTGTGTGTGTGTGGGAGGGGGCATCCACTGATGTGTGTGTCTGTGTGTGTGTGGGGGGGGAGCATCCACTGATGTGTGTGTCTGTGTGTTGTGGGGGAAGCATCCACTGATGTGTGTGTCTGTGTGTGGGGGGAGCATCCACTGATGTGTGTTTGTGGGGCATCTGCTGATATGTGTGTGGGGGGGAGCATCCACTGATGTGTGTGTCTCTGTGTGGGGGGGGCATCCACTGATGTGTGTGTCTGTGTGTGGAGGGGCATCTCTGATGTGTGTGTCTGTGTGTGGGGGGGCATCTCTGATGCGTGTGTCTGTGTGTGGAGGGGCATCTCTGATGTGTGTGTCTGTGTGTGGGGGGGCATCTCTGATGTGTGTGTCTGTGGGGGGGCATCTCTGATGTGTGTGTCTGTGGGGGGGTATCTCTGATGTGTATGTTTTGTGTGGGGGGGGCATCTCTGATGTGTATGTTTTGTGTGGGGGGGGTATCTGCTGATTTGTGGGGGGGAGGGGGCGTCTGCTGATGTGTGTGTCTGTGTGTGGGGGGGACATCTGCTGATGTGTGTGTTTTGTGTGTGGGAGGGTGTCTGCTGATTGTGTGTGGGGAGGGGGCGTCTGCTGATGTGTGTGTCTGTGTGTGTCGGGGGGGCGTCCACTGATGTGTGTGTCTGTGGAGGGGGACGTCTGCTGATGTGTGTGTCTGTGCGTGTGTGGTGGGGCGTCTGCTGATGTGTGTGTTTTGTGTGTGGGGGAGTGTCCACTGATGTGTGTGTCTGTGTGTGTGTCGGGGGGGCTTCTGCTGATGTGTGTGTTTTGTGTGGGGGGGCGTCCACTTATGTGTGTGTCTCTGTATGTGGGGGGGAGGGCGTCTGCTGATGTGTGTGTTTTGTTTTGTGTGTGGGGAGGGGGTGTCCACTGATGTTTGTGTCTGTGTGTGTGGGGGGGGGGTATCTGCTGATGTGTGTTGTGTGTTGGGGGGGGTGCGTCCACTGATGTGTGTGTCTGGGTGGGGGGTCGTCTGCTGGTGTGTGTGTCTGGGTGGGGGGGGGGCGTGTCTGCTGATGTGTGTGTTTTGTTTTGTGTGGGGGAGGGGGCGTCCACTGCTGTGTGTGTCTGTGTGTAGGGGGGCCATCTGCTGATGTGTGTGTCTGTGGGGGGGGGGTGGCATCTGCTGATGTGTGTGTTTTGTGTGTAGAGGGGTGCGTCTACTGATGTCTGTGTAGGGGGGTGGCGCCTGCTGATGTGTGTGTTTTGTGTGTGGTGGGGGGTGTCCACTGATGTTTGTTTGTGTCTCTGTGTGTGTGTGGTGGGGTATCTGCTGATGTGTTTTGTGTGGGGGGGGTGTGTGTCCACTGATGTGTGTGTCTGGGTGGGGGGGCGTCTGCTGGTGTGTGTGTTTTGTGTGTGTGTTCGGGGGGTGCGTCTACTGATGTCTGTGTGTGGAGGGTATCTGCTGATGTTTTGTGTGTGGGGGGGGGTGCATCCACTGATGTGTGCATCTGTGGGGGCGTCTGTTGATGTGTGTGTTTTGCTTGTGTTAAAAGGCGCACACTGCAGGAAAGGAAAGTGGCAGTAAACACCCCCACCCCCAGCCTTCCCTCACCTCAGATACGCCAAGTTCCGGGCACTGAGCACCCTGCAGGTGAAACGGAGGACCAGAGAGGGAAGGGACGGGGGCCAGATTTGGAGGAGAGAGGACAGGCTCCTGGGGCCAGGAGCTGGCTGGGCAGGGTGGGAACCCTCCTGTCCCAGGGTCTGAGTCGTCCCCCAGGCACCAGCCAGTAGGCCCATTCCAGCTTTCCACGACTTTCCTAGTAAGTACTAGGCCCATTCCAGCTTTCCACAACTTTCCTAGTAAGTACTGAAGGAACAAACACACATCTAACACTGTGGCTTGCCCAGCGGGGCCCCAGGCCGCCATCTGGGAGGATCTGGGGGCAGGTGGCTGTGCAGGGCCCAGTAGAGCTGGCCAAGCTCAGACCCCAGTGTGGGTCAGCCCCGCCCTGTCAGCTCTGGGGTCCCAGGCAGCCATTCCCACTCTCCCAGCCCTCTGGGGTCCCCGTGGACAGAACGGGTGGCTACAGGGCCTGCCTTTGCCGCTCCCGGGGCTGTTGCAAGGAGCAGACAGGCAGGTGCATGGAGGGCCAGGCAGGGTTGCATAACTGCTGGGGAAATGGGTAGTTTGTTCATTCCTTAAAATGTAAGATCGTTAATTGCTTTCAGAAACCAGGCATTCAGAAATGCAGAAAAATGTTGCTTGCAAGCCAGGCAGCAAGGGGGCAAAATACATCAACAGCGTTCAGGCCCTGGCAGCTCCGTTCTGGCCCTTGTCATTCCCAGCATAGAGAAACGAAACTCCTGCGTGAAACTTAAGAGGTGAACTTTGGGTAGCTCACTACAGGGTGAAGTTTAAATGTCAACTTTCTTTCAAAATGATGATCAAAAAGAAGAAACTGGTTATGTGAAGGTACGAATACTTGACTGAGAAAGGCGTCTCGCCTACGGCTTGTTTATGCACAGCTAGTGAGAGCTTGCGTGGCCCCAGCAAGGGCGCAGATAAGATTCACAGGTGAGGCAGTGAAAGCCACGCCTGCCCTCGTACTTGGTAGTTTTTATATTTAAAAATATACTGATTTCCTCCTTCACTCAATTCCAGATGTACATAGAGAGGTGGGTATGGGTGTGGGTGTGTGGATGTGTATAGAGAGGTGGGTATGAGTGTGTCCTCGAGGGAGGTTCTCAGCCTGCAGCCAGGATTCAAAACGCCACACTCGAGTTTTAGGAAAAAACAATAGTTTCCACCTGAGGAGCACTTTAGAGAAAAATCTAATATAAGGGAAAAAAACCCTCCTTATTAAATTAAATTGTGGTATAACAGCTCACCACATCCTGTTGCGGGGACATCTGACGTTAGTCAAAGTAAGTTTCCTCTTTCAGGTCTCCCACACGCTGTGAGGGTCACATGCTACCTGCAATTCAAAATATGCTAGGAAGGGAAAAAACCCTTTGTGTCTGTGGAAAAGCTGAATAAGAAGATGGAAATTATCAGCAGAGAGAGCTGGTATGGGAAACCGTAGGTGTCATCGGCAACCATACCCAAGGAAGCCGCCCCCGGAATAGCAAGGGCAGGGCCGGGCAGCTGTGGCTGACCTCATGGGTCAGAAGTGCTCGTGGCGGGAAGGAGTTGGGGGGGCGGTCCTGTCTTTCAGCCCAGCGCCAGCGAGCCACATGGCCTCAGACCGACCCCCAGGATGGGCCCGTTGTCCACCTGTGAAAGGGGAAGCCGTGGCTTTCCTCTCAGGGCTACGGCACAGGCCGTGTCTGCGGGGTGAGTACGGCTCCACGCACGGCTCTCGTCCGCGGTGTGGACGGTTGGGCGGTGCAGCCTCCTCTGCAGTTCGGTTGCTGTACTGTCCTCTGCTGAGCGGTGTCAGGGTTGTCCGTCCCGCTCTCTGTCAGCTGCTGCCATGGGGCAGTGGGAAGGCCCTGGAGGGTGCCTGGGCTGTGTCTGGTCCCGGCCATGCGTCCCTGCAGCGTCTGAGACCTTGTGGAACACACTTGACCCGGCGCTGGGACGGGGTCGGCCCACACGCACCGCCAGCCCACAGGAGTGGGGTGCAGGCTGCTGCTGGCTCCTTAGGCCTCGACAGCTCTCTTGAGGCCGGCGCTCCTCCCCTCCCGAGAGCTCAGCAGCCACAGACCGAGGCAGAGAGCAAAGGAGGCTGTGGCGGCCCCCGGCGGGAACCTGGGTGGCCGGGGGACACACCGAGGAACTTTCTGCCCCCCAACGGGCTCTCCCACCGAGGCTCAGGTGCCCGTGGGCAGCAAGGGGAAGCCCCACTGCCATGCCGCTTCCCCTTTCACCCTCAGCAGACGCGCCCTCCTGTGCCCGTGGGGAACAAGACGGCTCACGGCAGCCATGCAGGCGGCCTGTCCCATGAACATGATGGAGACCTCAGACGCCGTGCCCACCCTGTCACTGTCCCCATCACCCATCCTGTCCCCTCACTATTGCCCTCAGGCCTCCCCACATCCCATCATTACTAGCTCTCAGTCCTCCCCACATCCCATCATTATTACCCCTCAGTCATCCCCACGTCCCACCATTATTACCCCTCAGTCATCCCCACGTCCCACCATTATTACCCCCTCAGTCATCCCCACGTCCCACCATTATTACCCCTCAGTCCTCCCCACGTCCCACCATTACCCCTCAGTCCTCCCCACGTCCCATCATTATTACCCCCCAATCCTCCCCACGTCCCACCATTATTACCCGTCAGTCCTCCCCACGTCCCACCATTACTCCTCAGTCCTCCCCACGTCCCACCATTACCCGTCAGTCCTCCCCACATCCCATCATTACCCCTCAGTCCTCCCCACATCCCATCATTATTACCCCTCAGTCCTCCCCACGTCCCACCATTATTACCCCTCAGTCCTCCCTTCTGTCCCCTTCATCATTGCCTCTCAGTCCTCCCCACATCCCATCATTATTACCCCTTAGTCCTCCCCACGTCCCATCATTATTACCCCTCAGTCCTCCCCACGTCCCACCATTATTACCCCTCAGTCCTCCCCACGTCCCACCATTACCCCTCAGTCCTCCCCACATCCCATCATTATTACCCCTCAGTCCTCCCCACGTCCCACCATTATTACCCCTCAGTCCTCCCCACGTCCCACCATTATTACCCCTCAGTCCTCCCCACGTCCCACCATTATTACCCCCCAGTCCTCCCCACGTCCCACCATTATTACCCGTCAGTCCTCCCCACGTCCCACCATTACCCCTCAGTCCTCCCCACGTCCCACCATTACCCGTCAGTCCTCCCCACATCCCATCATTACCCCTCAGTCCTCCCCACATCCCATCATTATTACCCCTCAGTCCTCCCCACGTCCCACCATTATTACCCCTCAGTCCTCCCTTCTGTCCCCTTCATCATTGCCTCTCAGTCCTCCCCACATCCCATCATTATTACCCCTTAGTCCTCCCCACGTCCCACCATTATTACCCCTCAGTCCTCCCCACGTCCCATCATTATTACCCCTCAGTCCTCCCCACATCCCACCATTACCCCTCAGTCCTCCCCACATCTCACCATTATTACCCCTCAGTCCTCCCCACGTCCCACCATTATTACCCCTCAGTCCTCCCCACGTCCCATCATTATTACCCCTCAGTCCTCCCCACATCCCACCATTACCCCAGTCCTCCCCACATCTCACCATTATTACCCCTCAGTCCTCCCCACATCTCACCATTATTACCCCTCAGTCCTCCCCACGTCCCACCATTATTACCCCTCAGTCCTCCCCACGTCCCATCATTATTACCCCTCAGTCCTCCCCACGTCCCACCATTATTACCCCTCAGTCCTCCCCACGTCCCACCATTATTACCCCTCAGTCCTCCGCACGTCCCACCATTATTACCCCTCAGTCCTCCCTTCTGTCCCCTTCATCATTGCCTCTCAGTCCTCCCCACATCCCATCATTATTACCCCTTAGTCCTCCCCACATCCCATCATTATTACCCCCCAGTCCTCCCCACGTCCCACCATTATTACCCCCTCAGTCCTCCCCACGTCCCACCATTACCCCTCAGTCCTCCCCACATCCCATCATTACCCCTCAGTCCTCCCCACATCCCATCATTATTACCCCTCAGTCCTCCCCACGTCCCACCATTATTACCCCTCAGTCCTCCCCACGTCCCACCATTACCCCTCAGTCCTCCCCACCTCCCACCATTACCCCTCAGTCCTCCCCACCTCCCACCATTATTACCCCTCAGTCCTCCCCACGTCCCACCATTATTACCCCTCAGTCCTCCCCACGTCCCACCATTATTACCCCTCAGTCCTCCCCACGTCCCACCATTATTACCCGTCAGTCCTCCCCACGTCCCACCATTATTACCCGTCAGTCCTCCCCACATCCCACCATTACCCCTCAGTCCTCCCCACGTCCCACCATTACCCCTCAGTCATCCCCACGTCCCACCATTACCCCTCAGTACTCCCCACGTCCCATCATTACCCCTCAGCCCTCCCCACATCCCATCATTATTACCCCTCAGTCCTCCCCACGTCCCACCATTATTACCCCTCAGTCCTCCCCACGTCCCACCATTACCCCTCAGTCCTCCCCACCTCCCACCATTACCCCTCAGTCCTCCCCACGTCCCACCATTATTACCCCTCAGTCCTCCCCACGTCCCACCATTATTACCCCTCAGTCCTCCCCACGTCCCACCATTATTACCCCTCAGTCATCCCCACGTCCCACCATTATTACCCCTCAATCATCCCCACGTCCCACCATTACCCCTCAGTCCTCCCATCCCATCATTACCCCTCAGTCCTCCCCACGTCCCACCATTATTACCCCTCAGTCCTCCCCATGTCCCACCATTATTACCCCTCAGTCCTCCCCACGTCCTACCATTATTACCCCTCAGTCCTCCCCACGTCCCATCATTATTACCCCTCAGTCCTCCCCACGTCCCACCATTACCCCTCAGTCCTCCCCACGTCCTACCATTATTACCCCTCAGTCCTCCCCACGTCCCATCATTACCCCTCAGTCCTCCCCACGTCCCACCATTACTCCTCAGTCCTCCCCACGTCCCACCATTATTACCCGTCAGTCCTCCCCACGTCCCACCATTACCCCTCAGTCCTCCCCACGTCCCACCATTACCCCTCAGTCCTCCCCACGTCCCATCATTATTACCTCCCAGTCCTCCCCACGTCCCACCATAATTACCAGTCAGTCCTCCCCATGTCCCATCATTATTACCCCTCAGTCCTCCCCACGTCCCACCATTACCCCTCAGTCCTCCCCACGTCCCACCATTATTACCCCTCAGTCCTCCCCACGTCCCACCATTATTACCCCTCAGTCCTCCCCACGTCCCACCATTATTACCCCTCAATCATCCCCACGTCCCACCATTACCCCTCAGTCCTCCCCACATCCCATCATTACCCCTCAGTCCTCCCCACGTCCCACAATTATTACCCCTCAGTCCTCCCCACGTCCCACCATTATTACCCCTCAGTCCTCCCCACGTCCTACCATTATTACCCCTCAGTCCTCCCCATGTCCCATCATTATTACCCCTCAGTCCTCCCCACGTCCCACCATTACCCCTCAGTCCTCCCCACGTCCCACCATTACCCCTCAGTCCTCCCCACGTCCTACCATTATTACCCCTCAGTCCTCCCCACGTCCCATCATTATTACCCCTCAGTCCTCCCCACGTCCCACCATTACCCCTCAGTCCTCCCCACGTCCTACCATTATTACCCCTCAGTCCTCCCCACGTCCCATCATTATTACCCCCCAGTCCTCCCCACGTCCCACCATTATTACCAGTCAGTCCTCCCCACGTCCCATCATTATTACCCCTCAGTCCTCCCCACGTCCCACCATTACCCCTCAGTCCTCCCCACGTCCCACCATTATTACCCCTCAGTCCTCTCCACGTCCCACCATTATTACCCCTCAGTCCTCCCCACGTCCCACCATTATTACCCCTCAGTCATCCCCACGTCCCACCATTACCCCTCAGTCCTCCCCACATCCCATCATTACCCCTCAGTCCTCCCCACGTCCCACCATTATTACCCCTCAGTCCTCCCCACGTCCCACCATTATTACCGCTCAGTCCTCCCCACGTCCTACCATTATTACCCCTCAGTCCTCCCCACGTCCCATCATTATTACCCCTCAGTCCTCCCCACGTCCCACCATTACCCCTCAGTCCTCCCCACGTCCCACCATTACCCCTCAGTCCTCCCCACGTCCCACCATTACCCCTCAGTCCTCCCCACGTCCCATCATTATTACCCCTCAGTCCTCCCCACGTCCCACCATTACCCCTCAGTCCTCCCCACGTCCCATCATTATTACCCCCCAGTCCTCCCCACGTCCCACCATTATTACCAGTCAGTCCTCCCCACGTCCCACCATTATTACCCGTCAGTCCTCCCCACGTCCCACCATTACCCCTCAGTCCTCCCCACGTCCCACCATTACCCCTCAGTCCTCCCCACATCCCATCATTATTACCCCCCAGTCCTCCCCACGTCCCACCATTATTACCAGTCAGTCCTCCCCACGTCCCATCATTATTACCCCTCAGTCCTCCCCACGTCCCACCATTACCCCTCAGTCCTCCCCACGTCCCACCATTATTACCCCTCAGTCCTCCCCACGTCCCACCATTATTACCCCTCAGTCCTCCCCACGTCCCACCATTATTACCCCTCAGTCCTCCCCACGTCCCACCATTACCCCTCAGTCCTCCCCACGTCCCACCATTATTACCCCCCAGTCCTCCCCACGTCCCACCATTATTACCCCCCAGTCCTCCCCACGTCCCACCATTATTACCCCTCAGTCCTCCCCACGTCCCACCATTATTACCCCTCAGTCCTCCCCACGTCCCACCATTATTACCCCTCAGTCCTCCCCACGTCCCACCATTATTACCCCTCAGTCCTCCCCACGTCCCACCATTATTACCCCTCAGTCCTCCCCACGTCCCACCATTACCCCTCAGTCCTCCCCACGTCCTATCATTATTACCCCCCAGTCCTCTCTCCTGTCCCCTTCATCGTTGCCTCTCAGGCCTCCCTTCTGTCCCTGTCACTGTTACCCTTCATGGTCCACTCATGGCTTCATTATTTCTTTGTAGCGTCCCCACCTTTCCCCTATGTGGATCATTTAGGCCTCTTTCAACCCCACAATCACTATTCTGACTGGAGTCCTTTCTTTTGGAGCTCCACTGGCTGGGGCTGGATGAGGACCTGATCCCGGCCTCTTCATGCATTGGGCAGCCTCCCTTCCCCAACAGGTGGGGCCTGTTCTGAGCTACCTGAACCCCCACCGTGTCTTCCTCCTGGGCAGGTGGCTTCTCCTGCCTCTTTGCAGACGTCTTTTGTAGCAAGGCTGAAC
The DNA here is from genome assembly GCF_028885625.2 of Pongo pygmaeus. Taxonomy (NCBI): domain Eukaryota; kingdom Metazoa; phylum Chordata; class Mammalia; order Primates; family Hominidae; genus Pongo; species Pongo pygmaeus. The sequence goes on from NC_072390.2 coordinate 94,803,746, forward strand.
CAGCGCAATGGGAAAGGAGTTAACTGGTCTCGAATTCTGGGGCATCCCCGTCTCATGCCACAGGTGCCGAGCACAGCAGGGCATGGAGCTCCTGGGAGCCGCTGCACTCAGCAGCACAGCGGGCGGGAGGACGGTGAGGAACCAGCAGCCCAGGGCGTTCAGGTGGGGACGTGCGACCCCCACACAGAACAGAGCCCTCTTTCTCTCTGCGTTGTGCTGAGGCCCCGCGGCGCCGCCCGAGTGTCACGGAAAGTGCCTGTGGTATAGGAGCTGCCGTGCGCACTCCGGGACAAGTCAGGTCCTGTGTGCCAGTACGGGAGCAGCCTGCGAGCACCTGGGCCCTGTCGTTATCCTCATTAGTGTTTGTGAAGAGTCACACGGAGGGGCAGGAGCCCGGGCTCCTTCTGGTGCCTTCCACACTGGGGGCGGAGCCCTCTGCAGAGAGCCTGGCTCTGCGTCGTGTGGCTGAGTGCCAGGTCCCGTCTTGGGCAGGGCCCAGGATCAGCGTGGCTCTGAGCAGGGCCGGCGGGGAGCCGACGCGTGCCTGTGTCTTTACAGAGGCTGAGCTCCCACGCGGGATGGAGTCGGGACCCTCTGTGGGCGCCGTGTCAGGAGGTGCTGCTGGCGGGGCCAGGCGTGTGGGGCACCTTTGCTTGCCCGGGTCTCTAGCTCCACAGAGCCTTGGGCGAGCCAGCCTCGGGTGTGTGTTTGCAGCCAGGATTCCTCCTGGAGCTCAGTGCCAGTGTGTCCTGTTATCAGTTCCCATGACACAATTCCTGGTTCTCCATCTGTGTTTTGTTATTGTTATTCTTAAAAATAGTCAGGGGGGTTGTTGAAAGGGAATTTGGGGAAGGGAGTGGGGTGATGAAATGCACACCACTAATTGCTCCAGGAAGCCACCCTGAGACAGGCCGGGGCCTTTGCAGAAACACGTGGGGCTTATCTGGGCTCTGGGCGCTCCAGCCCATGGCAGAGGGAAGCCCGGGCAGTTCCGTGACGTCAGCGCACGCCCCACCAGAACCTGGGAGGGAGATGGGACGTGGCGACAGTGCTGGTGGCACATCCCCTATCTCAGCGCCCATCAGGGCGGCCACAGCAGGAGGTGGGTGGAGCGGGGATGCATGCAGCTCACAAAGGCCCTAATGGTGCCGCTCGTTTCCTCTGCATCTGCCAGAAGTCACAGGTGACGGGGAACGTCACTGGCCTGTGGGGGACTCAGGGACTCCGCCATCCAAAGGGAAATAAAAATCAGGAAGAGCCTGAGAGGGAGGCTCAGGCGACACTGGTGCTGACACCGCAGAAGTGCTGGTGTGGACCTGTGGGTGGCTTGGTTCGTGGAGAGGCAGCCACGGCGTCTTCCCAGGATCGTGGCCGGCACCTGGCACCTGTACTTTGGCCGTCAGAGATGTGCTGGCACCGTGCTACGGACGAGGGCGGTCACTCTGGCGACCCCAGCTCTCTGCCGAGGCAGCCGGGCACTGGCTTATGACACTCATGGACCAGGGCGGGACCCAGGAGGAAATGCGGGTTCCTGGGGAGATGCCTTGTCACAAGCGTGAGCATCACTGATGGAGGAGCAGGGCTGGGGGTGTTGCTTTGATGTTTATGGTATTTCCCTAATACTCTCTCAATTTTTCTTTTCTTACAGTAAATGAAATAATACGAAATGACCTCTCCAGCACGAGCACCCACTCCTAGTTGCCACATTGGAGCACTCAGTTCAGCGGGGGTATGCTGACTTCAGCAGACAAAGACTTCTGAATAAATAAACTGAACGCACACCTGGTACCACTCAGGACCTCCAACTGACTGAATGCCAGGAGCTGAACATTAATATGTGCAAAGATTGGCTCTCCAACAAGAAGGAAAGCAGGGAGGAAGGGAGATCAGTGTGTCTCCTGGAGAAGTCATCTCATGACAACAGAAGGGAGGTGGCTGGGCTGAGCACGGGAGACCCACCGTGCAGGGGCCTTTCATGGGAACGGCCCACGCGCAGTTTGACCCCACGCCCAGCCCTTCTGGCACCCCTGGGGTTCAATACTGGAAGTGCCTTATTTAACTAGACTATCAGGGTATCATAGAATTGAGCATTGAATTTGCTACTGTAGGAGTATTGGTAGGAGCAGAAACTGCAAACACATTTCATTGTGAGGTTTTACCCTTTGTATGAATGAAGAGAACACTGGCAGGCTGTGAGAGGACCCTAATATGAGTCTCCTACGTTTGGAACCTGGGCTGTCACGTACAAGCCTGCTGCCTTACGCAGTGCGTTTTAGAATCTTCCAGTCTGTCATCTCAGCTCTTTTGTAACACGCTTCCCTTGTCTGCGCGGTTGAAACCGTAGGCTTGTTCATGGTCGCATGCTCGCATCTTTGTTTTTAATCTGGCTTCGAACATGGCACAACTAAGTTGAATAGCACATCAATAGGTTACTGGACAAAAGCAGAAAAACCTGTTACAGGGTAGACTGCATTTGCATGTGTGTACATATCTGGGCATCTATTTATGTATAAATAATAACAGAGCCGACGTGTCCTCGCCCGGGAGGGCTTCCCTGTCAGCAATAACCGGCATCCGTTTTGGAACCTGCGTCTGGGGCTCCAGGCGCTGCTCTTGCTGGCGTCCATCGCCGCATCGGACGGCCGTGCGTTTTCTCATCTCGCGCAGTTCGAGGAGGACCCTAGAAAGCCAGGAGCTGTGATTCACAGTAGCTGTAGGTTACCAGACGGCAACATTAGAAAGTGATTGTAAATAACGTGCAACATAAGTGTAATATATTTGTTCAGTTATAAGATGATTGTTTCACAGAAGCCTTACCACTCTCTGCTTCATCTAAGGAAACCAAAAACGCCGCTTTAATGCTCAGCCCTGCGTCATGTGTTTTTAGATGAGTTACTGTTAACAGGTAGGTTCGTGTACGCTTTGCTGGGCACTTTGTACAATTAATTGCTTATTACGTATGATTACTCGCAGCGATCTATTGTTCATATAACCAAAAAGCATGGTTTATTCATTAAAACACAGTTGACCTGAACTCGTGCCTTAGGAATTAATGCCCCCTTATGGAACCTGCCTGAATTGCACCTGCGGGTGGAGGCTCCGGCTGTGAAGTCACTGAACAGAACGTCACTGATGGAGAAAGGGCTCCTGCGGAAGGAACGGCCTGTACCGTGCGCTCCGGCACAGTCGCGTCTCTTGTGTCTCACTCACAGAAAGAAACAACCCGAAGGCCATCCCGTCGGTCTGCACATAACCGTGAAGACGTGTGGCCGCGTCCCACCTGCGGCTGGGTACCCTGCACCCAGCATTGTAGGAGTCATGTGCAGCCTTTTTCAGGGGCCTGTCTTCGAAAAGGAAACGTTTGATGTCTGTGTCAGCTGTCTTTGTAGTTAGGAAATAGATCCAATAAAGCCGTATTTTTTTGCTGGACAGGCATAGTCTGCGAGTAGTTCATGACACGCGTGGAAGATTCCGCTTTGTTCTTGGAGTGTGTTTTCAGTTGCGTGTACTTGGATTGTCTGTGAAACGAGCCTCATGTTGGGAAGGCTGTGTAGACGCGGCCATTCGCCATTGGAAGGGCATCTTGCCAGTAGAGCTGTTCCCTTTCTTCGATGTTTAGGTAAAAACCTGCCATAGAAATTTGCGAGACGCCGGATAGTTCCCAGGCCCTGTAACTGAAGCAGCTCAGAAATGTTCATCCGGGCGAGGTGGAGAAGGAACTCCTGCTAGTGCCAAATGTTTTTGCTCAGAGGAATATCCTGGGTGAGGCTTTGGCCACACACACAGTCGCATGCCATTTGACAATCATCTGGCGAGGAAACGTGTGTGGAAACCCGCAGGTTTTCACCGTCTCTCCCCGCTTCTTGAAGCTGCTCTTCCCCTTTTCCCAACCAAAGCTCCCTACTTCACGTTTGGGTGGGAAAATATTACCTGGCCATGAGTTAAAATATGAAACTTGGAACTTTTACAGTAATTATTCTCATCTTTCAGAAACATTTTTCATTTAGGACTTTATAAAATGCAAGAATTGCGATTTCTTTTGCTCAGAGGTGTACAGATTGAGTTAAAGGACTAGGGAAGTCATCACCACCTAAAGCGATTAGTAAGCATTTATCCCTCAGTTTTCTGTGCTTGACAATATTTGAAGTGAGCCTGAGAACATCGTCAAAGGTCCCATGTGGGGTGGTGTGAGGAGAGCATAGAGGCTGGCGTTTGGGGGAGCCGGGAGGAGACCCCGCAGGCATCAGGAGCCCTCGGCTCTCAGCGAGTAGGGAAGGTCCCACGTGGGGTGGTGTGAGGAGAGCACAGAGACCAGTGTTCTTGGGGGGGGCTCTCAGCTCTCAGCGAGTAGGGGAGAGCTGGTTAAGCCCTTGCTTTCCTCCAACTGGCCCCAGTCAGGGCCTAACAGAGCCTTGGACTGTTCGACCCAGAGGCAGCCAGCACACGCCTATCGCCTCCCTCTGCCGAAGCGGGTGGAGCTGTCCACGCAGAATGTACTGGAAGCTCTTTCTTGGTTTCAAAGTGACTTTTTGAAACCTCCTTGGTTGTCCTCAACCCCAGTAACAGAATATTCCAAAATTATGAATGTTATAAAGTAATGGTTTCCTCAGAAGAGGTTGAGCCTCTGCGAATAACCCTCTTAGTGTTTGTGCCTTTTAGGTTGATTTTGAGTAATTAGAAAAATGCACCCACAGGCTGCTTTCCAGCCAGAGGTTCTGCCTGTCGGGGGAAGAGCTGTTGGGCAGTTACGTGTGCCACCCTCGTGTGTACACCAGAACCAAGACTGCATTTTCCTGGAAAGCTAAGAGAGAGGTCAGCTTCGGGAGGCAGCGGAACTACCTTCCTGGTCTTCGCTGGCCTCTAGCACGCGGTCCTCGGTGACCAAAATCCTGGGGGAACCTTAGGGATGGGGCATTTTCTGAGAGTCACGTAGCCAGAGGCAAAGCAGCCGCAGCCACGCACAAGACCACGTTTGCTTTGCTCCTGAGCGGAGACTGGGTGGCACGAAAGTAATATAAGTATCAAGTTTCCCCTCAGGGCCAAGTGGAGCCCAGGAAAGACCCAAGTGCTTGAGCCTCCGGCCCTGGCAAGGGCATCTCGTTATGTGAACAGCCTGGGACCCCTTCCCCCAGCATTCCCCTCCCCCCTCCCCACCCAGGACGCGCCCTGGCCCCGCTTCTAGAGAAGGACCCAAAAACTCAGCTGTTTCCGCCAGTTCCGCCACGTTCCCCACACGGCGTCCTCACCAGTGACATCACCGGAGGCTGTCTCATCTCAACGTGAATATTTTTAAAAATACATCCCGTGTTGAAATTAACAAGCTATACCTGAGTGAGTGTTTGGCGAGAGCTCAGGGTGCGCTGACGCCGAGATAAAATAACCTCTTTAAGAGAAGCCCCGGACCAGCTTTGTGGGTTAACATTGTAAATTCACATAAGATGAAAGCAACCACTTTAAAACATGCAATTCTGTGGTATTTTGTACATTCACAAGGTTGTGTAGCCACCATCTCTCTGTCCACGATATTTTTGTCACCCCCAGAGAAACCCCCGTGGCCCTGGGCAGCTTCTCCCCATCTCCTCCCTGGGACCTTGGGTTCACACATCTCTGGGTTTGCCGGTCCGGGCATTTCATGCCAATGGAATCATGAACGTGGGACTCTCTGTGGCTGGCGTCTTCCACGTAGTGTTTCCCAAGGTCATCCGTGTGGTCACGTGGGTCAGTATTTCATCCCTTTTTATGACCAAGTCATGTTCCCCGGGTGATGGGGACCCCACGTCTTGCTGGTCCTTTGTCGGCTGGCGGACACGGTCCCACCTCCTGGCCGTCGTCAGCTGCGCTGCTGTGAACGCTAGTGTTCAGGTTTTTGTTCAGGTCCCTGTTTTCAATTCTTTGGGGCATATTCCCCGGGAGTAGAACTCCTGGGTATTACGGTAATTGTACGTTTAACTTTTTGAGGAACTGTTTTCTCCTCCTCAGTTTTTAAATTATCCATCCCTAAGACAGATCCTGGCTCACTAACCTAATTTGGAATCACATATGTGAAGCACATCATATTTATAATTATTTATGCCAAAAAAATTAAGTTAGGTAGAAGATGACTAAGTGTTCATTTATACCAAAGCAGAAAGCAGACCCCCCCAGCTGACCCCGCCTGCAGCCCCCCAGCCAACCCTCACCCTGTGCCTGCCTGCAGCCCCTCAATGCCCACCCATAGCTTCCCCAGCAGACCCCTCCGGTGCCCGCCTGCAGTCCCCCTGGCTGTCCCCCGTGCCTCCTGCCTGCAGCCCCCTTAGCAGACCCTCCTGTCTCTGCCTGCAGCACCCCTGGCAGACCCTCCTGTCTCCTCCTCCAGCCCCCCTGCCCTCGGCAGACCCTCCTGTCTCTGCCTGCAGCCCCCTCCAGCAGACCCTCCTGTCTCCTGCAGCCCCCCCGCCCCCTGGCAGACCCTCCTATCTCTGCCTGCAGCACCCCCAGCAGACCCCCCTGCCTTGGGTTTCCGCCAGGACCTAAATGCAGTGTCTGAGTCGCCGTGACGGTGCCCACAGAGCCCCAGATGACACACGTTCATTTTACTTCGCATATAAATTAGAGAAAAGAGCCTTGGTGAGGACGTTGGCTGAGACGTAATCGCGCCAGTGAACGTGTTTCATGAGGAAAGCAGCTTCTGCCGACATCTATGCAGCGATTTTCCTGCTGACCCTAGAACTCGGCATCCCGACCTTTCTGTAAACACAGCTGCAGAGCCACTTGGCCTTTTCCAGATTGTGTCGTCAGAAAGTGACTACCATCTCCACGTGGCTGTTCTCTCTGGGATCGATGAGCTTTTCAGCACGGGGGACTTGGGTCCCATCTTCCCAGCAGGACAGAGTGGGGTGGCTCCTTCCTCAGAGTGCGGCCGGAGGGCGGATGCGCTGCCGCTGCTGTGCATAGTTTAATTCGCAGAGCACTTTTGTGTCCAGCAGGCATTGCCCTTTTCCCAAAAAGGAGGGAAATGTTCACGAGCATCTATTCTGGGGCAGCCTGGGTCCCATCCGGACGGGGAAGAGCTAGGGGTGGCCTGGGTCCCATCCAGACAGGGGGAGCTGGGTGATTCAGGCCCACAGCACTCAGCCTCTCACAGGCCGTTTCCCCTCCTTGCCGTGCCCACTCTTCCGACCTGGGCATTAGGGGCACGGTCTGGGCTCCCACTCCACCCCCCAACGGCTCTTCCCAGCCGAGAATCTGCAGAGGTGCATTTCCAAACTGCACGTTTGTTTCTGAGCAGTCTGCTGGCTCCACAGACCCCTGGTAGTGTGAATGTTGCCTTACGGGGTCCCTGGGTAGCGCAAACACCACGCCACTCTCATGCTGCCCAGCACAGATGTGGGGACAGGTCCTACCCAGAGGCAAGGCAGGCCCCCAGTGGCACTGTTGGAACGCTGTCCGTGCGGCGTGGCTGTGGGCCCTCAGCAGACACCTCACCCTCTGCAGTGGGGGTGTCTGTGCCTTCCTGAGTGCAGTTCTCATAGGAGACAGCTGCGTGCCGAGCCCTTCCGGCAGACAGCATGATGCACTCACTCACTGGGTTTGGGGTTAGCACTGTTTTCCCGGCAGGGGGTCCTGCCTACCCACGGATCTCAGCCTCCAGGATGGGACTGTGGCGAAGGAGGCACCCCTTCAATTCTTTAGATGAGGAAACTGAGGCTGGGAAGCGGAGTGTTTCCCTGAAGGTCGTGGGTGGCAGATCTTGCCTCACAGCTATGTGAGTGGCACCGGGCATCGGCTGGGGGAGGGAGCCCACCTTGGCATCCCCAGAAGGGGGGTTGTTGAGAGCCCCGGAGCTGGGTGGACACTTGGTCTCTGCTGACGTCTCACAGGCACCTCCGGATCTCAGCACCCTCCAGGTCCCAGCACCCCCGGATCCCAGCACCTCCGGATCCCAGCACCCCCGGATCCCACCACCCCCGGATCTCAGCACCCCCAGATACCACCACCCCTGGATCTCAGCACCCCCGGATCCCAGCATCTCTGGATCCCAGCATCTCCGGATCCCAGCACCCCCGGATATCAGCACACCCGGGTCCCAGCACCTCCAGATCCCAGCGCCTCTGGGTCCCAGCACCTCCGGGTTCCAATCACCCCTGTGTCTCTCCACACATTCCAATTTGCCCACAATTCTCGGGGCTCAGATTCACAGCAATCCTAAAACTGTTAGCAAATTCTCTGAGATGCTGTCTCCATGGAAGGCTACTATAAGCGAGTTCTATTCCAACCCGATAAACGATTAGTAATTTTTTAATGTCCAGTAAAAAAGAGGGTTGAGTTTAAATACTCCCTAATTAATGGAACAGTATAATTAGTGGCCTAACTTTAAATGATAGCTTTCTGGAGCTCCTTTGGGGATTTAGTTTCAGCCTGTGAATAGGAGAGTTACAAGACAGAGTGAACTCAGGAATCCTTTTTGAGAATTTCCTCTCACGCTCTAAAGTCTAAGCAGGTCTAAGTCATGCTGGAACCTTCTTCCCAAATCCTTCTCTTCCCTTCACAGCCTCCTAAATCTCTTCCTCCCTTTCTTCCCTGCTCTTATCACTCTCCTGGCCTTTAAAATCTAAACTGACAGTAGGTGCAGGAAAACAATGAGGGTGGAAAAACTGATCACGTCAGGGATGGAGACCCCCTTTCCCTTCGCTGCATTGCCCGACAGTCGACACCCTACACCCGAGGGGTCGGTGAGCAGCACGGCCTCTTCCTCTAACGCCTCTGTCTGGTTCTGGCTCCAGAGTAACGCCAGCTTCAGAATGAGTTGGGAAGTGCTTCCTCTTGGCTTCTGGAAGAGTCTGTGTAAAACTGGTGTGGTGGAATTCATGAAGTCACTTGGGCCTGAAGTTTTCTCTGCAGAAAGATTGCTAATTACTAATTCCTCCAATAGACACAGTGTTCGTTGTGTTTTGACGTTTGTCTTTGGTAGTTGATGTCCTTTAGAATGTGTTTATGTCTTTGGTAGTTGATGTCCTTTAGAATGTGTTTATGTCTTTGGTAGTTGATGTCCTTTAGAATGTGTTTATGTCTTTGGTAGCTGATGTCCTTTAGAATGTGTCCATTTCATCTAGCTGGATAACGTATCAGCATAAAGGTGTCTGCGGGTCCTTTGCTATCCTCCAGCATGCACAGAACCAGATGGCGTCCCCTCTCTCGCTCGTGACCTGGGCCATGTGTGTCGTCTCTCTTTTTGCCTGACCATTCTGGTGGGAAGTTTATCAATTTTGTTGATCTTTTCAAAGAGCCGGCTTCTGATTGCAAATATCATAAACTCTGATATTTATTATTTTCTTACATTTGATTACTTGGAATTTCATTTTCATTATCTAGATTTTTAAGGTAAACTCTGAGGTCATCGATCTGAAACTTTCTTCTCTTCTGATATAGGCACGTAGTGCTATAAAGTGCCCTTCATACTGCTTTAGCTCCATCTCACAAATGTAGTTTGTTTTCACTTTATTAAATTCAAAATCCTTTCTAATTTCCACTTGACTGCTTCTTCGACCTACTGAGAAGTGTTGAGTTTTCAAATATTTGGGAATTTCCAGGTTTTCTAACTTAATTCCATTGTTGTTCAGAGAATGCACTTTATATGATTTTGGTTTTTATATGCATTAAGACTTGTTTCATGGTCCAGAATGGAGGCTGTCTTGCTAACGTTCCCAAGTGCATGATAAAAATCTGTCTTCTGTATTACTGGGTGGAGTGTTCTTAGAATTTCAGTGAGGTCAAGCTGTCCAGTGCTGGTGTTCAAGCCTTTCAGCTCCTGACTGACTTTCCGTCTCCTCATTATATCAATCACTATTAAGAGATAAGAGAGCGGCGTTTTGGCCTCAGACTTTAACTTGTGGGTTTCTTTCTCCTCGTAGCCCCGTCAGGTTTTCTTCCGTGTATTTTGAAGGTTGGTGATTTGGAATGGTTGAGAGCTCCAAGTTCATAAACTCCTTTATCATGAATTTTCTCCCCTTGTCCCTGGTAATACTCTGCTATAAAATCTACCTGGTCTGATATTAATCAATCTTTTGATTAGTGTGCATCAGAGACATTTATTTATTTTTAAACCTTTAACCCATGTATAGATTGAACATTTCAAATTTGAAATTCTAAAATCCAAAATGCCCCCAGATCTGAAACTTTCTACTCCAAGGAAGTGCTCGTTGGATCATTTTAGATTTCACATGTTTCGGCTTTGGGATGTTCAACTGGTATAATGCAAATATTCCAAGACCAGAAAATATCTGAAATTCAGAACAGTTCTGGTCCTGAGCATTTGGGGTAAGGGAAACTCAGCCTGAATATCTTTATATACGAAGTGGGTTTCTTGCAGGCATCTAATCTGGTCTTATTGTACAATCTCATCATCTCTGCCTCCGAGAGGGGTGTTTTAGACTATTGCACTTAATCTAATTTTGATCATGTTAGATTTAGAGCTATGCTCTTCTTGTTTTTCATTTGATCTGATACCTGTTTCCCCTTTTCTGCCTTCTTTTGGATTGCATCAAGTATTTTTATAATACCCCTTTTTCTCCTTTGTTGGTGTCTGAGCTATGTCTCTATATCTCTATGTCTCTATATCGCTATCTATCTATATCTCTCTATATATATATCTCTATCTCTATCTCTCTATTTTTCTATGTCTCTATCTCTCTCTATATATATATCTCTCTCTATATCATCTCTCTATCTGTATCTATCTCTCTCTATCTCTCTATATCACTATATCTCTATCTCTCCCTATCTCTCTCTATCTCTATCTCTCTATATCTCTATCTCTCTCTATCTCTCTATATCTCTATATCTCTATCTCTCTCTTATCTCTCTGTATCTCTATCTCTGTCTCTATCTCTCTATCTATCTCTATCTCTATCTCTATATCTATATCATCTATCTCTCTATCTCTCTATATCTCTGTATCTCTATATCACCTCTCTATGTCTCTATATCATCTCTCTATCTATCTCTCTCTATCTCTATCTCTCTATCTCTATCTCTCTATATCTCTATCTCTATATCCATCTCTCTGTATCTCTATATCATCTCTCTGTCTCTCTCTCTATATCACTATATCTCTATCTCTCTATCTCTCTATCTCTATCTCTGTATCTCTCTATCTCTATATCATCTCTCTATCTCTATCTCTCTATCTATCTCTCTGTCTCTATCTCTCTCTCTCTATCTCTCTATCTCTTTGTTGTGATACTTTAGTGGTTGCTTTAGAGTTCACAGGTAACCTCTTTGGCTTATCCACAGCCTACCTTTGAGTGCTGTCACTGCAGAGTGAATAGGATAAGAACCTCCCAAAAGCAGACCTCCACCTCCCTGTACCCAGCTTTCGTGCAATTGTTATCAAATGTCTTGCATCTATGTATGTTATAAATCCACAATGCATTCTTAATATTTTGCTTTAAAGAGTCAGTTATCTTTTAAAGAGATTAAGTAATAAAAAAATCATAAACGTTTCACGCTTATCCCTTCCCAGCACTGCTCGCTGTTTTCTGGAGATCAAGATTTCCACCCAGTTTACTTTTCCTGAAGGACTTCCTTTAACGTTCGTGTAGTACAGATCTGGGGTGGTAAATTATTTTGGCTTTTGCATATGTGAAAAAGCCTTTACTTTGTCTGTTTTCTTTTTAATTGTTTAATTTTAAAATAATTACAGATTCATAAGAAGTTGCCAAAAAAAAAGTAGTACAGACAGGTCCTGTTGGAACTTCACGTGTCTCCCCAAAGTGGGAACTGGCATTGGTACCACTTCCAGGGCATATGTGGATCTCACTAGCTTTACATGCACATATTTGTGGGGTGTGTATAGTTCTATGCAACTTTTTCCTCAAATGTATTTCATGTAACCACCACCGAAGTCAGGATACAGAATATTCCATTATGAGATTTCCTGCCCCTTTGGAGCCACTCCTGCGCCCTTCCTCCATCCCCAGCACCCTACAACCAGTCATGTGCTCTCCATATTTACAATTTACGTCTTAGACCTGCAGTCAGTCTGCAGCCTTTGAGACTGGCTTTTCCTCATTCAGCATAGCTCTCCTGCCACCCACCTGTCACCTGCATCTGGCGTTTGCTCCTTTATTTCATGGCGTGGACGTACCACAGTCTGTTTCACCATCCAGTCACCGAAGGACATTTGAGTTCTTTTCTTCTTCCCCACATTTTGGCTATTATGACTTAAGCTGCTGTGGACACTGGTGGTGTACAGGGTTTTGGTGAACGCACATTTTTATTTCTCTGGGATAAAGGCCCAAGAGTGCAGTTCCTGAGTCATATGTAAGTGCATGCTTAGCTTTTCTTAAAACTACCCAACAATTTTCCAGAGTTGCTTTATCATTTGACATTCCCACCAGCAATGCAAGAGTGATTGGTTTTATTTTAGCCGTTCTGACGGGTATGCGGTAAGACTTTATCATGGCCTGAGCTTGCACCTCCCTCACGGCTGATGACGCTGGACGCCTTCGCGCACCATTTGCCGTCTCTGGATCTGGACGTATCTGGAGCTGGTGAACCTCTCCTGGGGACTTCTGTCTGTTTGTTTTTTACTGCCGGGTGTTGAGAGTCCTTATACATCCTAGCTGCAAGCCCTGTGTCAGATACATTTCTCCCCGTCTGCAGTTTGTCTTTTCAGTCTCTTAAAAGGATCTTTAGGAGAGAAAAACTTCCATTTCAATGTAGTCCAATTTTTGATTTTTCCTTTTCGAGTCGTGCATTTGGTATCAAGCCTAAGAAGTTTTCACCCAGCCTCAGGTCCGGAAGAGTTTCTCCTGGACCTTATTCTACAAGTTCTGTAGTCCTGAGCTTTAAGTTTGTGATCCGTTTTGAGTTGTTTTTTTTTTGTAGAAGATGTAAAACTCAGCCCGAGCGTCCCTTTTCCCTGTGCGTGTCATGTCCAGTTGCTACAGCTGTTTGCAGAACAGCCATGTGTGTGCTTTGGGCAAGGTGGGGTGGCTCTCAGCGAGGCTCTCTATCCTATTTCCTTGGCCTCTGTGCCTGTGTGTCCCCAGTACCACCCAGTCAGCGTCACCATCGCCATGGAGGTCGTCAAATCTAGTGCCGTGATTTCTCTCACTTTATTCTTTTCCAAAATTATCTTAGCTATTCTAGGCCCTGTGTCTTTCCCTATAAATTTTGGAATGAATATGTCTATATCTACAAAAGCACCTTGCTGGGATGTTGGTGGGAACTATATTTAACCCGTAGACGAATCTGAGGAGCACTGGCACGTTTACTGTCTCACGTCTTCCAGTCCACGAACATGGTACGTCTCATATATTTAGCTCTCAAGAAAAGTTTTTCCATCAGCTTTTAAAATTTTCCGCATACAGATACTCCATGTGTTTTGTTAGGTTTGTATCTTGTATTTCATTCTCTTTGGACCAACTGTAAATGGTGTGTTGTTAATTTAGATTTCCGTGTGTGTAGTGTTAGTACATAGACACGCGATTGACTTTTGTTGGTTGACATTTATCCTGTGAGCTTGCAAATTCACTTATAAGTCCTAGTTTTGCTGTAGATTCCTTGGTTTTCTGTGTAGACAATCATGTCATCTACAAATAAGGCCATTTCTTCCATCTTAATCTGTATGCCATCATGTCATCTACAAATAAGGCCATTTCTTCCATCTTAATCTGTATGCCCGTCCTTCCCTTCCTTTCTTTTTGTAGTTTTCAACAAACATGGAAAAATGTCAGCCATTCTATTCAAATATCCCTGCCCCCTCCTCCAGCAACTGCAGCTGCGCATGTGTTAAGCTGCTTGACACTGGCCCGTGGTTCACTAACCGTCTGCATTTCAGACCTTTCCTCTGTTTTTATTTTGCGTCGTCGCTAGTGCCACGTCTTCAAATTTACCGGCTTTTTCCTTCTGCACCGTCTCATCTGCCATGGAGCCTGCCCACTATACCTTTCAGCTCCAGTGCTGCAGCTTTCCACTCCAGAAGTTTGGTTTGGGAATTTTTATACCTTTCATGCTCAGCCTCCCCTCTGACTCCCTGAATGCAGGAAGATTGCCATAGTAAGTGTTCTACTGTCTTGTGGTAACTCTTCATCTGCTCCTTTCACCGCTGGTTTAACTGATTCGATTTTCTTCTTCTAGGTTGTACTCTCCTGCTTCTTTGAATGCTGCTAATTTCTGATCAGATGCTAGACATTGTGAGTTCTGCCTCGTTCTCTTGAGCTTTGGAAGGTGTTGATCTTGAGCTTGGAAGGTGTTGATCTTGAGCTTTGGAAGGTGTTCATCTTGCGCTTTGGAAGGTGTTGATCTTGAGCTTTGGAAGGTGTTGATCTTGAGCTTTGGAAGGTGTTGATCCTTTTGGGTCATCCTTGCTTTTAGGCTTCGTCAGGTGGGACCTGAGCAGTGTTTAGTCTCCAACTAATTCTTCACACTGTGAAGACAAAGCCCTTCTCAGGACACTGCCTGGTGCCTTGCGAGTGTTTCCACTGTGGACGGTGGGACAAGGGCTACTCCCGGCTCTGAGTGAGACCCCATGTTGCTCCCTGAAGCCTCTTGGGCTGGTCAACCCTCGACTGAAGACTCGGGGCTCCCCTTGCAGATCCCAGAGCCCTCCCTCCAGGCAGCTCTCCTCGCTGGAGATCCAGCCTGAGACCTCCAGCCTCTGTTTCCTCCCTGGACTTGGCTCCGTCTCCTCAGCCCTGCCTGGGGCCTCTCCCCACACCGGGGCTGGAACCTGCGCCCGCCGTGCACTGGGCCCCACCTTGTTTGCCCGCCCCCCTCAGGGACCACGGTCTCTCGGTGCCTGGTGTCTGATTCCTAACACATGTTTCAGATATTTTGTCCATTTTTTAACTTGTTTTCTTGGAAGGGTAAATCTGGTCCCTGTTAGTCCTTCTTGGCTGAAAGCGTAAGTTCTGATGCTGATGTCTCAGAGCTTCCTTGGCCAAATTTGAGTCAGTGCAGTAGTCAATCTTCCATTGTCCCTGCATTTTACACCATACAACAATAATGCTATTCAAATAAAAACTGCGTGTCTAGCCAAGAGAGAGGCTTGTGATCACCAGCTCTGCCTCGGGGCCTCCTGTAACTTTAATCGGAAGGGAAAGCATCAGAGGTTGAAAAACAGCTTTGGCTGCCAAATGTGCCTTTTACCTGGAGGAAAAAAAAAAGAATCCTGGGGAAGACACAGGAGGTTTTCACAGTTTTTAAAACAGCAACACGGAAACAAAAATGTATCCATGTCCAGCTGGTGTGGGAATCCCCCACTCCTCCCACACAGCTCGGGGTGTCGGGGTGGCTGTCAGTGTCCCGGGAGCTCCCCTCTTCCCATCCGCCGCCTCCACCCAGCCGCACTGCGCTTTCCCATCCTGATGCCCCCACACGCTGCTGCCTGGCTCAGCCGCTGCCTCTCCAAGGCCACACTGCTTTGCAGGGAGGGCCACTACTGGCCACCTCCCGCAGCATGGAACCTGGAGACTGACCACGGAACTGCCTGTATGTGTCCACCCAGAAAATGAGGGTTGCTGAATTCACGGGTGGTTCTAATTTTTGTGTTTTTGTGGACTGTATCTGGAAACCTTATTAACTGAGACTACCTTAATTTGGAATTTGGAATAATTGGAACTTAATGATGATTTGGCTGGATTCAAGTTTACCTTCTGACTTTCTAGTGAGAACGGGGTTTGCCAAGCAATTTAATCTCTTAAAACAAGAATGCAAGTGTTTCCTCATGGGAGCATTTTAAAGACTTTCGGAATACTCATTGTTTGCATGCAAATAAGGCTGCTAATTATGAGATTTTTTTTCCTATTCATTGGAGGTCCCAGCAGGACTTGACTTGAAAATGTGCTATTAGCAATTAGTTCTTGCAATGACATAGACTTGAAAGAAATAAAGGAAAAATTTAAAAAAAAAACCGCTAATATAGACTTTTCACAAATTTAAACACCACTTAATCTAGATTATAACAGTTAATGTATGTAGCTCAACTATGGTTGTCAGAGTATTTTTCAAATGTGTGCTCCCTCATTTGATCCTCAAAGCTGCTCTGAGAGGGAAATGAGGCATGTCACGTACACAGTCTACAGGTGAAGGCACTGACAGGGTTAACATGCGGGCTGCAGGACTTTCTCACTGTGTTAATAGGTTGTTCCATCTGTCCATCCATCCACGCACCTACCCAACCATCCACCCACCCATCCACTCATCCATCCATCCATACATCCACGCACCTACCCAGCCATCCACCCACCCGTCCACCCACCCATCCACTCAT